>NC_089200.1:24566278-24877278 GCF_963930695.1 Labrus bergylta
CATATCCATATAAATGGAGATGGATGGATTGATGGATGGACTAGGTTGGATGGAGTTCTACAATGGATTGATGCCTGGTTGAGAAATGAAGGGATGGATGTATTGTTGCATGGTGAAATATTGGATGTTGGAATCAAGGGATAAATGGCTGGATGATTGGTTGAGTAGATGGATGGATAGAGGTTTAAAATGGATGAATGGATTGTTGGTTGAATGGATGGGTGGATGGATGGACGGACAGATGGATGAGGGATAATGGATGGATGGATCATTGGTTGAATGAATGGATAGATGGATGGGTGGGTGGATGGATTGATTGCTAGTGTAAGGAAGGGCTGGATGTATTGTCGCATAGAAATAGTAGAAGTTGGATTAAGGGATGGATGCAGGGATGAATGATTGGATGGTTTTGTCGACTTAGTGGGTGATAGTCAATGGGCTGATTGCTTGTGAGCTTGATGGATGTATGGATGATGGATGGATAATTTAGAGATGGATGGATATATAGAAAGATTATGGATATATAGATTGACAGATATTTTGATATTGTCACTGGGTCACCATCTGTATCAGAGGGACACACTACTTAGGTCATATACATGAAGTCTTATTGTAAAGAAACAAACTCCTCTTGAACATGCTGTATATTTTGTTTATCCCATGTTAATGGAAAGTATTGTACCTTTGTAAAGGAAATGTTTATATTGTACTTCATCCTGCTGCAATTGAATTGCCATTTAACTTCATTATATAATGTATCAAGTTTGTCTATTATACAATCTGTTATTGTATTGTACATATTGGTTTATTGTGTATGCATTTACAACATGACTTTTAAAGTATTAAATAATACATCTGGTGAACTTTATGTAGTCATAGATTTATTTTTAGTCATCATTGTTAATATGAAAAGCACAATAATGAGTTCTTCTTATGAGTTAGTAATGTTCAACTATCAAACAAATACAATTGATTTGCTTCTATAAAAAGTGCAAAGTTCAGCATACTTGAATGATGAACTCTGCTGACCGAAGCATCATAAGAACTGTTATACCGTCCTTACCCTTTGATTTAGAATGACAATGTTCGGTATTATTGCAACTTCCTCGTTAGCATAGCCTGCTTATGTAACCGCTCTCAGTTGCACTTCAAGGCAGGTGGCTGGTTCAATAAAAACCCTCAACTCGTGTTGTGTGTAGAGTCAGTCATACAGTTGGCCGTTGACTTTAACACAGGAGCTAGCTAGATTGCTACTTTGTGTACAATGTTGTAAAATGGACATTTTAGCACTCAAAATTTACAATAGGCACTCAGGCGTATCTCTTAAACATATCTACACATAACAGTACATTAGAGGTAGGAAAAAAATGTTTTTAATGCAAAGATCAAGATCCTTATCTTCTGAGATTTAAAATCTATTCATAACTTCCAAAAATCTTTTCTTTTTTTTTTTTGGGGCTAATCAGTCACTCCCTGATAAGTGCTAAGTCTAGCTCTTTAACTCTGTAGAATGCCAAATAGAACAACAAGAAATTCAGCCAGTCTCAGAGATGACTGGAGTAGATCCTGAAGTATGTAGTAATTAAAAAATTAAAAAAATGAATCCAGTATTGTTTTGAATCGAAAAAAGATTCTGAATCGAATCATGACCCAAGAATCAAATCTACTTGGAATGATCGAACATATTCTGATTTGCTCAATTGAGTTGAGCATTTATTTTTTAGCTTAGTGCTGAACTAAAGATTGCTGCAGAGATGTGATTGTATGAGTGTCGATGGAACATGTACAGATATAATCAATATAATATAATAAATATGTTGCTTCACAAAAGTCCAGACACTGAAACAATTGCTGTTGAATCATTGGCATAAAATAATTCAAACATTGTTTTACACATTTTTTGAGTTTCTCTGTGTGTCCGTCGTCGTTGTTGAACCAGGAACAAGAGGAAACACGTGCATCTCACTTGTGTTCACTGAACAGAAAATTGAACCTCACAGACTGCTATTCTCACCAACAACAAGTCCTGAGACTGAGAGGAAAAAAGAGGTGAAAGAATGGGGGGGATATGTGATCATTTTTCAACACCTCACTGTGTCTCGTGTTTCCAGACCAGACTTGTGCTGAGAAAAGAAGGGCTCTCAAACGAGACGTTATTAAAATCTGTGAAAGCAGGCACTAAATTTCCAAGCAGTCCGAGGAGAATCTTTGCACTTTGTCGTAACGCGTTCAAAATAAAAAAATAAGGCTGTATTATAATATAATGTGATTATGTCAGTTGGGTGGGGGGAAAGGGACTGTAACAGGCATCTTTAATGTTTAAGCTGCAGACATAGACATCAAGGCGATGAACTTAAGTGGCTTTTCCGTACATTGAAATACAGCATGTGATGAAACATAGGTGTCATGAAAAGCCTGGCTGGCATCTTTCTGTCCTTTTGTCAGTGATCAATGACTTCTCAGGTATGGTGGAGTGGCGCCCCTGCATTATTACCATTTCAGCGAGGCTTCTACACCCCTATCAAAGGGAAGAGAATAAGCTATTAATGTTAGACTTAAAGCATAATATATTCTCTCTGTCTGCGACTGCTGCTAACGCTTTCATCTGCTTTCCACTGGCCCCTGATGAAACCATAATTTAAAGCGGGCAGACATGTGTTATAAAGTCTTAAATGCTTCAGATTGTCTGTCTGCCCTCAGACTGTGACAGAGAGATGAGTTTAGACTTCCATTCCCGTTCCATATCAGGATGATTGCACTTTTCTAAGTTTGATCCTCTCCCCTTAAGAAAAATGTAAATTACATGCTATACACTCCATGCTTGCAGTTAAAATACATTAACTTTGCGATTCAATTCAATATTTTTCTTATGACAAGATGACAAAATTAAATTGTACATTTTTGAGCTTTTGCCTTTATACGGCAAATGTATAACTATATATATTTTTTAATGAAAATATTTAGTCATGACAGCAGCTTGGCAAGGTTACATATTGGTGCACCAACTCAGACAAATATGATGTTGATATTGGTGTAAAGTTTCAAAACCCAGTAAATAGAATCTCAAACTGCATGTTGAAACTGACAGGAAGCCAATGGAGAGAAGTCGCGTGTGACATGATCTCACTGTCTCTTCCCAGTCTTGAGATGACTAATGACTAATCAACTCCAGCATCCAAAGAGTTCCAATAGTCCAATCGAGAAATAATATACATGGGAATGACTCTGCTCAAATTCATTTGGAGGAAGATAGGCCTTCACCTTCCGTCCTAAGGACTGAACGAATGTGTTTATTACATTTGAACTGATGTCAAAATGAACACTTATATTGATGATTGAAAGAATCCTGATGACTTTAATGATCACTATAGTTTGTTGTAGTGTTGACATTTTGTAAATGGTAAATGGACTTGAGCTTGTATCGCACTTTTCAAGTCTTCTGACTAAACAACATTCACACACTAATGGCAGAGGCTGCTGTGTAAAGTGACCATCCTATTCATACACATTCACAAGCAGCCAGCGAAGCAGCGGGAGCAACTTGGGGTGAAGTGTCCTCCCAAAGGACATGTGATGCAGGAGCTGGGGATCGTACCCCACCCCTCTGGTTGAAAGATGTCGACTCTATCACTACTGTTGTAGTACTCGAAATCGGTTTCGTCTTGGAATCGAACACATTTTACTCGGGCTTGTGTTGTCTCAGTCTGGGTGGACTCAAGACCAGTAAATAATAACTTCAACTCATTTGTACAGTAGTCTGATTTTGATCCCGCAGTCACGGCCGCTATGGTCTTCGTGAGTGGCACGCCCCCTACACACAAGATGATGATTTTTCTGTGATATTTCTGGTCTTGGGCCTGTCTCGGTCTCACCCTGCCTTGGTCTTGGTCTTGACTCGTCTCCATCCCTAAATGTCCTGGTCTTGTCTCAAAGCACTCTGATCTCGGGTATGTCCTGGTCTCAGTTGATGTCTTGACTACAACATTATCTACCACTGAGCTCCAGCTGCCCATTTGTGGTCGAGAGATATATCTCAACAACTAGGCTGCCCTCATAAAAGTGAACACTTTCATTTAGCACCATCATTACTGGAGGTCAAAAAAATCTTAAACCTTGTTTTGCGACTAAATACCTGGAAGACTAATGACATTCCTTTCAGCCTCCGCTTTTCTTTGTGTTAAGTGGGCTGGATGACATTTTCATTCAGTCCCGTGAATTCATACATGGTTGTTTATTTTCACTCAGTCCAGCATACAGCATCGTACTGCCCCAAATACTCACCAGAGCACCAATGTGTATAAATCCACAGCAGAAAATAGTCTCTAATGAACATTATTTTCTCCTAGATTGACAGAAACTATGTTGCACAACTTTTTAAGGAAACTATTCCCCCAAAAAGTTAAGTACTAGAAATACATTCAACTAAAACAGAGATATTTATATCTTGTGATGTGGAGTGACAGAGTCAGGAAATTGTTCTGTATTGGGAGATAAGATGATTGGTTTGTGACTTTACTTTGCATTTGTTGATGAGAAAAGTACAAAATAAAATCAGCCTTGTACTTTTGTTTGGAAGTAGATGATCTTGGATTAATAGTAAACTATAATAGCTTACTCAGTTTACCCTTTTTAGGACAGTAACGTATTATCAGCTGTATATTTTTTTTTACCAAGCAGCCAATCACAGACTTATAGTAACCACTGAGAAACACCCAAAACCATCGAAACCACTACTGTTTCCAAAGAGCTGGCTTCAAATACGACATCAAATCTAATACATTTCATATCCGACATACACATTTTTAACATTTTACAATACTCTTTTAAACACACAATATGTTGAATGTTTTTAGAATGTTTACATAAATTATTGAAAATTGACTAAACCTATGTATGTTTATCATTGCCATGGAAACACCGGATATTACGTGAAAAACCACTGCATAAGGAAGCGTGAGCTGCTACTGAAAGCTGCCTTACTGTTGCTGTACGTGCTGCTGTGATAAAAATGTCATGTAAATTATACTTGGATACATTAGCTCGTCAGAAAACATTTTCTCTTCGCCCATTCGTCAATATGAAGGTCAACTTGGAGTTCGTTATGCTGGGAGTGGAGTAGCAGAGACAACTCCCATGATTCCCCACCAGCCTCAACGTCATATTTTGTTGTTGTTTTGACTGAGAGCCCCCTGGTGGTGGAAATTACCTATACATGTGTGGGACAAAATCGGCAAACAGATAAGACATACCACTTTGTCAACAGGAGGCGCTAAAGCTGGAAAGATCCACAGCTTTATACCTTTGCATGACTCTTTGGATCATGTAGCCTGAGTATGTTATATCTCACATAAAGCGGTTTACGTATTATATTTAGGAGCTTTAGTCATGAAAGAAATTGCAGCAAAATCTATTAAATCCAGTGGAATCACAGCCATCAGGGAGTTTTGAAAAGTTGATTTTACTGTATTCAATGAAAGTTTACCCATATGCCTATGAAGCATAAGTGAGAAAAAACAAACTAACCCTCGAGTAAAAGTTCCTAAAAGTTAAACTTTTGGTTCCATGTATGAGGACTTTGGTTGATAGCAGAATCTTGACACCCTCCGCTCAGACATGCAGACTTTGGCAAAAGAGGAACTGAAGCTGACATACATTGGGAAAATGCAGCTCTGCAGAGTTTTGCATATTGTAAATTAGTGAGTCCCATGAGTCAACAAAATATAAACAGAATGCCCCCTGAGGGAGAAAAAAATTGAAGTTTCAGATTTCATGGATGAATAAGTGGTTGAGAGGGATGTGAGAAAACTGCTGCTTCTGATAGGGTAATATGCATAATATATATGAGCATATCATAAGTGTGTCTTTATAGTTGGAGGGCAAAAGGAAAGAAAACAACCAATTTATTTTTCAAATATATTCTGGAAAATGTATTGTCAGTGGAACATTTAAGGCTTCAAATATAAAGGGTTTGCTTTTACCTTTGTGTATGCAGGGACAAATACATGCATTAGTCATCTGCTTTACTGTCTTTCCAAATACCTGAAGATTACATTTTTTAGCCACTAGGGGGCACATCACAGTCAAATATGTTTTTTTTAAACTGATATCACATGCATGTTGACCATCTTTTGTCTGGCAGGTTGGGTTATTAACTTAATCTGTATGGCCATTTGCAAAAGCATGTGCAGCTGTGTTCATTCTGTTGCCATATTACAGCTGTCAGTGTCAAATTCCATTTCAGAAAAATGGACATTGATTACAATGTTTGAACTAAATGAGGTTGAGACTTTCCTGGCCAACACCCTGTCATTTAATAATAGCTATTAGGGATCTGCTCTTAGGCCGTGTTCACATTAGACTTCTTTTTTTTTTAAAAAGCGCTGCCTTCAGCGCCTTTTGATCGCTTCTTGGCGAGTGTTCTGAAACCTTAACAACAGGATCTAGCCTACGGCATAACCGTCCGGAGCACGACGCATCAATTTAGCACAGAAAAGAACAAACAGGACAGGAAGTCAGACACCAAAACAACATTAAAACACCCGGTTTATTTTCAGAATAAAACTCTCCATTTGGACGGTTAAAAAAAGGATCGTGTGTTTGTTTGTGTGTTTATAAGGTTTATATTGAGTTTTATACGACGTAAATCGTATTATCTAGTGCTGTCGCGAGTGTATGTGTAAAATTACTGCGGAAATTCCTTTGTCTTCGTACTCCAGCTGTCCGGCTGTGCTCTCCGTGCTCCGGACTGAGAACGCAGCCAGTGGGTGTTGACGGACGAGGGTGCAGGGACCCGTAACAGACCGGAGCGGAAACGCAATGTACACGTATCTGGTGGAAGTTCGGGTCTGATAGCTTTCTACCGATAACTTTGGCTGCTAAAAAGGCAAATACAATGCAACCATTTGCATTGGCTTTGGCGTTTGAGGAGGAGGATGACCCTGAACAACCAATGTGCGGTTTTTGGGTGCATGACAAAAACGGCTCCTCCTTACCTAAACTCTCTCATCCAGGTCTACACTGCCTCCCGCCCACTACGCTCTGTCAGTGAAAGGCGTCTGATCCAACCTTCACAAGTCTTAAGACGCTAACTAGACTCTTCTCCTCTGTTGCCCCCCTGTGCTGAAACGAACTACCAAACTCAGTTCGAACTGCAGAGTCCCTTTGCACCTTTAAGAAAAAGCTAAAGACCCAGTTCTTTCATGAACACCTACGCACTTCATGATATTGATGATGACGATGATGATGACGATGATGATGATGATGGTTTTGTTTGATAATGACGATGAGGATATTTAGGATGGTTTTGATGCTGAACTCTCAAGAACAACTGTGGATGTTGTGCTTTGTCTCTGGTCACTTCCTGTCAGCACCTTTGTGTCCGATCAGACTTAAAGCTGTTCGTTTGCACTTCCTGACGTTGTTTCCTCCTCTCTAGAACCTTGCTTGTGTTGTTCTTACTCTCTGATGTACGTCACTCTGGATAAAAGCTTCTGCTAAGTGAATTGAAGAATGTATAATTGTCAAAGTAATGTAAATAGTTTGTAAAAAATTGGCTTATATTTACTTCTTCTATATACGGATGGTGGTCTGCTTATGATTCAAGAGAGGGAGGCATCTCCTGCTACCTTTGTGTGTATTTATATTTTTGTGTGTTTGTTGACTGAGCGTCAAAGAGCAAAGGACTGAGTAAGAAATATAAAGGTTCGGGGGATCGTAGAGAGGACAAAGGCGGGTAGAAGGAAGATAAGGTCTTGACAAAGCTTTGTTCCACACAGCGAACCCTCCTGAGGGCTGAATACAGAAAGACAGACAGAGATTGTGTGTGTGTGCATGTCAGTAAGATGACTGGAGGAGAGGTCCGACAGCCTGAGGAATGCGACAAGCATACTAAGGATTTCACAAAAGTCAAAGTAGAGGAAGACAAACAAAGGGATAGCTGGAAGTGTCTTTACAGTCCTGCAGACTGCATGCTGCTGAGGGCCACTGTGTCTGTGTGTCTTTGTAACGTTGTGTCTCTCTGATTGCATCATTGTATGTGTCGATGCACTTTTGTGTGTTGAGTGGGGCAAGGTAACAGATTGTGTTTCTATTGTTTAAGCTGATGCCTTCACAAGGACAGGAAGAAGAGGTACTCTGCAAACTCCTGCAAGTTATTGCATCATCATGTGGCTACTTAAAGGATTCGGCCTGAGTGTTAAGATTGAATTTAGGTCACAGTCATCGGAGTTCAGCAATTCAGTTCTGTCCTGATTGCTAAATGTGACATATTTTTTGTTCAAAAAAGTTGCAGATTATAACTTTAGGATGGATTGTTTAGAAAGGGAATACAAATGCTCAAAGGTAACCAAGCTGTTATCTGAATGTTGCTGCTTTAGTATGAAGACCTCATGACACCTGGTCTCAATAGCCGTTTTCACATATGCACTCTGGATAATATCTAGATAATTGCAGGAGGACCGCTCCGGAGATTCTCCCAACCTAGCCGTTCACATATGCTCCTCAGAGCGGGGGACTTTCCCTGTCAGAGGGGAGGGGGCTTGGGGGATTTCCCGACATAAGACGTGATCTAAATAAACAACGTGGAAGTAGGGGCCGAAGCAACAGAGTCCACTACATGACGCTATAATGAGAATATTTGCCTTTATATCAATGCTATGTGTAATCCAATGGAATGACAACATCCACAAAAGAGTGGAGAACAACATTCTGACGAACAGAAAACATAACGCAGCCGTTTAATTACGTTCACGGAGATCGTAGTGGTCGCGTGCAGACACTTTAGGCAGTCACTGTATGTAAACGTCACTCGTTTCCCATTGGCTCAAATTGAAATCTCTGGAGTATATATAGTTCAGACATCAGCTCATTCAGACATCAGCTCTCTCAAACTTTCTGCGGATAAAATGCTATAGGTCTGGCTGGAGAAACTCTGGGTAAAGTCTGGAATGAAAACGTGGCTGTTTGCGTTCACATATAGCCTAAAGTCCCTCTGGGCAGCCAAATATCTGGAGTTTTTCAGGAGATTTACGTATGTGTGAAAAGGTTTAATGACACTTGGAAGCTCATAGCTTGGGCGGGCAGAACTGTCAAGAAGGAATGTGTCAGGTTAGAAGAAGCCATGTATGGCCTTTCATGAGGGAACAAAAGGTACAAAGTAGCAGACAAAGGCTTCTTTAAAGGAGCAATGTGTAGGATGTCTAGTTAATTAAATGATAAAGTGACCTTATATGATCAGACATTAAAGAATGTTATTCATTCATGCAATGTTGAAGTGCCGGCTTCTCTGTCAACAACGCAGCAGCCAGTATGTCCTCCTTCTAAGTTCAGATTCTGGTCCTGAATGGTCGGGATTTGTTTGGACCAGAGAAGGTAGGCGGTTTTAAAGCACCACTTCACGGTCATTTTGGAAACCACTCAGTTTGACAGGCAAACGCAACGTTTGCAGCAATGGAAGCAAGCAAGAGAACTGGTTCAGATAGAAGTGATTGTACCTGACCTAAAAAGCCTCTGCATGTTTCTAATAAGCTCCACGAGCAGAAACGTGCTTAAACTAGGATCAATATTGGAGATGCTTTTGAAAAATGGAGAGATGTTAGAACGCAGAAAGGTTTACAGACTGATGCATAGCTGGCTAAACACTGAAGCTTCAGTTTTTTTTTTTCATGTCAACCTGTGTGCACATCGACAAGGGAGGAGGGGGTGGGGGGAGACAGCTCTCTCCAATGTTTGGAATTTAGACTGCAGTACCTATTTTAAGCACTGGGTGTCCGAGTTACATACTGCTCCTTTAAGTGACTCTCTGGGAGCCTTTTAGGGTATTGGTACTTTAACTTTGAAAAGTTAATCAGAGCCTGAAAGACTTTTTAAGAGATATGGTCGATCATGCAGATTGCTTTTATATCCAAACTCAGTTATCCTATCACACTGGTGCTGTGGTGGATAAAGCCTTCATCTATCTCCTAATAAAATACCCTCTGTCATTGGGGAAAAGCTGAGAGCATTGTTAGAATCTTGGTTTCTGATTTAATACCACTCAGTTTATATTCTTGAAGTGCACAGGGTTACACTGCCACCTCACATCAATCATGAACTACTTCACCAACCAGCATAAGAATATGAAGATGCTTGACTGTGATTCTGATGTGTTTGTCCACAACATTGGGGCTGCTCAGGAAACCAGCCTGGCCCCACCAATGTAAGTAAAACCAAAGAGTTGGTGTGTAAACACCCTCTTTAGCTTCCCTTTGTTAATTTCTTTATTTTTGTATTTTTTTCTTGTGGATGTTGTGAACTATATTGTTTCTTTAATGCATTGCATATCACTTTGGTCAGCTGCTGCTGATTTAATATGTGCTTTATCAATAAATGTGACTTGACTCGACTACCTGGGTGTTGACTTGAACAAATGACAGGCCAGAGCCGACTGTATCTACAAAGAAGGGCCAGGTTTTCTTGGGAGTGCAGTCGGCACTCCTTGAACATTTTTATGACTCTGCTGTGGCATAAGGCATCTTCTATGCACTGATGTGCTGGATCAGCAGCATCTCAACTGTGTGCCGGAGTGACTCAGTAGACTGGCGATGAGGGCCAACTTTGTCCTGGGATGTGTCCTTCGCTCAGAATGTGTAGGAGAAACAAGAAAGATATCTATAAGCAATCATCGCTGATGGAGAACAAATCTTATTCCATGAAAGACAGTGTGATGGCACTGGGCGGCTCCTCAAAGATGAGCTTCTTGATCCACATTTCAAGAAGAGGAAGTGCCAAAGTTCTGCTGTCAGACTTTAAGATATGAACTCACTTATTTCATCTGTTTTACTGAGCCTAATATGAAAGCAACACAGTGATGTTGGTACATAAAAGAATGTCATTACAGTAAGCAAAGATTCTTACTTCAAATCCATGTTGAAGGGCTATGCTTTTTTACTAAATGCATCTGAATGTCTTTATCTTTGTATACATATTGCTTTCAGTAACCCAAAGGTGCAGTGACAAAAAGCTGGGTTTTATTTGTGTGTATGCGTGTGTGTGTGCCTAACTGGGAGCAGCAGGGTTGCTGTCTGCCTGAGAGGAATTCATCATCTGTGTGTGTGTGTGTGTGTGTGTGTGTGTGTGTGTGTGCGCGTGTGTGCGCGTGTGTGTGCGTGTGTGTGTGTGTGCGTGCGTGCGCGTGCGTGTGTGTGAGAAACACACTTTTGTTCCTCTGTGAGGGTGAAACAAAAAGCCAGTTCACAGAGCTCTGGGCCTTTCAGAAATCCTCCTTTTGACTCTTTTATACAAACCTCCTGTGGAAAAGTGCTCTTCACCTTCCCTTTACTCTGACAGATGAAACTATCGCAAACATATTTTTGACATGGCATTGAACAAATCAGACGAGAATGCATTCAAAATTGATGAGATTATATTTTCTTTTTCAAATATGTATGGGTGCTGGGACAAAACCATGCAATGAACCAGTTAACTGGAAGAGCAGGAAGAGCAGAAAAGTGCAAGCTGATGCAGTGTGGGTGCTGCTCATGCAGATTGTTGTCAGTGAAAAACGGCACAAGGTCCTGGTCCTGCTCTCAAGGCTGACTCATCATTGTTGTTGAGGAAGCAAGTTGGTTGTCTGCATATTTGATAATATTGAAACTATGCATAAGCACACTGGTGTATTTGAAAAGTAAGGAGAAGAAGGAACACGCAGCCCTGTGGTCTGACAGGGGTTAAGGTCAAGGGTCGAAGAGAAGTGGTTCTTCAGTCCAATCATACTGACTTTGGTGGTCAGAGGAAGGGATGATAATGTTTTGTGGTTTGGAGAGAGTGCGTTATTGTAGATAGAGTTAGACAGAAAGCGAATGGGATGGGTTCAAGCGGCAACCTCCAATGCAGAGGTGCAAAATCCTGCAGGTCGAGTGTCTGCTTGAGGCTGACCCCAGGAACACCAGAAGTCACATACACACAAGAGCTAAAAAAAAAGCAGTTTTTACAGCATAAATCAACATGTTTACAGCCTGGTCCAAAAAACGAAATATATTTGATTAGTCATTGTCATCACAGGCACACACTGTGGGGGGTTAATTTTTTAAAACGGCTCTGTTTTGATTTTATGAACGGTATGTGTTATCCATAGTTAGGCATGTAGCTGACATTATTGACTAACCTCCTCTAATGTAACGGTTCATCAAGAGGCTTAAAGCCCTCCTCAGCTCCAGCTCTCAGCCAGTCGTTAGGTTGACTGAAAGTTAGGCTGAGAAAGGATTTCCAACATGGCGGCTGCTGCCGATGAGCCTCTAGAGCCCCCTGCAGGAACAGATGGCTGACGTCACTCAGGCTTCATCCATTAATATTTACAGACTGGGTTCTAATAGACTGTAAATATTCTAACATGGTTGGACACCATACCGACAAGATGGACTAGGACCACTTTACTGAACACTCTGTAACGCTGGGAGCAACAGGCTATGAGTTAGATTTTACTTCACTGACCTTTAATCAAGATGGAAGTGTGCTGATACTTTCATCTCTTCATAAAGGTTTAATGATACTGACAGGAAAGATTTCCATGTTGTTGCAGTTTAATGATGGTTTAAGTCTCACAGCATTTGCCTGTTTTTAGTACTGGCTTGATGAAATGATTATAAAGCACATGGAGAGGCTTAAGGTCCTGGACCTTCTTTCTGCAGGCTGGCCCCATTGTTGATGAGGCAAGCCAGCATCGCATTTGATATTTTTATTGAACTATGCATACAGCGTACAGATGTATTTTGGGTCATGGACAGGTTGAAATGACTTACTTACTCTAAGGGTGACAATGACCTGCATAAATCCAACAGGATGTATAGAAGAAAAAATACATTCAACACAGGCATTATGATACGCTTGAGATACCACAAGTCCTTATATTAAAAAGTAGCTTCACAAATAAATATGAAATAAATAATCATTCAGTGCAGTAGCCATGACAAACAGAATCTTTGAATAACCAAATTTGGACATAAATTACATCAGTCTGCAGAGGTATGTTGAATAGCAGTGAGTGGATCTCTGCAAAAGAATCCCAGGTTTCGTTTCTAAAGCCGCTTTAGACGACACATATGCCTGCTTAGTTTCTTAAAGATAAGATCCTTTTGCCGTTTTGAGTTTTAAATAAGGTTTTTTTTTCAGTCTTGCATAGTTATAAAATATGACCAAGAAAGTTGAAGCTCTTTTTTTTAATGATCAAAAATGCATAAACAAACAACATGGCTCTGACATTTCTGAAAACATTTATAGAAACATGAGGGCACAGGTGCAAATGCAAGACAATAATAATACAAGAAACAAAATGCAATGGTTGCATCACCATTTTTCATAACTTTACGGGCCTTTATGCACATAAGAAACTCATTAAAAAGTAAACGAAATTTGGCCAGCCTATATTTCAAGTACTTGGATATGGAAATTTCCAATAATACGTTTTTTCATGATATTTTTCCTTTAACAAGAATTGTTCTAGCTGGAAACTTGTGGGGTAAAGCCATAGACTCTAAAGCAGTCATAAATATCTCGCCAGAAAGCTTCATAGGATTAATATTTACAGTCCATGTATTTACATCGAAAGGACACAGGAGCTAGTGGAAGGTAGTCTCGACGTCATCACAAAAACACAAAAATGAAATACATCACAACCAAAACGCTGTTGCAACGAGTTCACTGGATGGATACACGCCATTCAAAATCCTAAAGTGAATTCCCTTTGGTTTAGGAGGACATGGGGAATGTCAAGAAGGTTGAAACTCTAGAACGCAAACGGAGCAGACTCGGTGCGCACGCATCGTGATTTGAATGCACGGACCAATCAGCGGGCTCGCCGGACGCAAGCCGCTAGCCTTGCGTCACTCTTGTCCAATCAGAACGCGGCACCAGTTGTTTGCCTTGCTTTTTGAATTGAGCTCTAACAGCAGGCTGACACACTGCGTTACGTTTAGCTGTCAACAAACTTAAGTAGACACTTTTCGGAAGTTTGGACTATTTTTGTTTTACGCTGAAAAGGCAACATGCATTGATACCAGATTGGAGACATAACGGAGAGATGTCGCAGCTTTTCTGAAGAGGGTTTTTGGACCGAAAGGGGACTCTTCATTGTATTGTGACTTTCTGGCTCAGAAGCTAATTTGGCTAAATTAGCTTGAGAGCTAATTGAACTGGTCAGCAGCCGGTTTAGCTCCTAATTCTCTTACTAAAGGTACCAGCAATCAAAAAACTCGGTAAGTATGCTTTCATTTATGTTTTTATGCTGTTGATAAACGTACCATACTTGGCAGGTACTAAATGTTAGCTCACCTCTCTGGTGACGCTAAGCTAGGTGACGAGTAGAATGAGCTAACCTCACTGGGCCGACAGGTGTTACGCTGAGAATTGCATCCCTGCCGAGAACTACATTCACCTCGCAGGAACATGCAAACAAATGACAAACTCACTTTCTACACTACTTTTCATTCACCCTTAAAATACTATGCTGCCATTTTTTGCATCCACTCTTAACTCTACAGGCACTTTTCAAAACACTTTGTTCGCAGCTCATATTCAGGCAGGTTAATGGAAATGCGTCTACAGAATAATGACACTTACCTTTTATTAAATTCCAACGTCACATACTTTGCGATCACACATCTGCCCAGAGAAACACGATTTATGTAGTTTATAGTTTTCTAACTTCAGCGAGGTGCATGTACTTCTTGGCAGGGATGCATTTCTCGGCATAACACATGCGTTTACACAAATTTGACTTTTCCCGTCTGCCTGATAATTCAATGTGTTTTACCTTTTGTACTATAGTAGAAAACATAAACTTTATTTGGAATATATTTTTGACAACTAAAGATAAACACCCAAACTAACATTTTTCATGTGTGACGTTTTTGCCTCGTTTCTTCTGCCCTTTGTTTAAGTCTTACTATTTTCTAGTCTGCCTTTGTTTTTGCAGCACATACAAAACGTATGTGTATTGACTGACTTTAATTAAGCACATTAGAGGCTGCTGTATAACTTCTTAAATGAAAACAACCAAGCAAAAATCAAATTTCTACATTTATCAGAAGCTTTTATCCAAAGCGACAAACGGAGAGTAAGTACAACACAAGCAAGGATCTGGAGAGGAGATCTTTGTATAAACTTTGTCCTTTCTCCTTTCTTACAAAAGTTATCACTATTCTGTGGCCTCCTCTCCAGTTGAGTTGTCAAACTTGGGCAGTATTTGTGTTTGACAGTTGTCACACTTCTCTTGTTGCTTCACTGTCTCTCCTCTTGGTCTTCTTGTTATGTTCTCCCTCTGTGTCTCACTCCATTCCTTTCCTGTAACTTCTGATAGTTTGGACAGTTTGGTGTCGCCTTCGGTTCCTGCCATGGCTGACAGCAGCATACTGACTTTAGGGACAGCTCGGAGTCTGTTGGACTCTTCAGTCTATGATTCGAGGATCGCCGAAACCACCAAGGACCATGTATTTCTGGGCATGGCATGTGAAGATGGGGAAGGTCAGTCTGCAGAGTCACTTCAATTTCCTTTACCCAAACCCTTTTTAAATATCTAAAAATACACCAGGCAAGGGCAAATACAACAGGAATGACTTTCATATTAAGGTTACACCGGTGGTGTGACTAATATACAGGTTTAAAATGCTGACAAAAACCCACCGTCATTATCTAGAGTGCAGCCAACACCATCATACACTGCACGCCACCTGAAATGTTTGAAACTTCACCTCCATTCTTTGTCGCTTGCAAGCTGCGGGGATACACAGCGAGGCTGACAAGGCTGGTGACGCAACTCTTTAACATCTGTTCTCCCTCATTACCTAAAAATCCTGCATTTAAAGCAGACTGTGGCGTATTGTTCCGTAAACAAACCTTGTAAAGTGCTGGACTGATTAAAATAAATTAAAGCCAACGAGTGACCAGCGGAGGTGGGCAGCATGACTCGCAGGCTGTCGGTACTTTAGAACTTTCACTGCAGGCTGAGAGCTGGACTACTGTACTGAAGCTAGTAGGAGTGCAAACTACGAAAAGTGAAAACAGATGTTACTAAAATAGCTACTGTAGACACCACTGTTAAATTAAAAAAAAAGAGTATCTTAACAGTTTCCAAGTTGTAGACTAATTGAAAAGCAGTTGTTTTTTAATTTCACTTGTTTCTTCTGGAAAAGTGTACTGAAAGGCCAGAGGTAAAATAAGGAACATCGTTTTTGGTGTTTTTTAGAGAAAATGTGTGAAAACGCCTACTGTACCAGTAGTGTACTGATTTGTCCAATATTCAGTATGCAGTGTGCAAACAATGCGAGATCTGCAGTATATCAAAAATACCTGTTTGGTGTACTGATTGGGGGAAAATCTGCATTATTCATTGGAGAAGTCTCCCTCCCGTATTGTTTCCCACGATGCAAAGTGCCAGGTCAGAGATCAAAATGATGGACAGTGTGACAGGGAAATAATCACACTTAGACCAAACCACACAAAGATACCAATTATCTCTTTTGATTCTCAAAATTATGAAAATCTAAATGAATCACTTGTCAGCTGTTTTCAGACTGTAAGTGGATGCTACACTGGAGCGGCGTTTGGGGTCAGATGGGCTGTTTACTTACGCATTCCCAGAATCCAGCTTTAGCCGGGCTTAATGCAAAATAACCACCAACTGGCAGTCATACTACACACTACTGTTGAATGTAGTATGCAGTACTTTTTTTTTTTTTTACATTTGTTTCTTGCACTGCTTTCTTCAGCAGTGATACAGGTGTGCTGTCAGTCAAAGGGAAGTCAAACTTAAATCACCAACGAGAGATGACCAACTTTTTATCTCCTCTGTGACTATGTATGTGTCACACTCACATCCCCCCTGGTTAACACTGTCTCTCTATTCCTCTTCATCCTTCAGACATGCATCCAAAAGTGGAGACGAGGGTCGTTCTGGTGGGAGAAGCCGGCAGAAATGGAGCTCTGGTCAAAGCCCTGCAGGTACATATTTTCTTTATTTATCGTGAAGGTTCACTACGGCCCACTTGCTACTCTCAAAGTGGCCGTTCTTGGTGATCTTAAGTGGAACACATCGCAGTGATTCACAGCCTGTTATCGTCCCGTCCCAATCCTGTGATAAATAGTGAAATCCATTCCTGTCCATCGGGAATCCCGCAAAAATGTCAGCCTCTACTCTACGCTGATGTCACTGCGGCTCCCCGTTTAAAATGAAGAACTTGTCTTTGTGTGTCCTGACTATCGGCATTGAAATCATGGTTTTAAAGCTGGATAGCTTTATGATGGTTACTCTACGTCAGCAGCAGCAGCCACTTGTTTAGCCTACTTACGGTGGTGACAGTGGTTGCATAATGAACCAAACATCCTGTACGAGCTGATGTGATATTTATCTTTACCAAAACAAAGTCCTCGTTCATCAGACTGCTGAAACATACATTATTATCCCCACACACTCAGTCGGGATATGATGCTGTGTGTGTTTCAGTGCTTGTTTGTTTCTGCTCCAGTAAGCTGCGTAGTTTTGTGTCTTTGAGAATCAGCATGTGAAGGTGGTTTGGAGGCGTGGCGGCAGACTAAGTGCTGCCAGAATGACTTCCTTCCTGGGTCTCCTGAGCCCTGTCACTTCTGAAGGCTTCCCGCTTAAATCATCTATTTCTCCCTGCCAATCTGCAGTGCAGCCGCATCCAAAGACATATGCCGACAGCTCCATCAGAGCGCTCCCGATTGCCTGCCTGACCGCCTGCCGCCACCGCTCTTGCAACTCACAGAAAAAGAGCCCCCCGCCCTCTCGCTATTTCTTTGCGTCCTTTTCCCTTTCTGTCCTCTTCTTTCCCTCCTCTCCTCCGCCCTCCCATGGGCTTTGAACTTTTATATTAATTTTTAACAGAGTTTTTTTCCTCCTCCCCAGCACACCCCCTCTAAAGCTTGATATCTGTTTGAAGTCTCTGTCTTTAGACTTTGCAAGGACAAGGACTCCGCCCCATCTCTTCCTGCATCCCCTTAACTTAGACAGCCTCTCATTTGTCCTCAAATGGGGGTTAATTTGAATGATTTTTTTTGTCTGGCTTGCTTTATTTTTTTCCTAATTTTTCTGTCCTCCCTACCTTTATTTCCACCCTCTGCTCTCCTCCTCTCAAATGCCAGTGTTTGACATCTACTTCCTGCTGGTTGGTTTTTTCTTTACAGGCCATCAAAGTAATGGAGGTACCCGTGGTAAAGATAAGGGAAGGCGAGGCGGGTGCTGAGGAGAAAATGATGATAAAATCTATAGTCAATATGGTACAGTACAGAGTGTGCGTCTTTGTGTGAATGTCTGACACTTTGATTGGAACTTGGGGGGACGTGCTGCATGAGCCTTAATTCAAACTGGCAAGTCACTCAATCATTGTGCATGGTCAAGTCACTGATGGTGGAATGATGTGTGGGTGGAAATTTAAATAACAGGGAACGGTATCTCCATTGCTCTCTAACAGAGATTTACACTCAAATATCAACGCAAGTTATTCAACTGAAGAGAAGCCATTTAAAGGTTGTCTTCTCTGCATTGCCTTTAAAAAAGGGCACATTCATTTAGCTGTTTGTACTGTTAATAATGAAGCAGTTCACTGTGAATGCTTTTCACAAATGTTTGAGTATTATCAATTGAAATGTAACTTAAAAGCTTTGATTTTTGAGTGTCATCAAAATATAATAGCTGCAAAATTACGTTCATTTGCTTTCTTTTAAGGTCGGATGAGGATATTGATCAAAATCATATTTTTGCTTTGAATGACTTAAGTCGGGTTGCTTAAATTAGCCAAAGTGGAACCAGCAGCATCTTGTGAAGTTGGTTTAACCCCTCAGTAGGTAAAATCCGCCACCAGGGGGCTCTCAAAGAAAACAATAACAAAAGATGAAGTTGAGGCTGGCAGTGAGTCATGATGGGAGTTATTCTCCCTGCATACTTCACCCCTGATGATAACAAACTCTGAGTTGACCGTAGTCATAAAGACGAACGGGCGAAACCGACCTGAGGAAGAGAATATGTTTACAGACGAGCTAATGTATCAACGATGGCAACGATATACACGCAGTATCTGTGATGACGGCTTTGTCATGGCGGCCACTATAAACTTAGACTTTTTCTGGTCTTGATAACTGTTGGAAATATTTGAGGTAATTTAAGTACTCAACAACAAATATAAATAACAGAGGTTTAGTCCATTTTTAATTGATTGAGATATTTTAGTGTAAAAATTCATATTGTACAGTATGTTTACTCAACAATCGTACAATGGACCCCGGTCTTAAGTTGAATCAAAACTTTAAAAACGCCAACCCAACGCAACTTTTTAAGGAAATCTTTAACTTTCGACTTTCATTTAACATATTTTTTTCTTGCTACTCATCTTATTTAAAGAAAAAAAGCAAATGAGTGTATTTAAAAATGTGAAACCTTTCCTTTAACCCACCAGTGTCTCCCTCAGTCGTTCTTAACAATGTAATATCAAGTCTTATTATAACTGTGTCCATGTAGTATGTGCCCTTTAACCTCCTGTGCTTCTGTCCTGTGTTGACTGCTGGGATGATTTTCTCAGGTGATTTGTTTTACAGGCAGATCGTCCTTAGAGGCCATCTCTCACTACATTCATTTGTTTTTTACAACAGAGACATTTTAAGAGGTTTTCTGATGGCAAGACAAGGGAGAAAATATATATATATATATATATATATATATATAAATAATAATCATGTTAAAAAGAAAAATTCATGCTCACTACTCTTCCTCTCCATCAACAATTTATTAGAAAAAATCACAACATTTCACGTTTTTTCTTTTCAGTGTGATAGTTTGACATCCTACACACCTTCTTCATGAGATAATTGGATCTTTGAGCACCTCCTTTAAAACAGAACATAATGGAGAAAATCAATGATTTGAAACATCAACATTTCCAAATGAATCGTTGTAAACGATATAAAAATGAATTTGTCCAACGAACACTTTTTTACACTTTATCCACTACTGGATGTTATTTTCTGTTGGATAGAGAAAAAGACGGACATGTAAATCATTTTTACTTCATTGCAATTTGCACGGCCAAGTTTGTTCACGTGGGTGCTTAACTCAAAATTAGCAGCAAGCTGGTGAACAAAGTGTTCAATTTTTTGTGTAGCAGATTATTTGTGTGCAACAGATCACAAATCTCACGGTTTGGAACCAATCACGGCATTGTGTCACAGGATTTATTACTTTTCATCCATCATCATGATTCATAGTGTGTTCAATTTGATCACGAAAGTCAGAAATTCTGAGTAACCTGTTCGATAAAATCACCAGGAATGCCCCCCCGGAGTTAGAATTCCCACTCGGAAACTCTGAGCTGAGTTAAAATCCAACATAGCTGCTGCGTGCATCAACAGTAACGTTTAAGATCTAACTATTTTGTATAAAAGCAGCTTTGTCCTCTTTTTGTGTAAATAAATCAACAACACGGATAGCATCGTGCAAGTTCTATCTGTGGACGTGTTGGCATGTTACTAAACTATCACAAAGTGTATCGTTATCACCTGGTATTAGCAAACAAAACAAAGGTGCTCCTGGAGGCGTCCATTTTGCTCTTCCGACTTGTTGACAAATCGCGACTGGAACGCGGGTAACTCGAGTGTGACGTCATTCCAAGCTCCGAAATCCGAGTTGCAGGTTAAATGGGACTCACCATACCACGAGCCAACATTCACATGATGTGTTGTACTTACTCTCTGATGTACGTCGCTTATGATAAAAGCGTCTGCTAAGTGAATTGTAGAATTGTAAATCATCATCCTCAACCTTTATTTAAGCCTCGAAAAGCATTGAAGTTTCCCTCATTTACAATCATGTCGAGATAGAAAACAAACCCAGACTGAGGTGAAATGATTCAAGATACCTAACTCAGTTAGTTTGAGAGAAATTAGAGAGTCGATCTTTAGAGTATTTTGTAAAACATTTCACATTTGAATGAGTAAAATCTGCTTATAGCGTCTTTGCTCCAGAGTGACCCTGTGGGACTGGAAACAGGTGATGGAGACTTAAAAAGCAGCCATAAAACATGGAAACGTGTTTGCCATTTAGGTTGTTGTTTGGCCATCAGGATATTAACTTACATTCATTGTTTTTTCTGTCTTTCACAAGATTAATGAATAAACTGACTTCTAATAATTGAATAACCAACTCCCAACAGCCTCATTAACAAGGCTAACAACTTCTACTTTGTGTGATTCTTAACGTTTTGTCTACTTTTCCGATCACTTAATTTTTTCCACTCTCTTTTCAGGACATCAACACGCCGTGCCTGATTACAGACAGCGTCCAGGAGTTTGGAGACGGAGAGAACACGGAGTTCGAGACAGTCTTCGTCCTAACAGACTTTGATTGTCCCGAGTACAGCTACCTCTACAAACGGGACAACCGCATTGTGGGGCCTCCTGTTGTCCTGCACTGTGCTGCAAAGGAGGAAGTGAGTCCTTCATCTAGAGCATTTTTAGCTTAGTGCCAAAAACTAATGATTCACACGTGACGATGTCTTAAAGGGGACATATTATGAAAAATCCACTTTTACAGTGTTTCTGAACATATATTTGGGTAACCTGAGTCTACCGACCAACAAAATGTGAAATAAACCCATCCAGTCCTTTGTTTGTGGCCTGCATAAGTCTTACAACACACAGAGAAATGCTCCGTTTATAATTTGCTCTACTTGTGATGTCACAGTGGGATTCTGGTTAAAAAGAAAAGAAAAAAAAACCTCCCCTCCCCTGATATTTCCACCCATGGACTCCACCTCCTGCCTAGAACAAAACTTTTGCGCAGCTCCGCCATTTTTATTCTCGCCAGCAAAGGAGTGATGCCTACAGGGGCTCATTGCATTTAAAGAGACGCACACACCAAAACAGAGTGTTCAGAGAGAGCTGGTTTATACAGGCTCACAAACCTCCTCTGGTGCTTGATTCATGTTAAGTTTTGACCAAAGCTCAGCACAGATGTTTCATTTAGACCACAGGGGACTGTTTGAAAAGGTGGAGAAGGGAGATAATATGTCCTCTTTAAAAAAGAGACTGAATTCATGTGAATATCTCGATTACAACTTTCCAGCTCGGTCTGAGAGCATGACTTTTTTTAAATCCTTTTTTAACCTGTAATTCAAATGAAACATTTACAGCTTCACTCTGAATTTCAAGCACACAGACATACATGGTCTGTTAAAGGGGAGGGCAAAACAGAGGCAGTCCTGAGATGAACCTTGATTTCAGGAGGCAGGATACAGAAAAATTCATTACTGCACTGAACAGAATGATGAACGGGAGCCGCCCCCACCTGCTGAGCTGTCTGCCTGACGGAGGCGGCTCATAGGATGCTAATGTGGAACATGAGCGTTTTGACCTGCCTGTGGCTGCTATCAACAAGACGGAGCACTCCACACACTTGTCAGCTAAAGACAGCGCTTACACATTCATGTAGTCTGTAGAGCTTCATACAGATTCATATCTTTATGTCAGTGGGCCGGGTACGAGGCCGTCTTGCAGTATGTCACCTATGTTCGTAATTTATCTGAGAGGCACTATGTATGTTCAGTACTCAGGTGTCACCATCCTGGTTATAAAACATAAAGGTTTCCTGATACATGCTTTCAAGGAAGACTGTGCGACCTTTTGATTCAGTAGATGGCGCTCTTGAGCACCAGCATTAAACCAAAACAAACTGCTGTTTTTGCCACACCTACGCTATTCTGAAGCCTCCGCTCTCATCCAGCGGCACACCTCCAACACCTCTCCACTCGCGTTAGCACAAAGGAGTTAGAATTTAGAATGCACCACAATTAAGCACAAGCGGCAGACCAGTTGTCCTTTGCTCACCTGTGACCTGCATTATTGTGTTAGCAGGCTAACGTTAGCACACTTTGGTTAGTTTGTAGCTTCATATTGAACATTAATTGACACGGAGGGACCGTGATCTAAAACACGAACATGACATCCAAATAAGCATTGAGTATGTTATTCTTCTTTTCTCTAGTCCTTGACTAAAACAGTTTTATACGCAAGGCCGTTCCGTCCATGTAAACACGACTCCAACAACAACACAGCCAGCGGGACTCGAGCTTCTCACTCATTGTAGACAGTCATGACTCAGAGAGACATTTAGGACAAATAGGATGCCCTAGTGTTTGTGGTCTTTAAGTGGTTTTAAAATCACATTAAAAGGCAGAAATGAAAAGTAATAGATGTTTTATATATACTTACCGGATATTTAAATGTCTCTGATGATGTGTGAATTCTTCCTTTCCCACAGCCTTTACAGTTTTCCTGTCGTCCTCTCTACTCCACCACAATGCTCAACCTGTCGCTGTGCTTCACTGGCTTCAGAAACAAAGAGGAAATGGTGAGTTTATCAAAGTCACATTTAGCAACATGAACTACTTGATAGAAACACAATTCATTATTTAGATACCTTAACCATTGAGGGGATTCTTCTGGCTTTTCTGACCTGAGATGTGAACCCATGGTGGGACTTAAATGATCAATAACAGTGTTTCCCACACTTAAACTATATTTGTCATTTATGTCGTTAAATTTATGACCGCCTAAGTAGCCTGTATTTGCCAACCATTTTGGAACCTGAAAAACAAAAATCCTTTCATATCGCCATCTTCCATACACTAAAAGACGATCTGCTCTCACTATTCACCGCTGGAGTTTGTGTTGTGATGCTCTGCAGCTGATCAGAGAGAGAGCGAGAAACATCATCTGATTTTTTTTCCTCCATAAAGCAAAGATTTTGGTGTGACTTCTCGTGAAATTTGAACCTTTGAATGCCGTTAAGGGCTTCAGTAAGCAATTCTTTTTGTAATCGAGTATTCTTTTGATTAATCAAAGAGTACTGTGTTAGTTGTTTCTAACAGACTGACTCTGTTCATGGGGTCCTACACTTTTTATATTCAAATACGTTAGATGTAGTCGTTACTGTAGGTTTGTAGATAGATATTTATTCTCTAACTTATTTTAGTGTGAAATAAACAACATTTTAATCTGCTCATCTAACTTCCCTTCATTTTACTCACGCACACACACATTGTACCTCTCCTCCCACCTAACCTCCCCACTTCATTTCTAGCTTTGTATTTTTTTGTGTGGTAAATGGACTTGAGCTTGCATGGTGATTGTCTAGTCCTTTGACGACTCGGTGCTGTGTAGGTGTGACTGCAGGTCACACCTACACATTCACACACTGATAGTACAGGCTGCTATGTAAAGAGACCATCAAAAGTAACTAATCCCATTTATACACATGCCACCCACAAAGCAGCGGGAGCAATTTGGGGTTAAATGTCTTGCCCAAGGGCACCTTGGACATGTAGCTCTACCATCACGTTGACAGACGACAGACTCTATATCTGACAGCAGCGTGTGTCTCTGCTCTGACAATATTCACGATTTTAAAATGTTTCACTCGATATTTCCTCTCTCTGTCTCTCTCTCTCTCTCTCTCTCTCACTCACTCACTCACACACATATGCATGCAGTTCTCAATATAGTCAAATATAGTTAAATGGTCCGCTAATATACTTTGGAAGCTTTAACTTCACCTCAATGGCTCGTCCGAGTATCGTATGTGTGTATAACTGTAACGTGTTAAACAATACCTCTAATACATGGCTTGAAAGTTTTTTTTTTAGAAATCCTTTATTAAAATGTCTTGTTTATTTCGCAGTGATGTGAATGTCCCCCTCTGTGCTAAGAGTGTGCTTCGTGTATCATTTCCATGTAGAAAAACCTGGTGAACCTGGTGCATCACATGGGTGGAACCATCCGGAAAGACTTCAGCACCAAGGTTACTCATCTCATCGCCTACTCCACCCACGGAGAAAAATACAGGGTCAGTACATGCAAAGCTTTTTATTGACCCAGACCTTTGAACCAAACTTTCTGTGTGTCTGATGCTAAGACATTAACTAAACTTAACCCTACGTTTAATGGAGCAATCTGTAAGATATCTACTGACTGAAATCATAAAGTGACCTTACTATATGATCAGACATTAAGGGAACATGCTAAGTTGAAGTGCTGGCTTCTCTAACAACAATGCAGCAGCCAGTATGTCCTCACTATAAGTTTAGATTCTGGTCCTGAATGCTCTGGATTTGTTTGGACCAGAGTAGGGGCAGTTTTAAGGCACCCCAACACGGCTGTTTTGGACGCCCCTCAGTTTGCCAGATATAACACCAACATGTGTTAGAGACAACAAAATAACAAATAGAGAAAGAGGAGACAAAATACCCAACACAGACATGGTTAAAAATCAAGATAATTTCATTGATCAAATCAATGCCTGCTTTAGTAAAATAATAATTACAATTCTGAAACATAATTCAAGGGTCATTGATTCATTCATAACTTGCTAATAAAATAACAAATCAAAGACAAAGCTGGTTTCCATGTTTGGGAATTTGGAACTTGAAAGCAACTGATTGTTGTTATTATTACTTTTATTGATTTTATTTGTATTTGTTGCTGGTCCACCTCTCTTCATCTGATTGTCCATAGTTCCTACCAGCGCAGCTTGAATCCCATTGGATAGGTGTGATGTCAGAAAATGTAGTAGACTGTTTATTGAAGTCAGATTAAAAAATGATCCAACTGGGACTTAAATCACAAGAAGGATCGATGGAGATGGATTGATGATGATTCTGACACTCATCTTTCTCTCAGCTTTTCTCAGCCTGAATTAACAAATGCTTCATAATGTTCCTCTTTCAACCATCCCTGGCTATGATGTTATATTTAATCTTCTTTATCTATTCTGTCACTCAGTTATTGCTCTTACACCCCCCCCCCCCCATCCCCTTTTTCTTCCTCAAAGGCTTTTAGAGGGTGTACTTTGTTCAAGCAGAACAACACAACATGCAGCACAAGCTTGTTGGCTTCCTGACAGGCAGTTTTCCAGTTGAAAGTGTGATTCTTAAAAAAAAAAAAAAAAAAAAAATGTTTCAAACGTCGAGCGTCTTGATTCTTGTTTCTGCAATGCGCCTGAAGTGGAAACAGTTTGTACCTGTCACACTCATGTCGTGATTCTGAGCGACAGGATGATCAGGAGTTCTCAAGCACTTCGGGGAGTTTGTTGTACTTAGAGCACTGACAGATGAACTTTTGAAGGTTTTATAGATGTAAAAAAACAAAAACTTTCTGTTTCTGTTTACCACATCTCTTGGTCGCACATTTACTCATTTCTCCCCCCCCCCCCCCCCCCCCCCCCCCTGTCTTCTTCTGCCTTCATCACTTAGCTGGCGGTGTGCATGGGGACCCCCATCCTCACTCCGTTGTGGATTCTCAAGGCCTGGGAGAAGAGAGATGAAGAGTGAGTTGAAAATCATTCAAGGATGCATTTTTTTTATAGTATTTTTATTTACCTCTCCTCTGCAGTCCTCCCTTTTACAAAAAAAAATTAAGCATAAAGGTGAGAGGAGAACATTTGTCTCACAGATAACAAAGTTCAGGTTATTATTTCGGTGTATAGACCAAGCTGTGTACCTGGAGCTGGAGTCAATTAGCAAGTCCAAAGTTTTCTACATACCGGTATTTGATTACCTAGGAGCTTAACCACCTTGTACAAAAAAACCACAAAACACATGTGGACTGAAACCAATGAAATCTGGGATACCCTGATATTAGCATTAAAGGGCGGCTGTGGCTCAGTTGGTAGAGTCGTCGCCTCTCAACCAGTAGGTCAAGGGTTTGATCCCCAGCTGGGCAACATGTCCGATGTGTCCTTGGGCACCGCTGCTTCGGAGGCGGTGTATGAATGGATTAGTGATGTACGCCGCTTTGGATAAAAGCGTCTGCTGCTAAGTGAATTGTAACATTAGCAGTAGGTTCCGGTGGCTTGATTTTAATGGACTCTAGATCAAAATCATTAAAGACATTAATAGGGCTTTCACATCTGCGGAAAATTCCTGAAAAACTGATATTTCCAGTAGGAGCTGCATGTGTGAACGCAAACAGGTTAAATTTTTCCCTCCGTGTGTCAAAGTCCGTAAAGCGCTTATCAAACACCTTTTTTTTTAAATTAAGTTTCTATGTTCTGTCAAATGTATTTATTTTCCGTGAGAGTTTCAAAAAGCAAAATTTGTCGTTAAATAAATCTGATTTGAAATTCAGGTCGTGACTTTTCATGAAGGAGTCGGTGGAGGGTCCTGAGGCTATACTCGCTGATAACCACTGTTTGTTTGAGAGTTACCACACAGCAGGTTTTCTATTTAATGACCAATTAGAGTGCATGAATAATAATCTACAACTAACCTCTGTTGTGAGGAACAAAGTCTGAGTGCAGGGTTTGCTTCTTTTGTTTGATCGAAACAAAGATTGTATAAAACATTTTGTATACAGTACTTGTTATGTGGGAATTTTTCAATGATGAATTACTGAGCCAGGCTGTGGATTATTTTAGAATTTATTCAGCTGTGGTCTAACAAACTTTTCATGCCTATATTCTGTTAGCAGGCACAGCCCACAAACTCCCATCTAGCCTCAGGACCCACCAGCAAAACCTCCATTAGAGAACTCACCCAAATTTCTTAAAAGTCCAAACTGATCAGATTTGTTCAGTTTGATAAATTGTGCAGTTTGGATCTCAGTTGGTATAAAACATGTGACGGATGTAAGAAACTTTAAACACAATTTCACAACTCACTGAAAACATCTCCACGACACACTTTTAGGTCCCGACCCACCAGTTGAGGACCACTGCACTCGACGATGTAAGGTCCGATTTGATTCGCTTAACGAACGGGGGTAGGGGGAGGCGTGGCCCGATTCGAGGCTTGACGTATCTGATAATTTGTCCAAAGAAACCTCAACTATGTGGTGTCATTACGATGATTATACTGCTCCTAATCGAGTCACAGGCTGCCTGATCTTGAATTGTTAATATCAAACATGTTTGATATTTATTATTTCTGGTCGGACTGCCTTGGTCAGGCTGGACGTTGTATACTCTGACTATTCACCCTCAGCTCGCACTGCAAATTGTATACAGCCGCACATAATCCATCTTCTCAGCCGTGATCTCATCCTTATTTTTTTTCTGATTTTCTGTTTTTTCCCTGCAAACAAAACACACAGCAGAAGAACCAGCTGATGATGTCGATCGTCCTTATTTGTTTTCCCTCTGAAGTCACGTTTGATCACACAAGTTTCTGTGAGATCTCCTGTCTGTGAAATTGTTACTACCAACATGAATAGTGTGGTCTCCTGGTCATGCCGAGTCGTCTGGTGTGTGCGTTTGGAGGATTATAATGTTAAAAATGAGTTGAAACTGTTCATATGTCTGTGGTCTTCCGAGTTTTACAAATCAGTGTGTGGCCGGATCACTTGTAAATGTCAAACATATATATTTGAGTCTCATCGAACCTTGTTTCCTCTGAAGCTCTCTACATGTACTTGGCTCTTATCTAAACATAGCTCAGCTGCTATGATAGTCTTAAACATCCTCTTACATCTACACAGACCTAACAGAAGAATTCTCTTAGATGGTAGACACAAAAATTAACAGAATGAATGAATTACACATCAACAGTACATGGACTAAAGCCCAGTGGTAGAAGTGATGGTCTGGTGACCTTGTTTTTTCCTCCCTTTCTATGTTCAGGCTCTTCCATGCAGGAGAAGAGGAGTTTCGGACAGAGTTCAAAGTACCTCCATTCCAGGACTGCGTGCTTAGTTTTTTGGGTTTCTCCGATGAAGAGAAGGTCAACATGGAGGAGAGAACTCTCAAACATGGTCAGTGCTCGAGCACATAGGGATCAGCTTACAGTCAATTTAGCTGTGATAGAGCTACAAAAGTTTAAACATGAGTACAAGTGTGTTCCTGAACTAACCAGGATTGTGTAGCTCTCTTAAAAGTGGTGAAGTTTGCAGAAAGTCTCAGGAAGATCAGGAAGCGATTTCCACGATTCTCCTTTCACAGTAAAAGCTGTTTGAGCAAAATGAAACTTTCCAGTCACCACTTGAAGCTGCTCTTCTGCAGCCCTGCAGTCTCTGTATGTATCTGCAGAAAGGATGAGGAGCAAGTCTTTAAATGTTGTAGTCCTGTTCTTGTTTTGTTCCTCACATTGTTCCTTTTCTGTATGTAGGCGGCAGTTATCTCGAGGTCGGAGATGAGAGGTGTACGCACATGGTGGTGGAGGAGAACTCGGTGAAGGAGCTGCCATTCTCTCCGACAAAACAACTCTATGTGGTCAAACAGGAGGTATGCATCCAGTGTTTCAGTGCTTCTGAAGACGAGCAGGTTTGACATTACGAACGATACCGTATACTCTGAGGCTGTACTGCAGGAAGATACAGACACAGGAGGGCAGGAGAGAAAATCATGAATCCTTTAAGTTGTTTCCTCTTAAACAGAATGCCAAATGATCAACCGGTCAGGATTCCTTTTAGGTTAAACCTCAGTCGATACGGTCTCTGCTCTCCCTCTCTCTGTCTGTGCTGTCAGAGAAGGAGAATCAATAATAGATTTCCCGTCTCAGTGGATGAATAATTTGCACCGAGGTAGAGCGGTGGTTTGGTTGTATTTGTAACCCCACAATCGATAGCTCCTTTTCTGTACTCTGCCGGTTTTTTATTGGTCTTCAAAAGGAAAGTGTGAATCATTATAGTATCATGTTGTTTCTTTGTGTGGTAACACACAGGTCAGTGAAATGCGCTCTTTCTGTCTTCTGTGGTAGTGGTTCTGGGGAAGCATTCAGATGGACGCCCGGGCCGGGGAGTCCATGTATCTCTACGAGAAGGTGAGTGTATTATGGGTAATGTTGTCCATGTGGATTAAGACTACATGTCACCGATGCAATGCAAACAATACAAAGAGGGTTTTTTCTCTGTATTGTAATAATTATATGCAGACCGTATCAAGGCATCTTGATTTAACAGGACCATAATATCCTTATTTTTCTTATTCAAAGCTCATTTTAGTGCTGCCCTCATTTCAGTTGCAGTGTTTTTTATCTTTTACCTCAGAGCCCCGTTTCCCAACCTGAGGTCCAGGCCCCTCTAGGGGAGGCACCAAAGATCTCAGATCGGGCGCCAGGCTTGATCTGCTCTGAAGTTCTCAAAATTAGATTTGATATATTGATCAATAAAGGCATCCCTTTCATTCTTATGAAACAATGAGCTCTATTGCCACATTAACAGATCACCACATTAATTATCCCTGTCATAAAACAAGAGTAAGCCATTGCTCTCTCGGAGGCTCCCCACAGGATCCTTGCAGCTGCTGTCCTTGGACACTTTTTTCTCAGATCACACACATTTCCCCTGCAGCCTCACAGCAGGGATAACTGGGCTGTCCTAAATACTTTTGTACCCGCATGGTAGCAGGATTACTGGTAGTAAAGGCTACAGTATACTTGAAACGAACTAACTGATGTACAGAGCTTTGGTTAAAGGCCAAAGTGTATTTGAACTCTTCCAATTGGCCCTGCTGATGAGAGCGCTCGGCCGTTTCTTAGAAGGTGATCATTCGGATCCACTTGAGACCCTGACGACTTTTCACTGCTCTCACCTGGCCAATCAGTTCTGGAATTATTTCCTTTTAACAACCTGCACAATATTATCCAGCATGATGAAGAGTCATAGCCAAGAACAGCGTTAACATACAGGCAAGAAATGAAGTTTAAACACATAAGAAAAAGACAATATGAAGATTTTGATGTGGCTTCATCGCTTCTCATTTTAAAAGGTTTGAAGGATTAATGATTCCCTTCTTTGTCAACCTTCATTTTCATCTCAACTTTTATGTTTTTGTATATTCTTATTTTTGTTATCATGCACAAGGACTCGCAACGCTATGGCTCCCAACTTATGTACCGGTACTTATTTATTTGCTATATGCATTAAATATCTTTTGGAGCCTGAGTGTTGGGAGTCCTTGTGCATCACATTGTTTTTTTAATGACTCAGCACCTGGATGAGTGATGTGTGAGTGCTGGCTCACCTTTTCTGGACTTATCTTTCACACACAGTCTCTCTAACCTTAAACCAACCGAATTCACAAGAAAATGAAAAAAAGGTCCCTGAAAAATGTCCCAAAACTACCTTAACAACAGCACCTGATGAAGAGCTTGGTCGGGCATGAACCATACTTATTTATTTGTTATATGCGTTGAAGAACATGTCTCTTGGAGCCATAGTGTTGCGAGTACTTGTGCATCATATTTGTAAGACTCAGCACCTGAATAAGTGCTGATTTTTTCTATCCTTCTTCTTGACCCCTTGTCTGTCAGAACGACAGCCCGGCCATGAAGAAGGCCGTGTCCCTCCTGTCCATCACCACCCCCAACAGCAACCGTAAACGCAGACGTTTCAGGGACACGCTGGCTCAGCTAACCAAGGAGACGGAGATCTCCCCCTTCCCTCCACCGCGCAAGAGGCCGTCAGCAGAGCACTCCCTCTCCATGGGTTCTCTGCTGGACATCTCCAACACCCCTGACACATGTAAAGCCTTAGCAGGTAAGCAGAAAATGAAGGGGCGCGGGAACGCACCTGTTTGATTGGACTTGGTTTCCGGTTGACAGTTTTATACGTTTCTGGTATATTTCTATGGTTGATTCCTTCTGCGTCCTGAGAGAACAGTCTCAAGATGAACCACTTTTCGTTCCAGAAGAGAGAGTAGGGAACAGTACAGGCGATGATACCGTGACCAGAAATAGGATAAGGAGAAGGAAAACCAGGGAGAGAAGGATTAGGTCAGACAGGGAAGAGAGGAGGAAAAGATCCAGCCTGAATACAATCGTCCTTCAACAACCAGAGGAGGATCAGCAACAGACAGGAACCTCTACAGGTCAGGTTTTGCTTCAAGAGTCAGCCTTTGTTAATATTTTCTGCAGATATTAATCAACAAGAGGCATTAAAGAAGTTGATTTGGGTAGGATGAAATAAATGATCATGCCGTTGATTTTTTTTAAAAGTGAATCCGTGAAAGATTCAGGAAGCAAACTTTGCTGCATGTTTCTCCTCTTGCAAACTAACGTGCCGTCATGTGCTTGGGTGGGTCCAGAAAACAGCCTTTGAAACATATGTAGACAGTTTTTCTTAAACTCGACTGGCACTCTGAGACTGCAGACTTCTACAGAGGCCAAAAGTAGAGTCTTTTATGTTATGCAAATCTGCAGATGTGACTTCTTTGGATGTATTTTCACCACTATAGGAAATTAATTTGCTTATCAATTTAACTTGATTGTGAGTCTTATTGTCTACCGTCGCTCGTTTTGACAGAGCTTCTCCGTGGTTTTCTCCATGTTTCGCTGCAGTTTTAACCACTTTTTCTTCCTGTTTCTCCAGAGAGTTCAAAGCCCTCCAAGAGTTCAACTCCGGCTCTGTCCAAGCAGTCAGCCAGGTGGCAGGTCTCCAAGGAGCTCTACCAGACTGAGAGCAACTACGTGGACATTTTAAGCACCATCCTCCAGGTATCAGTGTGTGTCTGTGTGTTAGCACAATGTGGACTTTTCTATCACTCTCTCACAGGCTGGCCAGTCAGTTACCCCTGACAACACTTTCAGGTTAAGCTCAATCATTAAAGGTGTGTGTGTGTCACTGTGTGTGTGCGCTTGCATGCGCGCTTGCATGCTCTCACTTGGCCTGTCTTATCAGTCGGTCCCTGCAGAGAGTCAGACAGCTGACCAGTGAGGGAGAAAATGACCTGCCCGAGCATCTCCCTGTCTGTCTCCTTATCCTTCAAAATCTTTTTCTCCTTTTGCTTTTTCCTCAGCTTCCCTTCTAAGACTTCCTCCATTGATGTTGTTTTCTTTTGTATCCTCTCTCTCTCTCTGTCTCCTCTCTCTCTCTCTTTCTCGCTCTTTCTCTCTCTGGATTGAACTAGTTCCCCTCCTTACAAAAAGCTGGTTGGTTTAAAGTTGATCTTTAAGTTTCAGGTTAGCTCTGTGCTGAAAAACAGACTCACTACATGATGCTAAAATCACTTTTTTAATGTTGTTGTAGCTTCACTACCTAGTGTTGTAGAAAAGACTACAACAAGACATACCCGAGACCAGAGTGCTCCAAGACAAGACCAAGAGGGAGACATTTAGGGATCGAGACCATCGAGTCAGGACCAAGAGGGAGACATTTAGGGATCAAGACAGTCAGGATCAAGGCTATAAATATGAATGAAAAATCATCATCTTGTGTGGGGGGGGGCGTGTCACTCACTTAGACAGTAACTGGGGGATGGGACGTGTATCAAACTACAAATAAATTGAAGTTATTCGTTGTTTTAGAAAAGGGTGTTCTCTTTTTTAGTCAATGATATGGAAAAATAGCCTTTCAGTGGCGGTCTTGACCATTCTTGATTAAAAATCAGGAGTCCGGGGGCGATGATAATCTAGCGGTTATGTTGTGCAGAAGTTAAAGTCTTTATAACAGCAGCCGTGGGTTCGAATCTGACCTCAGCCCTTTGCTGCATGCCATCCCCAGTCTCCCCCCAACATTTCCTGTGCGGAGTCCGCAGAGTCTTAGACCAATACAAGACAGAGTATAATACTTCAGATTCAGAGACCTTCAAAAAGACATCTCGATACCAGGACTGATCTCGAGTACTACAACGTGACCACTACCACACCACTTACAAAAGGCAAACACAGTCTACTTTTACTCAATAACCACAACGTTTTGTAATCACTTCCTGCTTTTGAAGTCGCTTCACTTGTTCACTCCAGCACCTACAAAGTAAATGCCATGTTGATGTGTATCCACTGAGGCCTTTTGTGGCAGCCTAAACAAAAACAATCAATCACAGTCAAGTGCAACATGACTTCCTGTCTTTCTATTTACGGTAAGTTCATTTCTCCAAGGACGACCGTCTACAAAACGGCTTACTAAGTAAATGTGTTGTCTCAATGACGTCATGTTTACAAGCCTTAGTGTGTTGGTCAGTTAGTCTGTGTGAATATGAAGCAGATGAGAACTGAAAGACATCAACGCCATTTTATATATATATATATAATGTTTTATTTTTATTTTTTATTTTGCAGCTTTTCAAGATTCCTTTAGAGAAAGAGGAGCAGGTGGGCGGACCCATTCTGGCCCAAGAGGAAATGAAGACAATATTTGGAAGCATCCCAGACATCTACGAGGTTCACAAAAAAATAAAGGTAACAAGTCTAAGATCATTTCTATATAAAAAAAAAAAAAAAACAAGTGACCGTATTATTGTGTTGGTGACCTGTTGGTATTTTGTGTCTTTGTTCATCAGAGTGATCTTGAGGAACTCCTGACAGACTGGTCAGAGGACAGGAGCGTCGGCGACATCATTCTCAAATATGTGAGTGCAAGTTAGGCCCTAACTTCAGCTTCCCTCTGTAAAGTCCGTTAGGTGTGTTTTAGATAGCTCCAGGTGCTTATATTTTACTAAGGAAGTTAAGGAAATATCACCAAGAAGACATGAAATGATGTAAAGGACTTGTTTCCTGACTAGTGTGTTTTAATGCTCAGGACGGCAAGCGCTGAAAACGCTGAACTACATCGGTTCTGTATTGAAAGTGAGCGCTGCCAGTGCAAAATCTGCTTCTGTGGACACTGGTCCTTAATGTCTACTTTTCTGCATATGTTGAATTTGTCCTTCATAATTTTCCATCTAAGTGAGAAAAATAAAACGTGTTAAACTTAAACTCTTTTAACAAGAAAAAATAATTAAAGAGGTTGATTTTGTACAATTTTATGACATATAAAAGGTAGAAAAGGAGAGAGAGCTTTGACTAAACACTTCATATATTTCTCTATTTGAGCTTCCCAAACATCCACATGTGGACATTTACTGCGACACCTTTGAATGACTAAAACGCTTTGAGGGTTGATTCAGGTTTAATGTGCTGCGCTGGATTGTTGAATAACATCCTCATAAGTATTTAAAGTTCTTTATTTTGATTCATTCTCAGTTTGTACATGGCTGACTTTAATGCTGAAATAAAAAAGGTCTTTAGAGCAGTGATGGCAGGAATTTGGTCTATACTGAGAGGGCTGTGTGTGTGTGTGTGTGTGTTGAGTGAATATTCATTGTTGTGTTTGTGTTTCTAACTCGTCCTCGTTTTTCTCTCCCTTCAGTCGAGAGAGCTGGTCAGGGCCTACCCTCCCTTTGTCAATTTTTTTGAAATGAGCAAGGAGACCATTGTTCGCTGTGAGAAACAAAAGCCACGCTTCCACGCTTTTCTCAAGGTAAGACCTTTGTATTTCAACTCTGTGCTCTTCTCGTTTCTGTCTCTGCTCTGTCTCTGTCTCGAGTGGGTGATGATGCTTGGAAATGCATTTTTGCACAAGTAAATTTTCAGGACCAGGACAGCCGTATGATGTATGATTTAAAACACAGTGTTTGTTTTATGAGCCTACAGAGGATGCACAGAATGTCTTTGAAATACTTGAGACAAGTTTTCCTAATTCCTTTACTTCCTTTAACCTCTAAAGTGACACATAGAAATAACTTTTTAGACTTTGCAGGCAGAATTTTCAGTTTGCAGATTTTCTGAGGTCTGAGTGTTGATGTGAAAGTAGCTTCGTTCATGTGGTTGTATCTTTGTTTGTGAATCTGTGTTAATAAAAATGTTATCCGTTCATTAACAAGTGACTCAAATAATAAAAGGAGACGAACACATTGAAATGCATAATCCTTCACTTCTTCAATCTCTCTTTTACAGACGAGCTTTTATCTGAAGCCGTCTTTTTATTTTATTCTTTATAAAGAGTGTTCTTTATCATTTAATGTATTCCTCGTCCTTCTGATGTCGTTCGATCTTTTGCCTTTACATTTTGTAATCGTCTGTTATATTCCTGAGACACTAATAGTCTTTGCTTCGTCCGTCACAGCACTTTGTAAACATGTGATTTTATTACAACAGACTTCATGCAGAGAGTTTTAGAGTGAATGGTTCAAGTTTTATCATCACCGGTCGTTTTCCCTACATCAGAAGTCACACATTCACCGGATCCTAGTGTGACAGAGTGTGTTTGTTGTATGTTTACATTAACAGACCTGCTATCACACTTTAATCTCATTTTACAGATCAACCAGTCCAAGCCGGAGTGCGGCAGACAGACGCTGGTGGAGCTGCTCATCAGACCTGTTCAGAGACTGCCCAGTGTAGCTCTTCTTCTTAACGGTAGCTCCTTTGTAAAAACCAAACTCTTTGTCTTGTGCTAATTACTTCCCTCCTCGTCGTCTTTTTCTCCTTATCGTGGTCCTTCCATACCTGCCTCCTTTCCTCCCGTATCTCCCGTTGATACCTCTCTGTAATTTCTTTTGCTCTCCGTTCCCTTTCTCCTCTCCTTTCTCCACATGATTTTCATCTCTTCCATTCTTTCTACTTGTTACTCAACTTTTCCCTTTCTTCCTCCGTTACAGACATAAAGAAGCATACGTCAGATGACAACCCAGACAAGATAACACTGGAGAAAGCAATTGAGTCTCTGAGAGAAGTCATGACGTGAGTCAGTGTGACCTTACCTTTCCTTTTTGTGGTGATCACAGAGCCAGCATTGTTTGATCATTTACAACTCCACGTCTGGCTTTTCTTTTTTTTTAGTTTTTCATTTAGACTTTACGCATTATTAACAATTAAACAATACAAACAAACAAAAAGAGTATAGAAAGCACACTTTAGTCTGAGAATAATCCACATATTTCATGTCAAAAGTCAAAAAACTTTCCAAAGAGTCACAAGAAGCTGGCGTCCTCCTCAACAAAGTCTGTCAAACCTTCAATTACCCGACTTAAAAAGCCTCTGCATGTTTCTAATAAGCTCCACGAGCAGAAACGTGCTCAAACTAGGATCAATATTGGAAATGCTTTTGAAAAATGGAGAGATGTTAGAACACAGAAAGGTTTACAGACCGATGCAGAGCTGGCTAAACACTGAAGCTTCAGTGTCTGCGAAATGGCAACCTGTGTGCACATCGACTCTAGAGAGGAGGGGGAGACAACTCTCTACAATTTGGACTGCAGCACCCATTTTAAACACTAGCTACAATAGTTACATATTACTCCTTTAAAGCATATAATGTGTCAAAGTGTCATGTGATCTGTTATTACTGTCAGTCAGGTGTTGAGCTGGTTAAACTCTAAAATGCTTCATAAATCTGGACTAGGTGCTGTGTCATTTTCTTGCTCAAAGACCAAACAGATTGTGTTTTTTTTTTTTTTGCCCTTGTTGGTTTCTATTTTGCAGCCACGAGCACTCCGCTTTAGAGAACACTGTTGTTGTTTTATTAGTAAATGCATTATTAATATTTACTAGCAGAGACTGGAATCACATTTCAAACTAAATTGCGACTTAAATGTCAGCAAATGTTCAACCTTTTAAATGAACAACTCAGACAAGTGATGGATGATGAAAACAACACGATGAAGAATGTTGAACTCATTGCTCTGTTCTCGAACGTTAACTCTTCCCACCAGCCATATCAACGAGGACAAGAGGAAGACTGAAGGCCAGAAGCAGATCTTTGATGTCGTTTATGAAGTTGACGGCTGTCCTGTAAGTTTTGTGATTGTCCTTGGACCCTCTGCTCCTCTTATTCATATTACATCCTACATTAGAAACGACTCACTTTCGTTTGTAAATGACCGAATGGACCCAGCCTTTGTGACATTTACTTTTCCCTTGGCCTCCCAGTCTACTCTCCAATACTTTGTCAGTATTACATTTTCTCCCGTATAATGCAGGCTAATACAGTATATTACTGTCACATTCTCTCTCTCTCTCTCATTATCTCCATAACCGCTCTTCAGACTATCCCCTCACCTTTTATATTTATGTTCTCTGCAGGCCAACTTGCTGTCCTCCCATCGCAGCCTGGTTCACAGAGTAGAAACGATTGCCCTGGGAGACCAGCCCTGTGACCGCGGGGAACATGTGACCCTCTTCCTCTTCAATGACTGCCTAGAGGTGAGAACACATATCGAGAGGATTCTGGTTAACATATGTAGTCCCAGTAGTATCATCCTCTGGTGTTAATGTGAGCTTTGGCTGCAGATATGAAAACCGATTGTCTATCGTACTAAGATCTGGGTTTCTGTTAATCTTATCTTCATAAACAGAATTTTTCATTTAAAGTGTTGCTAACATCTGTCTCTCAGTTCCATTTTCCTTTGCCGACCCGACCGTAGTCAGACAGCACAGGGGAGACTTATTGGTCTGCTCCAGGGCCGGAGTTGTTGCTAAATTGGGGGCTAACCTCTGTCACTGTGACTTACAGCAGCATGTAATACACGTGAGCCCAGCTCGAGTCTTGAGGAGTTGGGCTGTTTATCGTCGCACGCGCAGCTTAAACTGTATGTTCGTCCTGCTACTGATTGCTCTTCTCAGTGCTCACTTGCCCAAGTCATGACAAAAATGTAACTCATTTGCACACACTGTCAGACTCCTGGTCTCCTCACTCTCTCTACCAACAACACTTAGGCTCTAAGCTATTCACAAACAGGACTAGACTACTTGTTTAACAAAAGGATTGCCTCGGACATTTGTGAGGTGGACCTTTCTTATCATGGGAGCAGATCGGCAATGTGCGAGCGTTTGATTTCTCTTTTTTCAAAACCATCTTTGACGTACACCTTAACGGTGCACAGTTAAAGCCACACAGAGATTTTTCATTTTCATTTTCAGTGCCTCACCCATAAACCTTTCACCTACATTATTTCATCTTTTTCTCTCCTTCCAGTGTCTTTTTCTTCCTCTGCTCAAACTATGAAAGAGAACAGCAAACACCTACCATAGCTAAAGAAAGAGTAATTAAGTAGTTGAGCAATTCCTTGTACAATAATTCATTTAAGTTGACCTATTCTGCTGATCCCCATTTTTAAACTCACATAAACCCTTTTCACACATACGGAAATCTCCCGTAGAACTCAGGAGATTTATTACCCGGAGGGACTTTAGGGTATATGTGAACGCAAACAGCCGCATTTTTCACGTAGACTTTACCCGGAGTTTATCCTGCTGGACTCCTTGTATTTTAACCACAGAAAGAGTGAGCTGATGTGAGAACGCAGCAGCATATACTACGGAGAATTCACCTCGAGCTAGTGGGACCCCAGTGAGTTTTATATACAGTGAGTGCTGCACGGTGCGTAGTCTGCCTGCATGCGACCACTACGATCTCCGTGAACGTAATTAAACGGCTGCGTTATGTTTTCTGTTCGTCAGTATGTTGTTCTCCACTCTTTTGTGGATGTTGTCATTCCATTGGATTACACATAGCATTGATATAAAAGCAAATATTCTCATTATAATGTCGTGTAGCGGACTCTGTTGCTACGGCCGCTACTTACGCGTTGTTTATTTACGCCACGTCTTACCTCAGGGAATCCCCCGAGCCCCCTCCCCTCTGACAGGGATAGTCCCCCGCTGTGAGGAGCATATGTGAATGGCTAGTTCGGGAGAATCTCCGGAGCGGTCTTCCTGTAATTATCTAGATATTATCAGGAGTGCATATGGAGTAATCCCAGGATAAGTCTGCAGAGGGCGCTAAATGGCCTGTCACAAATCACACGATAGTTCCTTAATACGAAACTGAGGCTTTCACGAGACGCTTCAAATCTCTACGTAGGCCGGTGGAGCCCTTGACATAAGCTGTTCTACTAGCACAGTAGAGCAGCTTCTCCCTGGCAGCCCTTCAGTGTTCTGCCCCCGGAAGACTTCCAGAGAGCTGGCTTATCAGAAGACATTGGGCACATGGGGAAGGGGGATCTTAAAGAGACGGCAGCTGAAAAGAATCGCTTCAGGCAGAAGCTGAAATTAAGGCTTTTATAGACGCCCGTATTCGATAAATAAAGTTTTACTGTACAGGTTTAACTTACTGGTAATATAAAGGGTGAGATTGAGGATCATATGGGACCTCTTATTGCAGCCGGAGTTCTTAAAAAAGCATCCAAATGTGCACCTCACCTTAATGTTGTTACACTTGATGTTAAATGTTTATGACAGTGTGTCAACAGAAATCAGCCTGTTTGATTCATCATTACTTTTCTAGAGACATACAGTGAGAGGGAAACCTGTAAAGACCTACCATGTTGACTGAGTCAGGCAACACTTGTGTTAATAGTCAGAGTCATGTTTTTTTTTTTTTTTTACACCCTAACAATATACGTGGAAGGGCAACACTTGAAAGCTCTTTCTCTTTCCAACAATTTAATCTACGATATCATTGAACAAGTCTTTCTTTCCTGTTCCACTTTTGTTACGGGGAGACTCAGCATGGATCTCAGCATGTCTGGAAGCACACGCTGTGATCCATGTGCACATTCAGTGGTTAAGGAGGTAAAGGGGTCTTTTGCAGAATAGCAAGTTTGAATAGGTGATCAATTCATGTGAGCACAGTCTATCACTGCTGACACAGGCTGCATGTGTTAATTAGCAAAGGGCCAGCCTAAGAACAGGGCAGGCAATCATGACAGAGAGTAGGTGGGTGGCTGCGCTGAATCAGGAGTGTCAGCGACACCTCCTAATTAGCCTGTGTGAGTGTGTTGTGTTGTGTGTGTGTGTGGGGGTTGAACAAGCTTTCTGACAATTTTCCATGTAGGCCTAAATGTATTTTATTGAGTGAATATTATGTAAGAGTGCCTCCCTCTAACTCCCCTCCATCATCACTTATCATTGATTAACTTTTTGCATTCACATAATCACTCTCACCCTCCTCACTTAAACTGTCAAAATAACAATGACCTACGATGTAGTGTCCTGTTTTATCCTCTCCCCCATCTCTCTGTCCTCCCTCCCTCCCCCCCCCCCCCTCCTCTCTGTTTTCGTCCTTCTCAGCATCTAATTAATGTGGCATTAATGAGTTGCATCGTTTACCTCTATGAAGGCCGTATTGATTTATTGCCAAGTAACCGATAGCTTCACCCACATGCTGCAAAATGCACCCGCACTCAATTTAGGAACCGCAGGGATACGCACACAAGCACATAGCGGATGTTGCCTTTCTTCACATTTACCTCCAAAGTTGCTGTCTCATTTTGTGCATATGTTAGTGTGTATGTGTGTTTGCGTCTGCAGATTGCGAGGAAGCGACACAAGGTGATCAATACATTCAAGAGTCCACTGGGACAGACAAGACCGCCGCCCCCGCTCAAGCACATTGCACTGATGCCACTGTCCCAGATACGAAGAGTGCTGGACCTGCAGGACACAGAAGGTAAGAAAGATAGATTTGTAATACATTGCACTGTTTTGTTAAGACCACAATCTCAGATGTTCAAGCATATCCACCACACATATCATTCCCTGTGTCACATTAGTGTTATTTCTGAATGTATGGATAATTAGACCAGCTCAGTGACATACCTTTACTCGTCAACAGTGATACTCAGCACCTACCCACAGGGCTCAACAGTCTTTAGGTATCTGTGTTTTCAGTCTGCGGTCTTCTTCGTAGATAAGATTAGTGCAAATGTCACAATATTTAACTGAAGCTGCAACCTCCGGTGTTGAAAAATGAAGCCAATGCAGGAGGGCAACTGCAGTTCCTCGAGTGTCCACCAGCATGACCCAAAACAAACTGCTGTTTGACAACATCTCCGCTATTCTGAGTCCTCCTCTCTCCTCCAGCGACACACCTCCAACCCCTCTCCCCTCGCGTTCACTTAAAGGAGTTATAAAATTGGAACGCACCATAATTAAGCACTAAGTGCAAGCGGCGGACAAAATTGTCCTCGTATCGAGCTGCATTGTTGTGTTAGCATGCTAATGTTAGCGGTCTTAAGATAGCTTGTGGCTTCCAGTTGCATGTAAATTTACACAGAAATGTTGATCTGAAAATGTTGACGTGACAATCAAATAAGCAGTGAGTACGTTCTTCTTTTTTTCAAGTCTCTCACTTAAACAGCGTTTATACACAAGTGGATGAGCCGGCCGTCCAACTTGATGTAAACACGGCTCTGACAACAACACAGCCAGCCGGACTCGAGCTTCTCGCTCATTGTTGACAGTCATGACTCAGAAAGACTTTTACAGAGGATATACTTGATTTCTGCTTTATTTATATGTAAAATGTTGCACATCATGTAGATTGACTGAATGTTAGGGTGAGACAGAATTTCCAGCATGGAGACCACCATCGACAGGACTCCAATGCCCCCTGTAGTTCGTCCATAAATATTTACTGTATGATTTACTGGAAGAAATAGAAAACACAAACAAAAGTCAGATGATAACATTCAATATCCTGGAATAACCAATAAGAGGAAAACCCATTATGTTGAGAAGTAGAACCACCATTGAAAGTTGGTGGGAATGAAGGCAGAGGGCAGCTAACAAATGTGATGCAGGAACAACACCAGACTCACTGCTGCGCATCTGTTTTCTATCCCTACTAATGAGCAAGGTTAAAAAAATATTGTAACATTTTTTTAGAATTGGCTTCTCCCTCATTTACTCAAAAAAAAAAAGAGCAGTTTTTCTTGTCCAAGATTCTCCATATTTAGAATACATTATTACACGTTGGGATTAGTTTAGGGGTCTGAAAGTGTTTCTACCTAATGTTAGTGTTCCCTTTATTTACTCTTCTCTTGTAGTTTGGTGTGTGAACACATTGTTCAGAGAGTTGTCTCCACACACAGAAAACAGGAGTGGTTGATGTTTGAGAAATTTGGACGAGGCTCAGAAGTTGATTTTTGTCTTTCATGTTTTCCTTTTCTTCTAACACTTCTGTCTGCTTTTATCTTTCCATCTGTTTCTCCTCCCTTTCTCCCTCTCCAACACCTCGCCTTGATTTTACCTCTTCATCTTCATCTCCATCTCTTTACTGGCTGATTTCCCTTCTCACTTTATTTTGTTATTCTTTCAAATGCCCATCCACCCCCGCCCCCCTCTCTTTGTTTTGTTTTCTACCTTCAGAGTGTGTGAATGCCTTCGCCTTGGTGGTTCGCCCTCCGACTGAACAGGAGAACTTGTTGTTCAGTTTTAAACTGGCTGGAGAGGAAACCGTTAAAAGCACCTGGCTGCGAACACTTTGCCGCCATGTTGCCAACACCATCTGCAGGGCTGACGCGGTGAGTAGTCACACACTCAAATAGAAGTACATTAGAAAATGAAGATTGTTGGATTCATTTGCCAAAGAAAAGTTATTAAAAGCTCTGTCATCATGGTGTTCATTTGTATCTTTAAATGACTGCTTGTCCTCTGCAGACCGATGCAGAGCTGGCTTAACACTGAAGCTTCAGTGTCCACCACATGGCAACCAGCATACACATCAACTGTAGAGAGGAGGTTGCGGGGGCGGACAGTTCTCTCCAGTGTTTTGAATTTAGACTGCAGTATCAATTTTAAACACTAGGTGGCAGAGTTAAATATTGCTCCTTTAATTATGTTATATTATAAAGTTAAAGTTCAATCATGACCTTTAGGACAAACAACAAATAGATCAATAGTCTGGAGGTTTTGGGGACATTTTTTATAATTAAAATTTTCCTCATGGCTCATTGTTAAAGCATTTCTATTGGTAGACTGTTGTAAAACAAAATACTGTTATATATGGAATAGAAGTTGCACAGGTATATACGTTGCAGTCTGTTTGTGGGGGGGTTCTCCCAAAGAGAAATGTTTTTTAAACTGTCTTCCTGTGTGATGATTTCCACTGCATGTCTACAACGTGAAGTTTCTGTGTCACTCTTTTAGTACCACCGACGAGCTACAGTACGGTATCTCAGCCTACAGGGAAAGTTGTGATGTACAGACTTTGTCCCTTGAGTCGTGTTGCCCACCCCTGCTGATCGCTCTTTGACTTAAACTGAGGAGTCTTTCTTCTTTTTCAAGATTTATTTTTGACTTTTGTGCCTTTAATCGAGAGAGGACAGTGGATAGAGTTGGAAATCAGCGAGAGAGAGAGTAGGGAATGACATGCGGGAAAGGAGCCACAGGTCAGATTCGAACCTGGGTTGCCCGCTTTGAGGACCATAGCCTCCAGTGCGCGCACTAACCACTGCGCCACCAGCGCCCCTAAAACTGAGGAGTTTTTCAATCAAAGCAGCAATCGACAATCTTTATTTACTGAACCATATACCACTGTTTGCTTTAAATGAACCATTATGAGAACATGACGGAGAAAAGATGGTCAAAAGTGTCGCTGCCAGCCTCGTCAGCATCTCTGTTTCCCAGCACAGCTCGCAATTCACAATAAATAAGAGGATGTTGAATTAATTGTAAATTCACTGTCTAAACATGTTAATTAATTCAAACAGCATTGTATTTATTTGTTTTTAGCAGGACATAAGATACAAGAAAATTGAAAGAAGAATGTTTTGCTTTCAGTTACTTCCTATCGTTTCTCTTATTTAGTATTTCAAACAGCTGGTCAGTGCATTTGGATTTAATTGAAATAATCTACAGTATACGTCCTGATGGTGATGAAGAAAAGTTATCCTGTTTCGTCATTAGCGAGTTTTTAATCGTTTTTCAGAGAAATAAGGGCTGCAGTCATAACACAGCAATCATTATAAATACCAATTCCTAGTTGGTTTCTGTGTCATTACTGGATTTTTTTTTTAATTAAAGAAAAAACTCAATTATTGCCACACACAGTCTTTATGGTTTTGGGGGAAATATTGTAGCTTGTCACTGCACCTAACAGAGCAGGCAGCAGGGGGCGATGTTGGCCTCTAGTCTGCCTGCCACCTCACAGCTGCATTCCTAATGCTGTTTCCACTGGGTCAGTGCTGCGATATGAATACCAACGAGATAGAGCTGTGCTTGTTAACAAGCCCACTGCAGGGTGCGGGGGAGAAGAAATAAAGACTGTGTGTTTGTGTGAATCCTTCCACACGTCCCCTCTTCCACCATATTTTTTCAGTAAAGCACAATGTTTCAATTGGTATCGATTACATGTATGCACATTTCACGTAAAGCTTTCATACCTTAATGTATGACTGTATTGTTTTTCCTCTTGTAACCAGGAGGACATGATTCAGTGCACGGACCCAGACTCACTACAGGTCAGCACAAAGGATATGGACAGCACCCTGAGCAAAGCCTCCAGGGCCATCAAGAAAACTTCCAAAAAGGTAAAAAGGCAAATGAATCTTCACAACTCCACCGTTACCCTCGAAGGGTCATCATAGCACATACATGTTGAGTAGCCAAGCACCGCTGAGACTGGAGCTGCTGCATCCATTCTTTGATGATTCCAGTCTTCAGTCCAGAAGCACTCTGAGTTGTCTTACATGCTTTTCTGCATTATTGCTGCCTGCATGATGTAAAGTGAATCATTTAGAATAACAAAGGGAATAGCCATTTACTTAAACGAACCATGTCACAAAATATCTACAGAAATAATAAGCATCATAGAAATAGATATGGACGATGGTATACAGGACAACAAGACGCGGATGAGGGCAACTCTTTTCTGTTAGAAGAAGGCTCATAATAAGAAAAATAACTTTAATATTTATACCCTCTTTCTAAGGATCAAAGGATGCCTTGCAGAAAGGCAGAACAATAGATGCATTGTTGATGAAGCTAGCTCTGATTAAAATCCTCCTTTATCTGCTGTCCAGTGTGTTGGACTGTTCACTGACAGACTGAGCTGTGAACAGCCCGACACGAGAGACTCTTCTTTTTTAACTAACGGCTTTCACACTTGCAGAAATCTCCTGAAAAACTTTGTTTGACAAAAATGCGAAACATTTTTCGCTCGGACCTCATCCAGAGTTTCTCTGGCCAGACCCCTAGTATTTTTTTCTGCAGCAAGTCTGAGTGGGCTGATGTGAGAATGCAGCAGGATATAATCAGGAGAATTCACCTCGAGCCAATAGGCGGGGGAGTGACGTTTCTATCCTGTGACTGCTGCACGGTGCGTAGAGTGTATTCATGCGACCACTACGATCTCCGCGCACGTAATTAAACGGCTGCATTATGTTTTCTGTTCGTCAGTATGTTGTTCTCCTCTCTTTTGTTGATGTTGTCATTCTGTTGGATTACACATAGCATTGATATAAAGGCAAATATTCTCATTATAATGTCGTGTAGCGGACTCTGTTGCTTCCTCCGTTACTTCCGCGTTGTTTTTTTACATTACAGCCAGGTCAGGAGAATCTCTGGAGCAGTCCTCCTAAGTTATCTAGCTATTCCAGTCATTCCACCAATCTCTCCTTCCAATGGTGTTACAAAGTGTATCATTGCTGATAATGACGTTTAATGGTTACTTTATTGTCGACAGGTGTTAATGTTATGATAGACCGGTTTGCATGTATTCATGTGACTTCCACTTGAATATCAAAGAGGATGAAAGGTATAATAAATGCAAATACCATTTATACTTTTTGGCCTCTTCTAAAAGCCCTTGACTTCTCAGATGCTGATCCTTCTCACGAGCTTTCACAGAGGCTAATAGCTTTAGGGAAGCTAAGATAGCAGGGGTGACCATATCTCAACTCTCACCTTTTTAAGGCTAGCATTCAATTCTGCCACTTTATCATTCAAATGCTCTTCATTTTTTCTGCCTCTCTCATCTTGTTTTATCCTTTTTTTTCCACTCCTGCAGTCTGCACTGAGCTGCATGTCTTGGTGTGGTGGTGATTGCACTCCTGATTTAAATGAAAACTTCAAAAACTGTTCATTATTTGGACTGCAAAGCTAACGCTAATGTACTTATTACGGTCCACAGAGTTTAACCTCGGCAATCAAACTGAAATAATTTGAGTGCTGACTTGATAAAGTGGCTGGAAATTGCAAATTCAGTTTGAAAACAAATGAACAGTTTAAAAAGTAGAACCAGCTATTTTAACAGCTCTCTGAGGAAAGTGTATGTTTATGCCTTTTTCTTTAATCCATTGTGACAATAGATTAAAAAAAAGCAAAAACGGTACGGTGTCTGATAGCAATCCACGACCAATAAACTAGTGGTGTTTCAGCTTGTGACGTTCATCATGGTCATGAAAATGTGTCTTCATACTACATGTGTAGCTGGAGCTTTTCAACCTCTCCAAGTCTGTCCCTCCTCATGCACTTTGGTAGTCTGTGAAGTTGTGCCAGAAAACTCTACTCTGCCTCTCCAGAGAGAGAAAGACATCAGGGTCAGTCAGCTGTGGCTCAGATGGTTGAGAAGGTTGAGAGAAAACCGATTGTGGATGGCTCCTGCAGCCACATATCCAATATGTCCTTGGGCAAGACACTTACCGATAACCCTGATTTGCTCCTGCTGCTTCGTCTGCGGCGTATTAATGTGTATGAATGGGATTAGTTACTTCTGATGGTCACTTTACATAGCAACCTCTACCATCAGTGTGTGAAGACTAGAAAAGCGCTATCATGCTGAAGTCCATTTACCATCAGCTTTTATGTCTGTCTGCTTCGATGAATTGATTGTGGTGCGACTTCTAATGTTAAATATGAACATCAAATTCATTCAATTTAATCGGCGCACAAGTTAACCAAACAGGCCACAACCTCATTTTCAGAGTGTTTCTCACCAACTCTCATTGTTGCTAGGTTACAAAATGTAACTTATGCTTCCCATGGTTATGACCGGCCCTTTTTAACATCTGTGTGCGTATTGTTGTCCTTTATTTAACAGAAAATTGAGAAAACAGTGTTAAGGAGTCATGTCCTGGCTGTAGAAATTTCCGGCTCCAGACCTGGAAGTTGTTACCTTGAAAAGACGAGTCAGATTAGTTTCTCCTCCACCATTGTTGTTGACAAAGCTGATATCATAAGTCCCGCCCCTTCTTGATTTCGATCAGTCTGTGAGGAAGAAGTGACATAGACGAGCGTGCTGCTATTCCAAATGTTCAACTGAGAGTGAATTGACAAAAAAAAAAAAAAAAACGCTGATGCTACTAGTGTTTTTGCACTCAGGATGCTGAGCACTGAAAACACTGAAGTGCATTGGTTTGGATTTATCAAACTGTTTTAGGGGACATGTCATTATTTTTGCACTCTCTTAGTTTTGCTCGTGATATCACAATCGCCAGTGAAACTTTTAAAATATGTATTTGTGTTGTTCGGGGGACTTTATAAAATGTAATGCTGATAATCATATGGTATCACAGGTGTCTTTGGATGTGTTTGGGTTGTCATGAATGGAATAAATTGGCTGTTTTAATAAAATTTCCTCCCATAATTGAACAACCTTTTACTTTTTTAACAAAGCTTCTGAAATTGTAGTTCTTGCTACGTAATGCCAGGCACAGATGGTACTCATCAGCAACTACAACAACAAAACACTGTAAGTGATATTTAACTGTGTTTGGAAGGAGTAAAGAACAACATGTTGTATAATTACTCTCAGCAGGGATCAATATAAACCAAGAGAGTGATACTTACAGACACTCAAAAAGAAGGTGATGAATATACAGGATGTTGTGTGCAAAAATAACCCGCTTTTACATAAATATATGACTTACACTCTTTGTCTTTGTGCCAGGTAACGAGGGCCTTTTCCTTCACCAAGACCCCGAAGCGTGTGATCCAGAGGGCATTCATGGCCAACAGTACACCAGACGAGAAAAGCCAGAGGCTGAGTTGTGAAAACCGCATTGGCAGCAGTTCCACTCTGGCTGTAAGTACATACACTGCTAAAGCTAATCTTCCGTATGTTGCTGTGAAGACAACATGAGCTGCACTGATTGATCACCTTGTTTGTCTTGAACTAATTGAACCTCCCACTATGACACAAATGTAGGTGTTTTATAAAAGTGTCTGAATAACCCCCGTAGCTGTTCACACAGTCGTCTACTTTCTTTCAGATTATGATCATGACTCGCTGGCTGTTTCCTGTCTCTGTCTTCATCTTTCTGTCCATCTGTTTTTCACTTCCTTTTGATGCTTTCCATCTCATTCTCCTGGCAGGCAACTGATCTCGTTTATCAAAATATGATGGGACAGCTTTCAGTCGATGTCAGTCTTTTTGATGTACCTTAATTAAAATAAAAACACAGGGGGAGGGGCCTGTGCTCTTTAATGTACTGGGTAGTTATTTTTTACTTATTTGGCTCGACTTTTGCGGAGTATTAAAGTCTTTTAATCATTTAAAAAACAGACTTTCTGCCCAGTATACATGATTTAGTTATATAATAATGACTTGCCTTGTGTCCAGTGATGCAATAAATATGTAAAATGTAATGTAACATTGGATGACCTCAAGGAGCTGAGGGGTTAAGACTCATAACTAAGAACCAAAATTTAGAGGGCTGGGTATCACCACTGATTGACTGATTTGATTCCGATTCACATGCTCCCAATTCAGTTCAATGCCTGATTCGATTCACCATTGATTAATTTAGGGATATTTATAGTTACAATACCAATTCTGCTTCAAGATAATGACAGATTTTCAGAGAACTCGTGGTCAAATTGTTTAAGGATCTACAGATCCATCTGTGGATTTTATGAATCGATATCAGATCATTCAAATGGAAATGGATTAAAATCACTTTTTGAAACCCAGTCCTAAAAATATCCCAGATTTGATCCTGGCCATAATCTTGTTTCAAGTTCCAAGAACTTTTGAAACCCTCCACCTTTTTTGTTGATTCGTCACCGAAGGAACTATGCACTATTTTAGTTCCGAGAACCCCGTTTAGAGGAACCTTTTAATCTCCTGCTTCAGAGTAGGTACTCTCCCGTCAATGTGGCGGGGCCAATGTGGACATTAAAAAAGTCCCCATGGTGTTTAGCTCTCAGTAGGGATGTAAAGATTAATCGTGAGGCAGTTCAAAATCACACACAACATAATAAAAAGTCTGTAAGACAGTAGTCTGCTTAGTTGATTTCTGACTTTTCTGGGCATGTTTCTCTCTCTGCCGTTACTCAGGGGATGCGCAGTGAGCATGCTGCATTCAGGGGCGCTCAGAAACGGGAGTGAACAAAAACTAAACTGGACAGAACGTTACAAGTTCAAATGATTGTTCAGTTGTTATATTGGCTGCTGTCATTAAAAGAAACACATAAACACCATGATTCCTTTAGGTGTCTGTGGCGGTGTCAGTGAGCACTACAGTAATATCGTGAGCATCAGCAGTTGTAGATCAGAGTCGGTTAGTTGTAACAAACAGGCGTAATCATGGCAGCTGTGGAGGCCAAACTAACAAGCGGGTTTGAAGCCCCGCTCACCCAAATGAGTGCAAGAGCCAAAGAGATTATGAGGTGCATTGGTGTTTTCATGTAAAAATTAAAGGAATCTTTTTTTTCAGTCATCTCAAAATGTCTTTGATTTTGTCAAATAAATCATGAGAGAATCTAATCGTGAACCCAATACCGTATTGTGAGTTGAGTGAATCGTTACATCCCTAGTTCTCAGGGAACTCCCTAATGGATAGTTCCTCTCCAAAAGTCCCCAGAATGTTTGGTCCCAAACCACCTATGAAATGAATAAATACAGTTGATTAAACTTAAACCAGGCGCCTTGCAAACACCACCTCTCTTTCTTTTATGCTTATCAACATGAGGTCTGATGTTTCTGCCCTTTGTTTGAACCTCTGAGAATATCCTCTGCTTTTGAATTGTATTTCAGTATGTCTACTCTCCCTGTATTTTTCTTGTTCTGTTTCTCTTTTTTTATTTTATTTCCATGATATACAAATTCCTGCTCCAAATGTGTATCCTCTGTGTTATGTGCTCTAGATGTCTCGCTCTACCTCAACATTCAGTTTGAGTGATTCTGCCAAGGGTAGTGCCATGGTGCAGCGCTCAAACTCTCTGGACCATCCTCCAATCAGAGCTAGGGTCTCTGTCTGCATGCGTAACCCCTCCAGCCAACACCAAACTCCCCCTCGTATCCCCAACGCTCGCCCAGAGTACAGCCAAGGCCTGCACCCAAACTATTACAACCAAGAACGCAAGTCCATCCTTCATGCTCCATTATCAGCCCAATCAACTCAACCCCAATCAGCCCCGTACAATTCCCAACAGCCGACATCTTCACCCCATCGCAGCTCCACTTCCATTCCAGCTGTCCCAAACTTGGTTCAGGCCAACACCAACACCTCTCAGCCAAAACCTAGCCAGCATGTGCCCAGGCACCTACCCTCTGTAGGGATCCAGAGAAGGTTCCCAGCTCCTCAGCAGGTCAATGTCAAAGGCAAAATCTTTTCTGAGGCGTCCAGGGATCCTCTAGTCGCCTTGGATCCACGCAAGGCTATCCTGACCAGTCCTCGTAGGGAGACTCTGCTCTAAACCAGCGCTAAGTCTCGCAGTCTGACGTGAGCCAACATTATTGTCTTCTCATTTCAACTCTGGGTGCACCAATACCATCCTGTTTTTTGTTTCTACATTAATCTTTCCTGCATATTCTCTGCTAGCCTTTTAACATTCATAAAGCCCTGGTGCATTTCTAGCCCCAAATCAACTCCTTAGAAGCTGAGACCCTGAGATAAACATCATTTTACCAATCATCAGTAACGTAATGGTCTGCCAGACAGCTGCGCTTTGAACTCTGATGATTAGATTTATTAGATTTAGAGGTGTGGATTGAATGATCCTCCCCAGTGAGTTGGTTGAAAGTAAGGGCAAAGATTTTTAAGGGTTGATTTGGAATAGCTCGGTTCCTCTGAAACACCCGGGTTACTAACTGGTGTCGATGGTGCCTGGGAATGTTCACAAGGTGGCTGTTCTTAAATATATTTGTATAAACGTGTAAAGAAGTTTGTGATGAAGATTGACTGGTGTAGAGATAACACAACAGTGATGTCCAGGTGGAAGCCTGCTTTCCCCTAGGAGGAAACGGGTCCTCTTTATCATTACTGTCTGTCACTAAGGAATCCATGAAAATGTATCAATGTGTTTGTGAAAACTAAGTCAGACTCCGTGAACACATTCACAGTTTTCCAAAAGTCCCAAAACTTAAAAAAAACAAGAAGAGATCCAAAATATCTGATAAACTCAGCATTTTCTTTTTTAAACGACCTTCAGAACCTTCTGTTAACGCCAGAAGAGGAATATATCAAGTAAAAAATCAAAATGTCAAGGCAAACCTTGAATTTTTGATGTCATGCTCTTTGTGTATCGGCTTGTTTACACATAAAACACTCACTGAAGTTAAAATGTCAACATTTTTACAGGAGCATATCTGAGGTTTTACTTGTGGTAAAAGGATCACCGAGAATGTGGTTTATGTTTTAACCATTTGACATCCAGGTCTGCACTCCCTCCTGCCCTACACTCTGCCAATGAAAGGTGTCTGATCCAAACTTCCCCACCGGATCCTGAAGGGCCTTTCAGATAGGACTCGGTCATGCCCATTCATTGTCTGTTTGTAGCGCTGCGCTCAGCTTGGCAGGGGCTGTGGTGGAATTTCTGTAGCTATTTCAATTCTAATGTACAGATGTCATTAGGTTTATTCACTGTTCTATAGTACAGCTTAGAGAGTGTCCTTCCAATAGAAGAGAACATCAGGTCACACCAAACAGTGTCCCACTTTCTTGAGCTCTGGTTAACAGACATACCATGACATCAGTGAGACATTTCTAGTTTGTAAATAAATTATCCCACAGTTTGGGCGTACCAGGTGTGTTTAAAACGTGCCTAAAACGTGTTTAAAATGTGCGCTGTTTCTTTTTTGCTTGTGTTCACCCCCTTCTGCTCTACGCCCTGCTACTCAGTGAGTGCAGTGAGCACTGCATCCTATCTGATAGGCCCTTAAGTCTCTAACTAGACTCTCCTCCTCTGTTATGAGAGGTGGTGGAACTGCCTGCCAAACTCCATTTGAAAACTCCCTTTGCAAGTTTAAGTAAAAGCTGAAAACATGAGGTACTAAAATGTTTCAGGCTTTAGACTTTGACCTGTCTTTACCTTGCCAATTCCTGACCTCCAAGTGCGAGTTTATTGATCCTCTAAGTATCTATTTACAAGGTCCCAGTATGTTTCTATACCGCTCTGCTTTGAAGTGTGTTTCACTGTCTGACTGTGACCGCTGTGCAGTAAGTCAGACTCTAGAGGTGGTTGTTGTGGGCTGAGACTCAGAGACCTGGTGGTTTTCGGCACTCACAACATCTCCTTTGTGCTAGCATTGAAATGCAAATTAATCTTATGGAAATTTCTCCCCCGGCTTTTATTTGGATTCACACGCATTAAGAATTGTTAATTGAAGAAGTAAATTCCTCAGTGTGCGCTATACTTCCAGGCAAAGATTTTTCCTCTGTTTATGGTAGAGTGACTCTCTGACAGTGCATACATGTACCAGGAAGCATAGCGTAAATCGCTATGGCCTGGTTTTGCTGCATTTCTTTGTCCCTTTACTTCACTTTTTAATTTGTCCATTACTCTCCCTCGTATTCTGGGATGCCACCATTTTAGTAGTTTTGAAGAAAGTTTGCATCACAGAAAAAAATGATGATTACATAGGTGGCCAGATATAAAATCTCCTTTGACCTGCTCTGTTGCCTGAACTGTGTTGCAACGAAGATGAAGCAACACTTGGCTGTCACTGATTGTGAGGCAGAGAGACTGAATCCTGTGAGAGACTACAGTACCCCGCCTTCTCTTTGCGGTATGCTGGCACTGCTTCCCTCCTGCAGTCTGTCATACACCGTCGAGACGGATGACGCTCCTTCAGGTGTGATGTACAGCTCGTGGAGCAGGTAGAAGACTGCTGTGGCAGGGTTGTGATCAGCCCATCTTAATTGGCTCCCATGAAAACAACATCTGGGTAAACTTTATTGTTGAGAGTGAGAGCACCTCTACGTGACACTGGTGATTTATCACAGAGATGAAGGACGATCTGTTGATGTGTGCGCACTGAGTGCTCAGATGGAGATATACTATCATGCACTCTGGCTTTGAAATCGAGTGTTCATTAGCATGCTAGCTTAATTATGGCAGCTGCTTGTTGAGGGTCAGGTATGTTTGCTTTTGTTGTGAGTGTCGCACCCCGGCCCCGCCTCCCTCTCCAGAGAAAATAACATGCTAATCTGCTCGTTCATTTAGTCCTCATCATGCTCTGGATTTCTTAACAACATTTACATGTGAAGCAGGTCACCTTTCACTAGTTATTGTTCATCACTTGATTCGAGCCCAGAAAGAGGTGCGTGTGCGTGTGCGTGTGCGTGTGCGTGCGTGTGTGTCTGTGTCTCTGTGTGTGTGTGCGTGTGTGTGCGCGTGTGTGTCTGTGTGTGCGTGTGTGTCTGTGTGTCTGTGTGTCTGTGTGTCTGTGTGTCTGTGTGTCTGTGTCTGTGTGTCTGTGTGTGTGTGCGTGCGTGCGTGCGTGCGTGTCTGTGTGTCTGTCAGCCAGGTGGAGAGCTACTGATGTGTGATTGTGTTGGCAAAGGTTGTGTGTCTCCATTAGATCAGCGCCAAGGTTTGGCTTTGAAGGCAGAGCGGCTCTTTAACAGGGTGTGTCCCTGTGCACTCGGTAATTAAAACAAGGCTGGAGCACGCCGGCCGACCTCGTCCTTCTTTATACACTCACACCTGACTTCTAGGTAGAAGGCTGTTCTGAAAAATGTAGCTCACAGCACTCAACTGTTCAACTTAAACAGAGTCAAAATGCTAAGCTAACACTAATGCTTTCTTTATTCCAATTAATAACACAATGTCCTGATGCTAATTACACGGGTGTTCAATGTTATTTAAAGGGTGTCTTTATTAATTACAACTTAATTTCATGATGTTATTATTTGTCTGTTCTTATAACATTTTACTATTCAAAGTGATGGATGAATTTTGGAAACATTTAAAAAACACAAAGTCTGATGGGGAGAAACAAACATGAACAGCCCATCAATCAGACAAGTATTAACTTATTTTTGGGCGTTTTTTTGGAGAGTCAGGACACTGGATGTAGCTGGAAATTGGGGCAAGAGAGCAAGTGGGGGATGACATACAGGAAAGGATCCACAGGTCTCCCGCCCTGAGAACAAGGGCCTCTGCACCACTCGACCGCTGGCGCCCCCTCTTATTTTTTAGAGATCTGAAATATTAGTGCAAGATTTCAGTATTTAAACTCATAAAGCCACAATATGAGAAGATCTTAATTCTGATACTTAAACTGTTATTTGTTGCACAAGCCTGTGTCCTGTTCTCTTGTGTATTAATGAATTAACTATAAATCTACTGCATGCTTGGAGAAAAACTAGTCGGCTGTGCTGAACTTGTAATAACGACATGTTAACACCTTTAAATTGGATGACTGCTCATGTTTCTCACCCCATTAGACTGTGACGTGATCATGTTCCTGAATCTCAGTAATTCAAACTGATGTGAAACATGTCCAAAAACATGAACAAAAGTATCTTCTTAACTCCTCGATTGATTCTTTAACAACATGATGAGGCACTGACGCGTTATTCAGATGTTTTCTGTGGTTTTTAATCTATTCCTCTCTTTCCTTTTTACAGGCCCACCATTCCCCCTCCATGGTCAATCTGCCCTCCATGTTCGAGAGGAAGTACCACACATTCAGTCGCTCAACCACCCACCTCTTCTGAGATGCACCGACACGACTCAACCCATCTTCTCACCTTCTTTGCCTTTACTGTAACTAACAGCAGGACATGACTGGACATGTGTGTGACATTTACGATAACTTTAAAGTCTGGAGAGCGTGTCCGTACTTCGGATCTGCACAAATCCACGAGGAATGTCATGTAGCCACATTCTGAAAAATGCACTGAAGCTGTGGACAAACTTGAATCTGATACTTGACACTATCAGAATTGTCCAGCTACTATTGGTGCCTCTTGGCTGCAATTTGGGCCAAGTAGAGTTGAATTGAGAAGCCTCATTTAAGAAGTTGAGAAGTGTTATCGTCTGCAAAAAAAATCTATATTTTTTGCTGACAAGGCACAAAAAAATATAGTTTCTTATCTAATCTAGCACTCGGGGGTTGGCGGATGTTTAAACATGCACAAATAAGAGGATTTACCTGGAGCGGTACTGCATCATGCTAGTGGCTACAGATTAGCGATTAGCACCACGCTAGCGGCTACAGATTAGCGATTATCATTGGTTCTGGTGAGCTTAAAGCCTTAGCCTAAAAAGAAAAAGTGAAGGATGCTCTTTTGCTCTTTTGACTACATTTGTTTATGGATTGTCTTGGGGTGTTTTTCATTGGATGTCAAAGTTATTCACCTTTCACAGTTCGCCTCTTGCTGGGCCTTCTGGTTGGTTACTTAGTCGAGTGAAGTGATAACACTAACTTTAAGTAAACGACCTCATCCGACCTCGGGTCGAAATAGGGACTTAGACCTGTTGCCTGAATGTCGCTGGATGTTCAAGTTTAATTTCACCTTGCATCAAAAGAAGCGTTTAATCGAATATGTTTTTGTTTGCGTTGCTAAGCTCTGTTTAGGATTTATAAAAGTTAAATTGGACTGATTGATTGAGCGCCCTTTGCTGTATTATGGCTTTTTTTTTGTATTAACATGCTAGGTAAACGACTTCTCATTTAAACTGACATTTAGTCTTGTGTTGTTTTAGCGGTTAGATTTAATTTCACTTGATTTAATAATATGACTTATTATAAATTAACCCACCTTCAAAGTGTAAACGTACTACAGCTTCCAGCTTTTATAAAGCTTTTAATTTAGCATTTACGAGATTCAGCGGAGAAAATGCTCAGCCACATCTGCTTACCCGTCCACGTTTTAAATGTTCGTTTTTTTTAACCGTGTTTTTCTCTGTGTGTGTCTGTCGAAGAAGGGATGCTGCGTCAGTGTACATATTTATTCTGGATGAATACATTTTAATATCTGTTTTTCTTTATCTTCTCTTTCTATTTATGTTTTTTCACTTTTCTCTGTTTTTTTTAATCGACTTTAAATCCTCTCCTTTTGTTTAATCTTTGTATTAAATGCACTTAAACATGTACCCCAAGATCTAAGCTTCTTTTTTTATATAACTGTTGTTTGTCTTATTAACACCAGGACATTATAAAGAGGGTTTTATCACGTTCATCTGTGGCATGTCGACAAAATCTGCAGTGACATTTGTGTGAAAATAAATACTTTTAGTTCCTCCTCATGAACCAATGAGATATTTTCTTCTGGGAGGATCTAAAAGGTTTGTAATTCTGTTTTTTAAAAGCTCATGTTAATTCTCTAGAACATTGCTCGTTTGCAATAAAAGGGGAAATCGATATTTAACCAGTTCAGTAAAATAAATTAAGCTTCTGATGTTTGATTTAAAAATATATATCATTTGCGTGTGGCATCTTTGAGCATGTGTTTGTGATTCTCAGGCCCGTTTGTGATTTGCATACTGCTTTGAAGCCGGCTCATGAATGCTCCTCAGTACTCGTCTGTACTTCATGCTCATTTGATGTAGGAGTCGGTTTAGAAGTTTCTGGATCCCCCTTGACAAAAAGTGCACTTCCCCAGTTTCTCTTTTTTTCTTCATAAATAGGAGCTGCTGCTTTAAATTCACTTTCCAACCAAAAGAGGAAGTCACGGCTTTGAAGAAAGTAAACCCATCAGAGAAATACTGACAACTGGGCAAGAATTATTTACACTGATGAAGAAGTTTAATGGCAGCATGCTTCTTTTCCTGTAGTCATTGCTGTAGTCTGTTCTTCTCACAGCATCCCCCACAACTCAACTTCTGCAAATGTGGACGGATATTTAGAGACTCTGATCTACGATCTACGAAGCCTGAGTGACGTCACCAGTCTTTTACTGCAGAGGGCTTTGGAAGTCAGTCAATGGCGGTCTCCATGCTGGAAATGCTGTCTCAACCTAACTTTCAATCAGCCTCACGACATGCTGAGAGCTGGAGCGGGTTTTAATCCTCATGACAAACCTTCAGTTCAGCCTCGCGCCTAACTATGCTTACCCCTGTACCGTGTGCAGATAAAGACCGTGACTATAAGACCTATTTGGTTTTTTGAACCAGGCTGTAAACATATTAATTTCTGCCTATATCCTCCTTGATATAAAACTCTTCTTTGGTAAAGACTCTCTAAAAAACTTAGACTCTGAGCATTACATTTACACACCTGAAGCCTGCTTCCAAACATTGGCAATATCTAAAATTTGTTAAGTGCAACCTCCTGAAACGTCCCTGTTCTAACTGAAACATGGCTTTTCAAGAGGAATACAAAACATATCGATGGATCCTATTCTTTAAGATTTGATAGAAGAAGAAATTATTACATTTTTGTAAGATGACCTCATAACCTCAACAAATCAAAGCCTGTAGAACAAATGAGATGCTACAGGGCACTGTCAATGTTTCATTGCTGTTCATGTTCTACTAAAATAATACATTCTCCCAATCATCACATTTTGCCCTTGACAAAATTATGATATTCTGTTTTTTAATTCAGCAACTCCTCATTCAATGTTTTAAAGGCAGAAAAGACTAATCACTGTATTCACAACATCCACCAGTGAATTGAATTTGCTGCCACTGAAAATTCAAATTATGCTCATGTAACTTTGATAAGTCCCTCATCAAGTGAAAGTTTACTGTTGAGCCAATTTCAAACGTTTGAATCAAAACTTTAGAGAAAAAAATGTTTTCTTCTTTTGCCGGCTGTAACACTTCTGTGTAAAAGTCAAACTTTAAGTCTATTGATGACTAAGGAGATGTTTTAAAGGTCCCATATTCTGCTTTTTCTGGTTTTATACGCTCTTTAGTGTGTTTTCCAAGTGTCCTGTGCATGTTTAGGCACATCTATTTGCAAAAATTCAAAGTCCGCAGAAACGCGGCTTCTCCTACGTCCTCCTGTTAGCTGTAGCATTAGCTGCATGTAACGCTCGGTTCTAGCCCCCCTCGATAAAAATTTGTCAGTCCGACGTCATTGTCAGTGTGAGATCACTGATCTAAGTCCATTGGCTCATTGTGGCAAGCCCGTTAACTTCTGTAGCACGCCCATGATATGCCGTAGTGCTAAGGTGCTAATGTTTTTGCTCCCCGGCCCTCGGAGCCAAAGTGGCTGAGCGACTGACCAATTACGGCAGAGTCGACAGGCCGACCAATCAGATCAGACTTGGCACATGTGGGGACTCTGAATGTGGGCACTTCTGAACCTGAGAGAGAGAGTCAGAAGCGAGCCGGTGCATGGAAACAGACACTTTTTTCTAACTTTAGCTATTGTGAACGTACTTTAGTAGGTACAAAAATAATAATAATAAAAAAAGAAAAGAAAAATGGAATGAAGGAAAGAAGGAGAAAAATAGGAATAAAAAAAAATAACACACACTTGAATTACACACACACACACAAGCAGGGCCCTTCAACACCCTCAACATACAAAATTGCTAAATGTTATTATTACTCCCTGCTTGCCTGTTTTGTCTTTGTCTATGCTGTGCATTGTATCGTGTCTCCCCTGTCTCCTACATACTATTGCTCTTGTCATGTCCCTCACTCGTCTTGTATTGTTCTGCATCACCGAATAAAAAAAAAAAAGAAAAATTTAGTAGGTACATAGATTAAATATACGAACCCCAAACGAGGTATAATATGGGCTTTTTAAGGTAATTCTGCTTTACCAACTGCAGTTAAAACGTATGTTATAGTACACTGAGCTACATCACAAACGACAAATCTCACAATCATTCTAACTCATTTGTCAAAAAGTTGGATGGATATCGTTCAATGTAAGATGAGAAGAAAAAGCCATCGAATGAAAACTCTGCTGTCTCAGCTTCCACAATGTCCCACATCTTATCTCTCACCACACACAACACTACTTTATATCATCCTGTGAATATGTAATGTGGACAGAACTAGTTTCAGATACTGTCCATCTTTCAGATTAAATAAAAATGTGTTCAATTGTTCTATTTCAATTGTTCTGGTAAACTTTTCTTCATGAACGAAATCTAAATCTCAACGAATAGAGCAGCCCCACACCCCACACCGCGAGCCAGCATTTGTTTTTGTATGCCTTTTTGTGTTAGAGAATGATCATCCCCTCAACGCCATTCATTCTAGTAACACAAAGCTAAGAGGATTCTCTCCTCCCTCATTGATCACTGCAGCAAGTTAAAGCTTAGACATGCCCTCTCAGTGGAGCTTGAATTACTTGAGTTACTAGACTTGAATAGTATGAATTTCAGTTATTCAAAATATAAGTCATTATTTGCACCAAAACTTTTATACAACTCATAGTTCTCACACCCTTTGATTATTGGTTTTTCTTGTGAAAAGTTAGCTTATGGTACCTAGAGTCTCCAAAAGTAATAAGGGAGGAAGAGCCTTAAATTATCAGGCTGCTCTTCATGGAATCATCTTTCAGTTTAGCTCAGGAGGCAGACTCCTGTACTTTTTAAGAGCAGACTGTAAACTTTGCTTTTTAATAAAACTTTAAATAAGGGCTTTCCCATGTTCGCCTCAGACTAGCCATACAGTATCTTATACTGCTATAGGCCTGTGGAGATAATAAACTGAACTCTTTCTAAATCATTATAAAAGAGGGCAGTCCTGCCCTTTGTGTCTAAGTGTTGAAAGAAAGAATTGATTGATTGAATTTACTCGATTGAAAATGATACGTACGGTTATTTTGAACGTCTCCCTCAAGAAAAGTCATATTCTGAGCTAAACTATTTTAAGAGGGTAACGTCCAGGGGCCCCGTAAGGGGGAGAAAAGTTAGGATGATTCTAAAGGCCCATAACTGACCCTTAAAAAATATTATATTCAGATGCATTTATATTAGATTATAAACGTATCGCCATACAGAGAAGTCCTCTCTTGACAGTGTGCTCATTGTATTTCCTTTGACATTCAGACATCCTCACTGTTGCTGGTGGTGGAGCCCAATGATATATATTTTAATGGGGCCCAGAGTTCCTGGCAGCACCCCTGGTAACGTCTTTTTCAATTTTAACCAGTCCAATATTTACTTTAATGAACAATTATGCAGCCCAGGCATAAGAGACAGTAGTCAAAGCAGTGTTAGCCAGTGACCTTGTCCTTATTAAACACGGATGAAATACTTAATGTTCATAGTTGCATAATGATGGAATCTCGTGTGATTTGCTGCTTTTGGAGGGCTGACTTTATCTGGAGAAGAACTCAATGATTTTATGAAGGAGAATGCTTGAATTAATCTTGATTAAGCCAATATGACATCAACTGGTCCAGTTTACTGGTCAGTTGTATTTCTTTCTGTTCACCTACACATTTAGAAATGGATTAGACACTAACGTTAACTCAGACATCATGATGAGTTGTTCAGTCATGTGATAATAGTCGAGTCGATAAGTTGACAGTCGTGTGATGTCGACTAGTCGCTGATGAAGTTATCAATAAAACCACGGGTGCAGGGAATGCTTTGCAACCAGCAGAAATATTAATTTGCAAAATGTAATGCATATGCTGCTGAGGGCCAACAGGTAACACACAAAGCAACAGCTGCAATAAAGAATGCAGCAACATGTGCTACAACTCCTTTATAAGTGAGTGCAAAGACAAAAACTGAGGTAGAGTGTTTTTGCTGACTCACTGTCATAGTCCTGCTCAGTCACAGTTGTAGATTTTCTATCCTGATCAGCAATTTGTCGACAAATAAGAATTTGAAATGATTTAAAATTGCTGGTTTAACCCAGGACCCTTTTTAAATGATATACAATAAAGTTGTTCAATTTAAAATAAAACCATAGCCCTGAAAGGAGATTTGTGCTGAAATGAAAGTATGTGTAAAAAAAACAAAAAAAAACTTCAGATGTAAGTTTGCACATGACTGCAACGATGTAGGTGTCTGTTGCTCTTTGAAAATAAAAAAGCACACAGAGACACTGAAATTATATAATTATTTTCATGCTGTTTTGTTCTTTATGTCGTTCTAATGCCTTTGTTTGGATAGACCTATTAGAGCGTTCGGCTGTGTGCAATATTAAATGCTTTAACCCCTCCCAGGGACAGTGGGGGTCCCTTTGGGTTGCCGGGTCCGCCGTGGTTTTCCTGCACAATTGGGCTACTTTTTAGGTGCTGCGACAGGTAGTTTTTTTTGTCTGCGGGTTGAGTGGACTTATTCTTGGTAAAGATGATTTTTGTATGTAAATGAGTGATATAAAGCAATATAATAAATAAACTACTTTGTTAATGCAAAAATCCACCCAATCAACAAACAGGTACTCATGGAATATGTCCCACAACCAAATACACATGAACTCATAGACACACACAGACACACAGTCCTACTGTGACTGCACACACAGACGCAGCCCTCGTGCTCGCACAGACTTGTCAGAGGTTTTATGGGCTTATTCTGATTTAGCATTGGGCTGATTTTTGGGCTGGTTTTATTAGCTGTTGGACTTTGTCACACAGGGGCACAGAGGAACGCTGTGGCCTGCCTGCTGCACCTCCTCCTTCAGCACCTAGACTCCCCAGGTCACTTCATCAGAATCCTCTTCGTGGACTTCAGCAGTGCTTTCAACACCATCAGAAGGCATCTGATGATCCAGAAAGTACACCAGCTCAACAGCCCCTCCCGCCTGATCCACCTCATTCACAACTTCCTCAGTGACAGGCTGCAAGCTGTGCGAGTGGGCACAACCTCATCACCTGCACTAACCACCAACACCGGAGCACCTCAAGGATGTGTATTGAGCCCATTCCTGTACACACTCGACACCAACGATTGCACCAGACCATCACCCACCACCACATACCTCAAATTCTCAGATGACACAGCCATCATTGCCAACAACTCTGTCCAGGACTACCACAACACTATCACAAACTTCACTCAGTGGTGTGAGAATAACCATCTTCATCTCAATGTCCCTAAGACAAAATAATTACTAATCAGTCCCTTCTCACCTCAGCACCCACTTCTCATCAATACCCAAGCAGTGGAAATAGTAAACAGTTTTAAATATCTTGGAGTAACACTAGACAACCAACTCAGTTTTGAACAGCACACCAGTGACATCCAAAAAAAGACCCATCAAAGACTGTCAGCCATCCGCAAACTGAAAGGACTTTATGTTGCCCCCCATCTCCTCCCGGATCAGAACATGATCCAGCCCATCTTACTGTACTGTTCCACCTGCTTCTTCAACATGATGTCTGTAAAAAACAAAGCCAAACTCACACGCATCACAACCACAGCTGCCAGAATAATCGGTCTCCCCACACCCAACCTAACAGAACTCAATAACAGGGCCATCACACACAATGCAACCTCAATAGAACAGGACATCACACACCCACTGAACCCTCACCTCACCCCACTTCCCTCAGGACGGAGGTATAGAGCAATGAGGTGCAGAAAGGCTCGCCCCATGAGGATCCTGATCCCTGCGGTTATAGCGGCCCTAAACAAAAGGCCTCGCTGAACAGGCCAGAGTGAGAACTCTTCACTTTTTGTCTATCTCTGTTTGTGTTATACTCTGTTTTCTGTGTATAAATGTTCTTTGGTGGGACTTGTCTATTTGGACAGTAACGGTGCTGTGGAAAAGAATTTCCCCTTGGGGACAATAAAGTCTAAAGTCTAAAAAAGTACCTTTATTTTAGGGATCGCAAGCTAAAAAGTTTGAGAACCCTTGGACTGGTTGACCAGTCTGTGCAACCCCTAGTATGTTCTTGAATACAATCATGGAAAACTATTTTATTTAAGAAGTATTACATGAATGAACAGCTGCGTATGAACTCGTGTATCTGCTGTTTCTTGTCTGAAACAGGCTCAGTTTGTAGTTTCTTTAACTGTTGTCTTTCTTGATAAACCGTCATTGACACCTATAACTTTGTAATGGTGATATCTCATCAAAGGGCTTCCTTCTTGAATAAATGTTAAATAAATACTGCAGGATGAGTGTTACTTTGATAGCATTACTGTTCATAAAGCTGATTTAGCAAAAAATGAAGTCGCAGGGCATAAAAAAAGTAGTTTCATGAACTTTGACACAGCTTTAATGAAGTACAGTTGTAATTAAAAAGGTGCTAAAATCGTTCCCGGTGAGTTCACCCACCTCCTGCAAAGTCAGACCTTCACAGTGTGTCCTCTTGCCCTTAGCTTAACTATAATCACATTAGCTACCCCAGAGTCGGCTGACTTCCTCCCACTGAGTCAAGGTGTGTTTTGAATGGTGAGCCTTTACACCACATTAGTATTTATGTCACGGCAGTGGGCTGGGAAGAGAGGTGCTCCTGTTTTGTCCTCTTCACATGCAACCTCTTCAAAGCATTAGCAGATAATCTGTGTCTCCTGGATAAAGCGTGGGATGTGCCAGGCTGCCAGCTAGCAACTGGAGGGAGAGCGCCATGCAGGCCTGCGGCAAGGCGAGACTGGGGAATAGCCACAATGAAAAGGCACCTCTTCACGGAGGACACTCACTCTTTTCATATTTGCCTTTGCCTTGACTTCAAAGGGCCTCAGACTGGCTGTTTAGGGTGAAACGAAATGGGAGACCAGTTAAAAGGAAGAAGTAGGGGGGCTGGAGCTCGACAGGTCTGCTGACTCCAAGGCACCGTTAAAAAGAAGGCATTTTCAAACAAAATCAACTTAGTAAAGTCTACAATTAAACAGCAAATTTGACTCAATAACGTAATTAAAAAAAAAGAGCTTATAATGTGAATACTAGATACATGAAGGTGAAAGACATAATGTCCCCTCTACTAACGGATTACACAGAGGAGACAGGACGAGAGAGTGAGAGCCGTTTGACATTGAATTCTCTCAGAGGAGAGCGAGGGTGTGAAGGCTGGACCTATCTCATGTATAGGAGTTCTATACTGTGAGAGAAGTTTTTCATTCTCACTGAAAGTTTCTCTTATTTAAACCATGACCAAAGAAATGTGCCTAACTTTTAATCAAATCAGCGGATACTCCAGACAGGTGGATGGAGAGGATGACGCCTTCATCCCCTTTGACTTTGGAAGCTAGAATTTTATGAAAGAAACCAAGACAGCCAACGCAATGACTTTTTGTCAAGCGCTTATGACAATCTCAAACAAATGTAGTGTCATTTGAATTCAACCAAAACCAATTCTCCAATGCAAATTCATCTGGAACCTCTCAGTTCATTATCAATATCCAGATACCTCTAAACTGTACAGTTTACCAGCTATACACAGGCTGGGGAATAAATGCCTCTTGACAACTTAACAAACATTTGGCCCGTGCCACAATTTGCCCCATTATGCTGCCTGCAACCTTTTAGTTGCATTATCTGTATTACTGACCTTCCAACATTTAACATGCATAATAATACTATAATACTGATAAAGATGAATGCAATATTAGAACTGGAAGGTCTTTGCATTTTCAGAATGTCCAGAGTGGTCACCCCCCCCATGAAATTTGATTGACCACCCTACTGTAGGTAGGTACCCTACTTTTTCTGCCAAACATCCCTAACTTTAACAATAATTATATCTTTTAAAGGTACTGTATAGTATGTAGAATTGTATGACAAAATTTACATTCATGTATAACTAAATTAATTAAAAATGGAACCTATGTTATATATTATTTTTCGTTGAGTACTTACATGACCTCAAATATTTCCAGCAGTTATCAAAGCCAGAGAAATCAGTAATTTTATAGTTGTAACAGGACGTGTCTTGTCGTGGCAGCTACCATGATGAGGGTAGTAGCAGAAAGAACTCCCTGATTCCCCGCCAGCTTCGACATCGTCTTCTGCTATTGTTTTTATTGAGAGCCCACAGGCGACCCAAGGAAGCACAAATGTTTGCAAAAAGCATCACCTAGGTCTTAGTACGTTATTTGTCTGCAGGTTGATCTGTTGTCTGTTGACATTTTGAGCAACACTGAATATTGTATATGAAGGATAACGAGCTATAAAATACATTTGTTTCCAATGTGTGTGTTACTGAACAGATTTTTTATCTGATAGGACAGCTGAAGAGAGAGAGGAATTTTTGGGAGGAAAGAGTGGGGGGTGACCTCCAGCAAAGGGCCCATGTCAGATTTAAACCAACAGTCGCTGGATGAGGACTAAAGTCTCTGTACATGGGGAAAAACTGTTAGGCTAGATAGATTGCGAGAGAGAGCAAGGGAGAGAAGGAGAGAGAGACAGAGCGATTGGAAGATCATGCTGCTCCTGGTGGAATATGGCTGACCTTCAGAACATCAATATGCTCCATGGAGAGGAGAGCTCAGCTGGATATTGACCAGCTCTGATCTGCCTTCCATTGGCTTTTTCTCTCTCTTCTCCACACTCTTTTCTTCACAGCCAATTACTTCCTTAATTGGTTCAATGTGCCCCTTCTTCAACTGCACACAGTGATCATTGCTCATTTACAACAGCTGGAGGCTAGATACACTCCCTACTGACAGGACGTGTCGAAGGCAGAGCTGCCAAAAATACATCTGAGAGTCAACATGTGAAGTGTTCAATGCAAAGCCCTTCCATACTCTTTGTTTACAACAGTATACAATAAAAAAATATGTTTGAATTATCTTATATCTTATTATTATAAGTTTTTTGTTTTTGAAAAAAATCCCAAATCTAATTCCTTCATGCTTACTTTGTAACATGAATGCCAGTCAATCATTGGACCTTTGTACAGTTGAAATTGTGGACTGTACCTTTAAGGCATACCGTGTTGCTAAGTTACTAGAGGATGTCACAAGATGGCACCTAATTCTTATCCTCGAAGTTAGTTTGAGTCTACACATCAAACAGTGGAGACGTAACTGTCCATACAGGGCTGTCCATAATTCATAACTCATCAGCCTCATTCAGACTGATGCAAACTTCCAGAAGGTCCACGTTTGATTTGTTGGTTAACTTCCTTCATTACCTCTTTGGATGTTTCAACATGATAATCTCTTTTTATAAGGGTTATAATGGTTCATCCCTTTTCATAGCAGAGCACTCTGGCATGATACATTTAAAAAAAAGTCCTGAAGGTTGAAATTTGGATTCAGTGAAAAACTCAAGAGACTGTGTGTGAGAAGAACTCATCAAGGGCAGAGGGAGAAAGTGAACAATGTGAGGAATCAAGCTGTGCATGCACTACTCAGCATGCAAAGTGTGTTAGTGAGAACCATTTAAATTAAAGGGCGAATGTGCAAAAAATGTGACATATAAATGTAGCAGAAATTCAATATATCCTCTGTAAATGTCTCTCTTAGTCTCAACTGTCTACAATGAGTGAGAAGCTTGAGTCCCGCTAGCTGTGTAGTTGTCAGAGCCGTGTTTACATCTTGTTTACATCATGTTTACATGGACGGGACGACCGGCTCCTCCTCTTGTGTATAAAGCTGTTTTAGTCAAGAACTAGAGAAAAGAAGAAGAACATACTCACTGCTTATTTGAAAGCGTTTTTCATGGTCATTCCGTGTCAATTATTTGCAATAGGAAGCTACAAGCTAACTAAAGAGCGCTAACATTAGCCTGCTAACACAACAATGCAGGACACAGGCAATTGCAGCTCGAGCAAAGGACAATTGTCTGCTGCTTGCGGTTAATGGTGCTTAATTATGGTGCATTCCATTTGATAACTCCTTCATGTGAATGAGAGTGGAAAGAGGTTGGAGGTGTGTTGCTGAAGGAGAGCGGAGGCTTCAGAATAGCGGCGGTGTGGCCAAACAGCAGTTTGTTTTGGTTCATGCTGGTCACCTAACTGGATCAAAAAGTCGCACATTCTTCCTTTTACACGACAAACTACATTGTACAATTTATTTTAATTCCCTTATTCAGCATTCATGTAAACTCTTCATCACTGTAGATATATGATGAGGTGGAAACTATGAATGGTGAGAGCAGAATGGTAGGTGAAGCTGAAAGAGAATAATGGTCATCTTAAAGAGATTAGTTAAAATACAATTTAACCCAATGAGAAAGACGAATAGTTCTCTACAAATGTGTAGTTTATGTTTTCTCCTGATACAACATGTGCTGTCTGTCCTTTATTAACTGTGAAGTAGATAAACATCTGTTGTTTACAGTTCAATTTGAATACTGGTCGATGTTATTCAAGTAATTCTTCATAAAATAACAGGTTCACACATCTGTAATGATTCTATTTGTTTGCAGTTTAAAGAAAAACTCCTTTCTTTTGTGAAGTGAATAAGGGTAGATTGGAGTACTCCAATACTACTGTATCAGCTGGTGTCAAGTTCGATCAATCTTTATTTCAGCAGCACCGATTCATAACAAATGTTACCTTATGACACAAAAAGATTCAGTCTTGACCGAATTCTTTGTTATCTCCTTTTCAGAGACCCAAAATTAATCCACCATGAGCCCGGCACTTAGCAACATTTAGCAAGCAACCAGCGCAAGGTAAAATGCTTCCTTCAGAGCCTGTGTCCACAGACGGAGCTTTTTAAGCTGGAAGTGCTAAAGATCACTGTGTCAGAGCGCTTCTCACCTGTTCATTGTTGCTAGGTTACGAAAGTTAACTTCTGCTTCCCTCTGTAATGTCCGTTAGGTTTGTATTGATAGCTTGGTGTTTTTCAAATTTGCTTTAATTCAAGGAAATATCACCAAGAAAATATAAAAGCAGTGTAAAGGAGACACCTGGAAACTGTTCCCTTGAGAAGACGAGTCAGAATAGCGTCTCCTCCCACCGTTGTTGTTGACAAGCCTGATTCTGCGACTCCCATGGTTCCCTGCAAGGCTTGACGTCGTCATTTGTTATTGTTTTGATTGAGAGCCCCCTGGTGGCAGAATTGACATACTGTGCGTTTAAGACTGATATTACTCTTGTGGGTTAGATTTAGCTTTAATATTAATCCTAGAGTTTTGCAGTTTCACTATGATGTCATTATCGGATATTAAAAAAACTCTAGACGTATGGACAGACAAGATGCTTTGAAGGGAACCGGAGCTGTACCATGTTTGATTGAGTAAAAGTCTATATCAGTATTAATATTGCTTTGGGTGCTGGTTTTAAACAGTTCTGGTTTTACTCTTCTTTTGTATGTATTATTTTGAATCATAAAAACAGTCTGAACTGTAGTGTTGTTGAGAGCAGCTGATGGACTGTAAACTGGGGCACAGTATTCCTTTACTCCATTGTGTCTTTTCGACTAAACTGGGCCAATCCCTGACTGTCCTTTTGAAGAGGCCGCTCTACCTTGGAGAAGTCCATTTAGGAGATGTTTCAAACATTACAGTCTGAAGTCCTGAGGGAAAGTAAGAGGTTGATAAAACAGCTAATATAATTCATTTCTTCAGTATTTTCTCTTTGTGTTGATATTACATTAACAGCAAATAAAACAACCAATAGAACATGTCCAGATAAATGCATCGTTTCAATTCATATTATGGCATTTTGCATTTAGAAAGATTGTTTTTCCCCCCCACAACGTTATGTGAATCTTTTAAACACAACGTTCAAACTGGACCCCTCTTTCCGGGCTCACTGCCAGCAGAGGCCCACACTCACTGCAGGATGTAGTGTGTATGTTTACTGCTTGTACCTACACTGCAAGCTACCGCATGCTAGCACAAGATAACCGCCCGCGTTTGACATCTGCCTGTCCAACAGAATGCAGACCAACTCTGCCCAGGAGGATATTAAGCCAACCCATCGTTTTGGTTCATCCAAATCAACCAAAACAAACAAAAACATGAAATTCCAATCAGAGGACAGGCTCTCTGCAGACAGTCACCACCACACATGTTTGGGGCCCAGAAGTGATGATGGAGCAGCTTTACTTTTGTATAGGTCTGTATTTTCTGATTATGATAGAATAAAACACACAGCAGTCAGGGCTCCAGGAAACCAAAGCATAGGCAGTATTCAACGAACCCCGAACACAAAAACACAAGAAAGGAGCTTCATGTTTATTGTGATGTCTTTAAGACTAATTTGAATAAAACAATTACCTGTAACCCCTACACACCTGCTCATAGTTCACCAGTTTGCAGCTTTTGTTGAACCGTTCTTTCGGGTGTAATTGGAGCTTCATTAGGGAAAAGCCAACAATACCTCCTCAACACACCTGTCCTCAAATGGTTTAGCATTGTCTCAATGAAAGCTGTGTCTCCTGAATCAATTAATGGATTTCTTGTGGTAGCAGCTGCCAGGTTTCTCCCACGACTGAGGGAGGTATTGTCTGCCTGGGTCCGTCTAACGAGGCCCAAATGAATTAACATGGATGAGAACTTAATTAGAACACTCTGCTATTTTTCTTCCGACTCCGTTATTCTTTCTAATGCCTCTTTTATTTCTACTCCTCCCGGTCCACAGTGGTCCGTGTTCTCCTGGCTGAAGTGACGAGCTGACAAAAAGGACACAGGAGCGACGGATGGACCTGCACAGAGGGAGACAGAGATGAAGAGGGGGGACAAGGAGAGAGAGATGTGAGCAAATGACTGCTGATCGATGCCTGAAATGAAGAAAAATGGCTGTATGGCACCGGGAGCTTCCAGCTACTTATGAGTCCTTAAACAGGTTAGAAACACTATCGACGTCTCGCTAAGCTGAGTGTTTACTCACTACATCAAAGGCAGAGCCGGGGTAAGGTTATTTACATGTTTTACCATAGTAATAATAGGACCGGGGCATTCGGTTTCCCCTCCAATTCTCCTCGCTTTTTACATTTTTTCTTTGACACACTGCCTGTGCATGTGTGCATATATAAACTTTGTTGTTCTGGCATGTTCTTCATGATAAGCTCTGTGCTCAGGGGAGAAATCCCTGCTCATCAATGGATCCCTCTTTCAAGTTTGCTGCAAACAGGCCAGAATGAATTATCAACTAAATGGAGATCCATATGTTTATTTTTTTTTACCCTTCTCTCCCTGCAGCTCTGTTTGCAAGGACGCTGAGCACATCGCTGTTTAAGAGGCCTTAGCTTCATGTTTGTGACATTCATTTGTGCACAGATGTATTCATCAAGTACAATAAGTAGGAATATAAGGAACACAGAGAAAGGGTTTCTTTGCCCCTGGAGGTGACGCTGTGAGCTAACCAGATGTATATTTACATAATCTGGCTGTACTGGGTGAATGTAGCACATGGTGTGTGATCTTAAATGCTGGCTGGGTGTTTACTGCAGGTTATTGGACTTTAAGCTGCTCGCTGAGAGCTTTCAATGAGCAGCATCTGAAAAAATGACTTCAATCCACGGGGAATCTCGTGTGGGGAGGATAAAAACAGCTTATTTTGTTAATTTTAATAAAAAAACATGTATAATTTCAATGGAATTTGACATGACTTTTCTAAACAGTTCAAAAACGACGTCGGAGCAGGGGTATTAGGTGGCATTACATTGTTTGGGTGTGACTTGTAGAATATTTGCATTTTACACATCAGAGACGGATCAACATGGTGATTAAATGTTGGTTCATTCCCTCTCTCTTGAGCTTTGTGTTTGTGTTTGTTGTATGTCTGCCAGGCCTTGCTCTCTGTTGCTTCATGAGGTTTTCTTCCATGTGATTTGGTATTTTGGTCTGATCATGTTTGCCTTGTACTCAGTGCTATGTGTAGTTAGACACAATTGCAATATCAACAAAACAAAAGAGAAGAACATGCAGGTGAACAGAAAACATCTTAACATGCACAGAGTTCCCATCAGGCGCACATACAGTCAACGGTCGTGTGCCAGTCCTAGGATATAAAGGTCATCACACTCTCACGCTCGCTCATGGGGGAATTTTCCTGAATATTTTTCCTGCTGTGATCTCACATCAGCTCACCCTCATGTCATTTTATGCCTTTTTTTTAGAAAGACAGGACAGTGGATTGAGTCAGAGGAGAGAGAGAGAGAGCAGGGAATGACATGCGGGAAAGGAGCCACAGGTTGGATTTGAACCTAGGCCGCCCACACATACATGGGGCTCGCGCACTAACCGCTACGCTGCTGGTGCCCTCAGCTCACCCTCACTTCATGAGGAAAATTCACTAGAGGGTTTGAGAGATTTCTAGGTACTATCAGGGTGAACAAAAATCACTTGTTTGTGTTCGCACCTGCAGTTCACTCCAAAACTTTCTGGAACTTTTTCAGGAGTTTGAAAGCACCAAAAGTCTACATGACTTTAAGTCAGTTTCTATGAACAACAGTATCCCCTCTACAGCTGTATTCCTTATCCTTAGACTGGTTTCTTTCCTTGATCTTTTCTGATTCATCCTGTCAACTGCACTCGGAAATTTTACTTTTATATTCTATTAAATTTTGACTGAATTAGTGGCTCATTCTTTAATCAACACATTCAAAATGTCTGTCAGGGCACAAGGGTTCCATCTTGTTGCATTTCATTCAGTTGTTTCTCTTGCGCAGTCATATAAAAACTGTAAAAAAAAAAAAAAAAAGGAAAAAAATACAAACTTCACTTGCACTCCATTGTGTGTTTGCATAGAGCATGACTGAAGACACAAATCTGAATAATCAAATGCAGCTTTTTCCTTTTGCAAACACTCAAGGTTACACCCTTGACGTCCATCCCAGAATGCTTTTCACTTTTGCTACCCTCTGTTTGTTTGAAGCATCGGGCTGATGCAAGAGGCAGACTGCAGCATCAGAAGACGGGACTGTCAACCTGATCAAGTTAACCGAGACTTCAGATGAGGTTAAAGGCAGACTCTGACATACAGTGAACATGTGTGTGTGTGTGTGTGTGTGTGTGTGTGTGTGTGTGTGTGTTTTGAAGTTCTCGTGTGCTATGTTCACATGTGAGGCCCTCTGTGCTGTCAACCAAGCAGTGATAGGATGGCTGGGTCTTGTGTTTGTTTGCTTTCATGATGACTCATTCATTAGTATTCAGAGCAAGGGCAAGAACAAACACACTCTCTCTCTCTCCATTCACATACAGGTCAAGTGTCTAGTCTTCTACCTGATTCCATTTATGTTTTTTCTTCTCCTGTTCCCTTCAACACACCCATAATCTTTCCCACTTGCTCGTCTTTTTAGGTCCGGCGGAGATGTGTGAAAAGGTCAGCGCTCTCAGGAAGTGGCTCTGCTGCTGATGAAAGTTGAGAGGCAGCAGATAAATTGACCTGTCATTCGCTGGCTGCTTCAGCTCCAGATGAGCTCTAACTGATGTGGTGTCCACTAATCTCGCTGTTTGCCTCTTCACCTTCGAGCATGCACGGACAATGTTTCCAGTTTGTTTTTCCTCTTCGAAAGGAGACCTGAATGTAAATGTTGCTCTGAGTTGAGACAGTTTTAGACAGCCTACAGCTACAGCTTTATGAAAAAAAATGCCTGAATGTAAAGCTTCTCCAAAGGCAGGGCTACAGGAAATTGTAAGATGCCACCAAAACCAAACAGTTCATCATCCTGATGGCGGTGTTTTAGGAAGACCTGTGAAATGCTCACAATGGAAATCTTTCAGTTGCAGAGCCATGAATATGCATTCATTTTGCATTGCATGGTAAAGAAGTCCTCCAAGTCAGCATCAAGCCTCAAAACAGGTTGGATCCCCTCAGTCACTATTTTGGTTTCTCATTCCTGACTTGTCAAACACAGCAGAGAGGTAAGTGGCACTTTGCTTTAAAATATGACAACCTAGGTTCCACCCCCGTTTAATTTCTGGATGTTGTCCTTCAGAGTTTTGTTTTGACGTGGCCTTGAAGTCGGGTGACAGAGTATGGGGTTGTGAGAAGTTTGCATGCCATTAGGGTAGGCAGGGTAGGACCATAGACTGTAAATATTCATGGGTGAAGCATGAGTGAGAAGCATTCTACAAACACTTGTGGAAAAGATATACAGTATAACAAAGACAAGATGGTCACTCAACTGTGCATGTACGTGCATTACAGATAGACTATGGAGAGTGATAATTCTTGTTGTAATCCTTATAGCGTCCTCTGCTGGTGACAGAGAACTGATAGTTTAATACAATAAAACTCAAATGAATTGAGATTTGACTGGTAAATGGTTAATGGACTTGAGCTTGTAGAGACTACTCAAAGCACTTTTACACCGCAGGTCACCCCTACACATTCACACACTGATGGTAGAGGCTGCTATGTAACGTGAACATCAGAAGTAACTAATCCCATTCATACGCCACTGACGAAGCAGCGTGTCTTGTGACACATCAGACATGTAGCTGTAGGAGCTGGGGATCAAACCCTCAACCTTCTGGCTGAGAGATGACCAACTCTACCAACTGAGCCACAGCTGCCCCATAACTGGTGAATAAATCTAGTAATATCTGCACATTCGCAATACAATTAGCAGCTACCGATAGTCACTTGATACGCTAATATCGGACGATATCATCGGCTGGCCGATTAATCGCTCAGGCTCTATTAAAAAATATATAATAATAAATGAAAATGCTCAGGTGTAAAATTTTGTATATCAATATTATTTACTTTTTTCAATAATCATAATCACAGATCACATTTCTTCATAACTTGATGGTATTAAAATACTAATTTCCTCTGTGTTTCAAAGTGAACTCTTCACTTTACACTCACAGCTTGACTGCAAATCTCAGCTCAGAGTTTGTACATTCAGAATGAATAATTTAGCGGATAAATAGAAACATTATGTAAATAATGTATGCAGTGTTTAAACTGTGATTAGAATAAAAGCAGCTAAACACTGTTCTCAGGCACAACAAAAATAAACCACAGCACACTCCTCTAAAGCTCCTACGTTTGTAACTCAAACATTTCAATGAGATTGACTTCATCAGGCGTCATCTGCTCCTCCTCCCTGCCGAAGCACATTTCAACAGCCGACAGGAAACATTCCACACTAAACCAGAAAGTAGCTGGTACCATGATATCAGTTCTCTGGATCATGAGAAGCGTCATGTTGACATGAAGAATAATAGTGACGTTTTCTACTCATTTACTTAACGTGTCTCATGGAAAGAAGTCCAAGGTGCCTCTGTGAAAATGTTTGTGTGTCTGTGTGTGTGTGTTTGTGTGTGAGAGTGAGTGAGTGAGCAAGAGAGAGAGAGAGAGAGACGGAGGGTAAGATGAAACATAAGGATGCTAATGTCTTATTGATGATGTAATCCTGTAGGGGCCTATTGAAGATGTTACGCCTCAGCACTGGGGGTTGGACAAAAGCAAAAAGAACGAGGGGAGAGGCAGAGCGTTTAACCTTGATGTGGTAATGAGTGTGGACACGAGGACAGAGAGGCGGGGACCACTTGTCTTGGTTGGTAACATCAAATGATCTTTTTTTTTTTAATAGTTTTCCATCACGATGGTAAAGTTTAGCATACAGGCTGCGGAATATGACTCTCTCCTGATTTTGAGCGAGATGCTCTCCGGACTATTTGCCGCCATCAGGCACGACACCATTTATTTTTCAAAATGGAGTGAAATGAGTTTGTGTTCTCAGGCAAGATGGTTTGTTGACCTCCGTCATACAGAGCGTTTGCTCATGCAAATGTATTCCTCAGAAGACGCTGAGCTGGAAAGATGTGCATATATGGCATGATGGGAGGAAAACAAGCCACTCATTCTAGTTTAGATGTAACATATCATTTAATATCCTGACAGGATCAAAACCTTTAATGTAAATGCATTAAACATGAAAGACACCAATTGTGAACATATTTGACCTTTCTCAACCTCATATATTTCACCCTATCAATTGATTTGATGATCATTTTCTCAATCATAATTACATATATGAAGATAATCTGACAAAATGCCCTTTAAACATTTAAGAGCATAAAGTGATGTCATCAATGATGGCAATTCTTATTCTAAATTTGAAAATTAATTTGAACCTGGGGTTATAAATTCACACATTTTTTCCTCTGTGTGGTAGTGGCGCGTGCAGGGGGAGGGTGATTGTGTTCGAACTGTCTTATTCTAAATTTGTTCAAAGTTGTTTAATTGAGAAAATGACAATGCCGATTTCAAAGTCACTGACAAATTTATAAAGTCGGAATGAAGTCGAGTGGGTTAGGGATGTGGGTTCACATCTCCACCAGTTTCTCCTCCTTTTCAGTTTTTTGCTCAAACTTTGTAGTTGTGAATTTCCGCCACGTGCATGATGGAAAAAAATCTCTAAAGGAATCTAGTAAAAGTCCTGTAGTGAGTGACACTGCAAGATCCCCAGTCTTTCAGAAATCTTTAAAAAAAAGCATTTATTATTTACAATAATGTGAGAAAAAGATACATTGGAAATTCTAATCTTTAAGAAAAGATTTCAACGGATAAAATGATGCTTATTAAAGGAAGAATGTGCGACTTTTTGATCCAGTAGATGTCGCCCTTGAGCACCAGCATTGAACCAAAACAAGCTGTTTGGTGACACCTCCACTCTTCTGAAGCCTCTCAACTCGCATTTGCACAAAGGAGTTATCAATTAGAACGCACCATAATTAAGCACCATTAAGCGCAGATGCATGACAAAATTGTCCTTCGCTTGATCTGCAATTGCCTGTGACCTGCATTGTTGCATTAGCATGCTAATGTTAGCACACTTTAGTTAGCCTGTAGCTTCACATTGCATGTAAATGGATACAGAATGACCGTGATCTAAAGATACTTACGCGACATCCTAATAAGCAGTGAGTATGTTATTCTTCTTTTCTCTAGTCCTTGACTAAACTTTTGCTCCCGTCCATGTAGTCATGACGTAAGCACGGCCCTGCAACAGTACAGCTGGCGGGACTCAAACTTCTCACTCATTGTAGACAGTCATGACTCAGAGACATTTACACAGGATATACTCGATTTCTGCTGTATTTATGTGTTGCACACTTGTACACAAAAAAGAACTTCAAAGCATGCATGGGTTTTATAATAGTTATTTTTACTTTGTACCCTGGAAATACAGAAACACAAGCACATCAATTCAGCGTGGCTGCATATTACCGGACATCTGGGTCAACTGAATTACCAAGGCATCAAAGACCCCTATGCTCCCCCAAAGCTGCCCCAAAAGTGCCTGTTTGAGACTTACTCATCTTTAACCACAAATAAACCTACTAAAATATTACAGGTACCTTTGTACATGAATACTGTGTATCACCAGATAATTGACAAAATATCTCAAATATAACATAAACATGCTTGGCATGCTGCTGACTGTTGCTGTTGGTGACGCAGCTCTGAGGAGAACAGATTGGTGTCAAAGTCAGCAGTCGTGAGCCCAGCCGGCTGAGAAGCTGGAAGGAGAAGAAGTTGTTTTCGGCTCTCATTATCAGTCAGGCATGAACATTCATGTCGGCCAGTTTTCCATTTTCATATCAGTCCAATTTGAGGACTTTCACAGAAAAAAAAAAAAAACAATGTTGTAGGATCACCTTTCAGCCTGTGACTGCAGCACACTGTGATCTCCAAACTGAGACAGATTACATTTTGAATAAAAAGGTACCTTTCTTTTTGTGTGACCACATCAAAAGATCTTTAGAAGAATTTGAGGATTGTGATTGTACACCTTAAGCTTCAGGGGTTTGGTAATGCTTTTGATTACAGGGAATATATGGGGGTCTGCAGCAGCTCAGTCTGTAGGGAATTGGGTTGCGATACCGATGCTGCCTCCGATATTTTTTTTGACTCCTCCCACCAGCTCTGCTGACCTCAGCAATATCACTCTCTCTTTCTTCTCTACTACTACATACTTAATTGTGTTACTGTTGTTGTTGGTATTATGTGTTTTAAACATTTTTGCATTTCTGATTGAAAGAGCAACAAAATAAATACATGTAAAAAAAATGTAAACTATTCCTAAGAAAATTTGTTGAACTTTGTGCGGGCTGCACAGACAAACAGGAAGCAGCAACAATCTCGTCTGCATGTCGTCATGTAGACGATTTGTAGGCACTACTTTCAGCGCAGACTGAATGTCTTCAAAGAGAGACCCAACGGGCAGTTAAAGTACCCAACAATCTTTCTTGAGCGGTGATGTGGATCGGCATCGTCAGTCCGATATTTGATATGTTAGTTACATCCATCTGGATCTGTCCCATCTGTAAATAATATAAGCTTTTGTTGGTACAATAATACAGTATGTTTTAAATTGCCATCTTATATCTCTGGTCCAAAATCTCATCATGTCAACAGGTTTCCTATAAAGTCATAATAACATTTAAAAAGATTATAAATGTAATTGAATCCACCTTTTGACACAGTAAGCAACTTAAATTAAAGGGGACATATTATGAAAAATCCACTTTCACAGTGTTTTTGAACATATATTTGGGTAACCTGAGTGTCTACTGACCCACAAAATGTGAAATAAATACATCAAGTCCTTTGTTTGTGGTCTGCATAAGTCTTACAACACAGAGAAAAATACTCTGTTTCAAATTTGCTCTCCTTGTGATGTCACAGTGGGAATCTGGTAAAAAAAAAAAAAAAATCCCCTCCCCTGATATCTCCACCCATGGACTCCACCCCCAGCCTAGAGCAAAATTTTTGCGCAGGTCCACCATTTTTAGGTTTAGGGTTATTCTCGCTATGAAGGAATGATGTCTACCGGGAAAACTCAGGTGGGGGCTCATTGCAGAAGAGACACACCAAAACAGAGCGTTCTGAGAGAGCTGGTTTATACAGGGTCACAAACCTCCTCTGGTGCTTGATTCATGTTATATTTTGACCAAAGCTCAGCACAGATGTTTTATTTAGACCACAGGGGGGGGCTGTTTGAAAAGGTGGAGAAGGGGGATAATATATGCTTTTCAGTATGCTGACATGTTTTAAGACTATTTCGTTTTACCCATTTATAATATTATCTCACACAAGATCAATGCACATGTCCCCATTATATACAAACTAACTATCTGTCACTGATAAGCATTCAGATTTCACACTCCACGTCCTACTTGCTTTCTCAAAAACATAATTAGAAACATCCAAGAAGCCCAAAGTTTTCCACAGTAGACGGTGTTGCACTGTGGAGAAGAGTGAGCGGGTTGGGGGTGGGGGGTAGAGCTTCTCCTGAAAGTCCACACTTATCTCCCCTGCCTTGAGCGGGTACAGCGACAGATGGTTCTGACAGCACCAGAAGGCCAGCTGTTCCAAACTCATCTGTTGTTGCTGCTCCAGACTCATAAGTCGCTGTGACTACAGAGCAATTGTTAGGATTCCGGTGTCAGCAGCCTTAACTGGATGAGGATGTGATCTTTGTACAAACAGGAAATGGCCGTTATGACTGCAGTGTTGTGTTTATGTAAATAAAAACTGTCAGGAGACTGATTACAGAGCGAGGGCAGGGCGTCTGAGCACCGGGCCTCTACCTGTGCCATGAATATTTGATTCCCTCTATTGTTCAGGGGGAAAAAATATTCATGAAATCAGAAGAGCTTCACTTCACCTGCCTCCCTTCCCTCCTCCGATACTTTCTCCCCCCTCCTCCCACCAACTCTGCTGACCTCTGCTCCAATTTTCATCACTCTCTCTTTCTTCTCCAACCTTGTCTTGTCTCCCTCTCTCCCGACACCGCGCTCTCTCTATGTTCGCTCTGGCTTTACATCTTGGCCCGGATCCAATCTCCTCTCCAGTAATTGCCTCATCCAAAAACTTTCTGGAGAGGAGTAGAGGAGCTTTGTGCGCTCTTTTGTGTACCGACGACACTGATTGTTCGCAAATGAGCTGGCAGCATATTCATTCAGCGGAGGGTGATAAGGAAGTGCTGTCAGGGGCCAGAGGACAGAGGGAGATAGGACGGAGAGAGGGAGGGAGGAAGGGAGGGAGAAAAGAGGAAACGGCACAGATAGAGCAGAAAGAGGAGGGAAGATGCAGAGACAAAATGAGGGGGAGAAAAAAGGGAGAGCGAGGAAGAGGAGATGCAGCGTAGAGGAGTGTTTGAGCTGAAGAACTGCTTACTTTTCAGAAAGAAATAATCAAGGCAGATTCTCCCAGTAGCACCAATTAAAGCCAGCCAAAGAAACCATCTGAGTCAGGGAAATGTTTGTATGTCAGCGAGCATTCTCAGTCATGGCTTTTGTTTAATGCTATCACTCAGATCATTTCATTTTAAGAACACCAGATGACTGTTAGCCTGACTTGATCCCCTTGAAGTTGTTTTCCCTCACATTCATTGACAACTGCAATGTGCATACAAATCTCTGTCTGCTTCTGTAAGGAATGTCTCTGATTTTAGAAATGTAAAGAAATCAATTGATCTTTATTTGTATAGCGCCAATTAACAACAAGTGTTATCTCGAGACACTTTACAAGAAGCAGGTAAAAGACCCTACTCTTTGTTATGGTACAAAGACCCAACGTTAATCCATCATGAGCACTTAGCAACATCTGGCAAAGTTACAGTGGCAAGAAATACCTTCCTTTTAAGAGGCAAATCCAGGCTCATGATGAACAGACATTTTCTGAAACTGTGGGATACCGTAAAATCCGGTGTATAAGACGCACTTTTAATACCTATTTTTTCGTCTCAAAAATCGGCTGCGTCTTATACACAGGTGCGACCAATATACCAGTATAAAATACTGAAACATGCGCCGTCATTACAGCGGGTGCAGCAGCCCCTACCACTGCGACCTGGGGTGATTAAAAACCTTACAGTCTATGTTAAAAACACATCCCCATTCATTGTGTATTGAAAGCTGTGCACGCTGTGCTGGGAGAGACGGCGACACAGACCAGTCTGGCTGCGTGACTTTTTTCACATCTTTTCTCCCTCATGAGGTCATAATCATACATTTACAGAAAACAGTGGTATATTGTTTTGTAAATAAACCTTGTGGAGTGTTCTTTTGATTGAAAGACTCCTATATTAAAGTTAAAGAGTGACCAGCGGAGTCAGGCAGCGCGATTTGCAAGCAAGCAGGTCTGTGCCTCTGCCAACTTTCCCTGCAGGCTGAGAGCTCAACTACCATACTGTAGCTAGTAGGAGCGCAAACTCCCGAAAGTGAAAACAGACAGAACTAAAGAGCGACACAGCTGCACAGAAACTGCACGTTGTAGACATCGCTGAACACAATATAAATCGTCATGCAGGAAGACAGTTTACATTTTTTTTTCTCTCAAAGAGACCTTAAAAACAGGGTGCGTCTTATATACCGGTGTGACTTATATTCCGGATTTTACGGTAAATGGAGATGCAGGAAGAATGATAGGGAAAAACGGGGGTAGTTGAGGCAGGCCGTCCAACAACGACCCCGAGGAACTTCTTAGGGCTTTCACACTTGCAGAAATCTCCTGAGACACTCAGGATATTTCCAGGAGGAGCTGTATGTGTGAACGCAAACAGCCAATTTTTCACTCGGACTTCACCCGGAGTTTCTCCTGCCAGACCCCTGGTATTTTTTCAGCAGCAAGTCCCAGTGAGCTGATGTGAGAACGCAGCAGCATATTCTCTGGAGAATTCACCTCGAGCGAAAAGATGTGGTTAGTAACTTATATTTACAGATGGCGACATGCAGTAACAATAAATGAGAAGCTTGCAAAAACTCTTTCCTCTTTAGTTTTTAATGACTTAGCTTAGATAATATATTACTGAACGTTGAATTACAATGGTTATGATTCTTTCTGATGATTTATTTTGCATTTTGTTTGAAAGGAGCAATACGTACCTCTAATACATTCGTCAACAAAGAAAACGGCCGATGACTCGAATGTCAAAATAACCGGTAGGCGCAGAAGATCACCTATCAATAGTTTGAGCTGCATGTGAACCCACCAATGGCAATGTGTTTTAAGTGGAGGAAATTGAGGAAGTGATACAATATGGAGGTTCATGATGAGGCGCTTTGATTTGTTGTGCTGTTAAAAATGAAAGGTTTGACTCATGGCCAGCTGAGGAGTAGAAAAGTCATATTATAAATACCTTTTTTTGGGGGGGTAATCTCCACCAAAACAACCCATACCATCCTGACTAAAATCTGTGAGCCAATCCAAACCGTGAGAGTTGTGATCCATTGCACTGCGACGGTACTGTCAGCTGTCCTTCAGTGGATCAGGCCCAACATTGGACCAATCATTCAATGAACAGATTCCATTTCAAACCATCAGGAGAAGTCAGACTCACAGTGCAAAGTTTTGAGAGGAAACTTCAACAGTAGTTGTTTGTAGGTCTTCCTCCCTTTATTTCAGACACTTTATCTCAGGAAGACACTAATACAGTTCAGTAAACTTAAATCATATAACCTTGAAGCATCTGTTTGAGACAAATAAACACACTTCCTCCACTTTGTTTTGTTCTTTGGGAAACTTTTATTATTATACCTTAAAAGATTTGACCTGTGGACCTCCTGTCAACATCAATATTAAACCTTTTATTGTCCAAGCCATCAAAGCTGAATATTGCCAAACCATCGTCATGACAGCTGAGACCCTGGACCCAGAGTGAATTCATATTGCTGAGCTATTTTTGTGTCTGCTTTGTTGGAATAAGGATAAACAGTTGAGAGGCTTCGGACCAGAACAGTGAGTCACTGTTTGACTCATTCCTATTTATGATTTAGAAAGAGAGACTAATTTTTTAAGTCCTTTACATTCTCTGGTTATTATTTGTGAAAATATCAGGTTGGTATTTAAACACACAGTATGTAAATTCCACCACCAGTCGGCTCTCAATCAAAACATTAACAAAAGATGACGTCGAGGCTGGCGGGGAATCACGTGAGTGATTCTCTCTTCTACTCCACCTCCCCGCCCCCAAAGAAAACAAACTAACGAGATGACCGTATTGAAGATGAATAGGCGAAACAGAAATGAGGAAGATAATTTGTTTACTGACGAGCTAATGTATCCAAGTATAATCTAAATGAATTTAAAAAGAAATTCACAGCAGAACATACAGCTTTCAGTCGCACTTCCTGTGTCCTTGTGCAGCGGTCTTTGACGAAACATTTAGTGTTTCCACGGCAACGATAAACATCTCGTGTGTGTCATAGCGGCCACCAAGAAAGACAAGGGTTGTTACAACAGTAACGTGAAGGATTTCTCTGGCTTTGATGACTGTTGGAAATATTTGAGGCAATGTAAGTACTCAACAAAAAAATATAAAACATATGTTAGTGTAAACATTCTACATATAACACCTTTAAGACCCTCTTTGACTAGAGGTGGGCGATATTTTAGCTTTTTCCAGTAACGGTATTATTTCATGGTATTACAGTATTAAAAGGGATAGAGGATATGACAACATATTCACACACTAAAACTCCCTTTCTCCACATTAAATAGGGAACACAGGTACAGTATTGCAGTGCATTGATGAATTGTCATTTTTACTAACTTAACTTTAGGACAGGACCAGGACTTCTTTGGCAGATGTGGCAAATGATTTCCAACATGGCTCTACTGCATCAATAGGCGTTTTCGGACAGCAGGAAATCTTTCATAGTTCTAGGAACCGTTTGAACCCCTCCCCCTTTTGTTATTGATTCTGCACCGCAGGAACTATGAACTATTTTATTTCCTAGAACCCCGTTTAGAGGAACCTTTTTTAACTCCTGCTTCAGAGTCGGTACTCTCTCAGCAAAAGAGGGACTTTGATTGGTCCATGTGTCGTGTCAGTGGACGCCGATAGGCCACACACAAGAGCCACTCCAGTTCCAACAACCACCATTTTTAAAATATCACTGTAATCGTTAGCAAATAAGAGTTAATTATAGTCTGAGTTAATTATATTACTGAGTGATGTTGCTCTAGTAACTGTCAGCCGGATTACACCACTCACAGCGGTGTGAATGCAGACAGAGAAAAAGTCCCCATAGTGTTCAGCTCTCAGGGAACTCCTTGGTGGAAAGTTTCTCTTCAGAAAGTCACCAGAACTGTTTGGTCTGAAAACACTTGTTGTGAGTTGCAGTTTGACATCAGTTTGTTCGTACTTGCAAAAATGTGTTCAATCAGCAGAGACTTAATTTAGAATGAAAAATTATTTATTTAACAATTTACGGAAAAATTGTGCAAAGTCTTTGGGGATTAGACTCCATCACTAAGACTTCATGTATTCAGAGGGGTAATGAGGCCGACAGCAGAATAGGATACCCCCTGATGGAGTCTAGACCCTGGTGGTGGTGGTGGTGATAGATGAATGCAGGATGTGATGTGGAGTGGGTTTCTGAGGATGGATCTGAACTCTGCTGAGCTGGAATGGAGGTGACCGGGGCGGAGGAGGGTCGCAGCGATCGCACGGAAATGACAAACTGACTGTGGAAGAGAGAGAGAACAGATTTTAAAATATGACCGCGGCAGGGTGATTGGTTGAGAGAGGTTCCGGCAGAGTCTGATTGGATTATTACTTAAAGAGTAAACGCCCCAAATCAGCTCATCCCGAGAGCAGGGAGACGGTGGAAGTGATAGAGTGGCTAAGTTAAACGAAGAAATGTAATGAATGTGTGAGAGAATATAATCATTCTTCCTGCTTAATCTTACGCTGAGCTCCATTTTCGAACAGAATGATAATGATAGACCGATTTGGTTCAAATTCTACTAAGTAAAATAATCTCTAGTAAATTGATAAAGTTATATTAAACAACCATGCAGTGTAATTTGATATATTTCATAAAAACGTTCAGGTTTCAAACACAAGATGAAATTGCTTTGCAGGTCTGTCATTTTGCTTTGGATTCATTCATGAGTTGTTGAATGCCCCACAGCAACGCAGCTGAGCTGACAAAGCCGGTGCAACTAGAGACACTGGAAAAAAAGAAAGAAACACCATTTCTTTATTCCCGTCAGATTCCCTGTCTGAGATCCTGTGTTCCACAGCTGAAAAGAGGGAGGCAGGATGTTTAGTTGGATGTTTCCACACTTAAGATGTCTGCTCAGATATACAGCCGGGCTGAGCAACCTTTCAAAGCTTCAGGCTCAGTGGAACAGCAGCGTACAGAAACTGACATTCTTCTCTCTCTCTTTTGTGCTCAGAAATGATCATAGAATATAATTTTTGTCTTTCATTCTGTCTGACATTTAACAGTCAGACATGCACGCACGCACGCACGCACGCACACATACACACACACACACACGCACACACACACACACACACACACACACACACACACACACACAATAGGTCTCAAAAGATTAAAAAGTTGTGTCTTGTTCAGTGTTGTCTTTACATGTAGACATATGAATAAACGTGTTACACTGCCGAAACATGCAGTTTGTTTATGAATGCTACGTGTATTTGATGCATGTTAATGAGCGGTCTGCATTCAATTATTGAGTATTTTAATTGCATGCTTTAAAATAAAGATTTTATGTATGTAACTGCATGTTTACGAGTCTTTATGGTGAAGACACAAGTCATTTAAATCTGAGTTTTCACTTTGCAGCAATGACTCGTCTTTACTTTTGATGCTGAGTACTCTTTACCTTGGCCTGATTATATTTCAATCAATCAATCATTATTTGTATAGCACCAATTCACAACAAGTGTTATTTTGAGATGCTTTACAAAAGAGCATATAGGATAATATGCAGTCAGGATTTCTCCTTTGTATTCCTCATGTTCCTGTTGTCCACTCTTCCTTGCCGCTGAGGTGGAGGTCGGAGCGGGCCGTGCATGAATGAGGACGGCGGGTCAGGGTGTCAAGTCGTAGTAGTGCCTGGGAGCTCAGGAGCTCCCAGGAAAATATGTGGTTAGTAACTAAGATTTATATTTCAGTGACAATTCATATTTCTATTGAAATGTACAAATAGGAAGACATTGTGTGTTTTAAAATACATTTTTGTATAATTTTGTAGACTCTCACACAGAGAATTATGTGATTAGAGGAGTTTGGATTATAAATAACTACTCGGAGCACCTGTGTTGACACGACCCTTCCTCGAGTCTCTCGAGACAGAAGCTGTTTCAGGAAACCTTACTTGATGTTCAAGTCAAACTTCCCCCGTGTGTTCCAGCTCAATTCGGTACCGACGGATCGCTTTCGGAGGGTCCACCAGAACTTCTGGCAGCCAAATGACTGTATCAACCACCACCAGTGGTAAGTGGGCTCCCTGTGGTGGTACGCAAAGGAATCTCCACAATATTTAAAAAAAAAAAACGTTCAGAATTTTTTTTTTGTCGTACTCTTATCTTATCTGGCTTGTATCTATTGGGTTGTTTTTATATCAAATGTGTTTTTCCCTCTAAATGAATCTAGTTTTTGCAACAGACAACTTTAATTCTCAATTTATGCTTGCATGCGCACAGACATAAACAACACCAGAAGTACGCCTCACGTTTTGAAAAGTTCCACTCGATATTCCGTTATATATAGGAGTTCAGTACTGAATCAACAGAAAGCAGCTGTGGGCCTACATTAACAGATATTCTGTTATTTATTGGAATTCAGAACAGAATCGGTGGCAAGCACCTGTACATTAACATTTTTAAAACGGAGCCAGGAGATGCTTCTGTTGTGACGCATCTACAAGAGTGTACGGACAGTCACTCACCCTCTCTCTTGCTCTGAAGCTGATGTGATTCTGCTCTGCGCAGAATCGCAGGAGTCGAGAAGGATTTTTTTTAAAGAGAGTTTTGCTATGTTGAATGCAGAGCCTTAAAGTACAGAGGCTGTGGTTGCACAGAGCCTGCACTCTCTCACACGCTCTCTCTTTCTCTCTCTCGCTCTCTGTCTCTTGCGCGCACACAGCAATTTTATGAATAAATTAAAAATTAAATAAGAACAGGTCAGAAATATACTTGGGCCCAGGTATCGTCTTTGTGTGGGAAACACTGGAGACTAAATATTCTCAAACTGGTTGTTGGTATAAAGTTGTCATTTTTATTGTGCTGCTCTTTTTTTGATTTGGGCAAATGTCAGTGTTGTGTGGAGTTTAAGTGCCAGTTCTAGCGTTCTTAGTAGTCCTATAGTGTGACTGCCAACAGTCAATAATAAATAATATTCTTTTTATGAATATATTTGCCTCCTGCGTAAAATGTGTGTAGAAATAGGCCTACAGTGTATTTTAACGTCTACCATAATGGTGGTACTTGGAGAGCCAAATATTTTCAGAGGTGGTATGTAGTCTAAAAAGTTAGAGAACCACTGCTGTAGAAAACCAATATTATATTGGGAATTGTTGCATTCCTAATCCTAGCTATTCAAAATCATATGTTATGCAGCACACCTACCTTCGCAGTCTTGTGTGTCTAATGTACAACCCTGTTTCTAAAACTGTTGGGACTTTATGTAAATGGGAAGATTGAGATGATTTTTAAAAGATTGAAACCCTTTATTTCATTGGAAATTGAACAAAGACACAGCGAATGGTAAATATGGAAAATATATAATAGTACAGTATAATCAACATAAGATGTTCACTCAACTTGAAAGTAACCGCTCGATACTCTGGAGAGTGATAGTGCTTGTTGTAATCCGTAAAGCGCCCTCTGCTGGTGACAGCCAGAGAGCGAACTGCGATTGTAATTCAATGAAACTCAAATTATTTTTTATTTTGACTGTAGAATAAATTGCATGATATCAGAGCATATCTGTGATAAAATCAACCAATACTGATAGTCACTTGAAATACTAATATCGGCTGGCTAATTAATCAGGTTCTGATCACATAGTCTGTTGATTGCATCTTTGGATGGAGGGGAAAAGATGGAGTTATATTGTGTTACAGGGAGTGTTGGTAAAATGGAGATTAACCACTTAGCAGGAAAAGGAATTCCAAAAGCAATGGTCCAAGTATGCTTCAAAAGAAGTGCTTGTCATAATGTCGACAAAAGGCAACCCATTTTATCCCAGTGGTCATTAAGCACTTTTAAATGACATGTCATACAATCTACTTTGTCTCAAGCATACTGACCCGAACATTGTTCTCCCGCAGAATATCAAGTGCTTCAATAGATAAGGACTCAAACGTGGCAGGCTGTCTTTTGACTAAGGTCAGACATTGGATAAAAGCCTTTAAGTGTTCCTCTTGAAATCCATTTTGTATTCATATGCAAATGTATGTGGAGAGTTTGCCACATTAGTTCGCAGGGGAGAAAAACAATAATGCCCTCCTGGATGGAGTCAGTCAGTCAACTAGCTGCATATTCCCGGTTCCACTTATCAAATCCGGCTTTTATCAACATTACCCTTTATTATAAGGATAGATCAACTGAACTAGGATGTTGTTAGCTGTTTTGTATGCACTGATAACACATACAAATGTTAAATGTTGGTGAGTCAACAGAGTCAAAGGGGTGTAACTCTTCATCACAACTATTGTCACCACACAGTGACGTTCTTGCTGCTTGTTCATCTTTCCCCTCATTGCTGATGTTAATGGATTTTCTGCACAACTGGGTCTGGACTGGAACCAGGGTTGTAGGGGTGCGCTCTGAAGTCATATCTATGAAAAATATATATTTGAAAGGATTGTACACATGATTACATAGAGACGGCTGTTTCTTAACTGGAAGGTCAGAAGTTTGATCCCCCAGTTCCTGCAGCCACATTTCCAATGTGTCCTTGGGCAAGACACTTGACCTCAAGTTTCTCCCGCATTGACGGCATGTGAATGAGTATTAATGGATTAGGTAATACTGGATGGACACAGTCTCTTATATAACAGTCTCTACCGTCAGGGTGTGGATGGGTACTTGTGACCTGCGGCGTAAAAGCCTTGAATAGACAGAAGACTAAAAAAACGATGTTTTGTACCCGAGTGTGATGAGATGTTGCTCCAGCTGCTCCTGCTAGCTATGGCCCGGGGTTATTGTTGATGGGAGGCCCCAACACATCGAATATGTTGGATTGTTGTCATGATAAAACCAGAATTGTTTTCTAAACAAGATAAATATATTGAGATCTTGAGAAAACAACCTAAATTCACTGGGTAACACAGGAAAACGGGATAAAATAAAATGGATGTATGTTGGTTTAGGGCTTCCCTATGTCAGTGCTCATTCTTTGTGTCTCACAGTCATAGATAGGCCAGGTTTTATTTACATAATATCTATTTTATGGTTAACGCAGACCTGAGCAGCCCAGTGTTCTTTCACACTCAACGGCAACATGAATAAGATTGTGTCTAGCTCACCAGAGATTTCTCCTGCTGGCTCTCCTCTTCCTCTCATCACAGGTGGTTCAACGGCAGGACTCCACAGATGCCCCCATGACCACTACCATGTCAAACTACACCATTATGACCATCTCGCTCAGTGAACATGATGACTTAAATTGGTTTAAAACCTTCATCATCCATCAGAGGCTACCTTTACATCCAGAGTTTACGTCTGTTAAGCTGCCCGATGTGGGTCAATCTGTTGGTAAAACTACAAGATTTTGTCTTATATACAAATAACGTTCAATACTTTAAAGGTCCCATATTTAGCTTTTTCTGGTTTTATATGCTATTTAGTGTGTTTTCCAAGTGTCCTGTGCATGTTTAGGCACATCTATGTGCAAAAATTCAAAGTCTGTGGAAATGCGGCTTCTCCTACGTCCTTAGCCTGCGGTAGCACAGTAGTGCTAAGGTGCTAATGTTTTTGCTCCCTTCGGAGCCAAAGTGGCTGCATTCCCAATATGGTAAAAGAGGCGGGACATTTCCGAGAACCGTGCTGAGCAACTGACCAATTACGGCAGAGCCGACAGGCCGACAGGCCGACCAATCAGATCAGACTTGGCACATGTGGGGACTCTGAACGTGGGCACTTCAGAGCCTTAGAGAGAGAGTCAGAAGCGAGCCGGTGCATGGAGCGGCAGAACATGAAAACAGACACTTTTTTATAACTTTAGCTATTGTGAACGTACTTTAGTAGGTACATAGATTAAATATACGAACCCCAAAAAGGGCATAATATGGGCTCTTTAAGTAGACCCACGTCCATCTGTTGTGGTTTTTAAACTCACCTTGATGACCCTCGCCTTAAACAATATCGTCTTTTTGATGGAGTTGAGTTTTTACAGGGAATGCTGAAAACAGTCGAGGTGTGCCGTGTGTGTCTTCCAGGGAGATTCAAAGGTTTATCTCAGGGCCAGCAGTAATCCCCGGTGATTTACTGTAGCTGCCAGCAGCTGGATCACACTGAATGATAGATTGTGTCTCTACCTCCTGACAGAAGACATAAAAAAAACCAAAAAAGAAATGATGCATTCACACTGCAAGGCAAAGATGTGAAATCTGTACTGATCATATCTGATAGTTTAGAAATGAATGTGTGAAGGATCAGAGAGGCATGCTAAATAAACGTACCAGACACAAACATTCAGCTACTGACCATTTTCTAAAAATACAAAATCTCTCTCACTCTCTCTACAGACTGTGCCGTAGGGCTCAGATTAGTTGTACAAATATGAGATCATTTGGAGTGAACAAATTGGTATTTGGGGCCAATTTTCTTTTTCTTTCTAAATTAATGAGAGACTGCTTGAGCTGGTGCTGTGAATGGTAGTGGTGTAACAGATCACAAATCCCATCGATCTGATTGGATCACAGATTTTTATCAAGGATCCCTTCAGTTATTCGGATCGTCGAAATAAAGACAAACATTTATAATATAACTTCCTCTCCTGGGCTATAAACATGACTCAAACTGTGCATTTTAACAGAGACGCTGCTTGTCAACAGGCAAGGCAGGCAACTGCTTGGGGCCCCAGGCAAATGCTTGGGGGCCCCCAAGGGCTAAGGAAAAACCATAGCAGTGACCCAAAATGTGCAAATTGTAGGAAACCTCCCTAAGAAGGCCCTGACAGTGAAACTGTCACGATTTTCCTTAGAAAAGGTTGTAAATTAAAGTCACCATTGGTTTCAGACTATTCATAACATAATGGCAATGACGACTGGTTAGAGGGGGGCCCCCTGTGAGTTTTTGCTTTGGGCCCCAACAGACTCTAGAATCGCCACTGCATTTTAACGTCATGACTGCAAATCAAAATACATCTCCATAGATCTTAATAAAATGTATCAGACCCTCTTATTTGTGTTTTAAGCTCTTTTCACGTTGCTGCTAATGATAACAATAGAAGCAGTTAGATAAACAACTCTGTCTTTCAATGTAGTTCGTGCTTATAAATCGGATACAACAGACTGCAATTTAAAAGCTGAGTCTTTTTGAAGACAGTATTTGTTACACTTCCATCAGGGACATCAAGAATACAAACACAAAATGTAAATATTTAGTTGGCTGTAATCAACAGAAGCCTTTTTGAAATCTTTCTGTCATCTTTAAAGGGAAATTTCACCCATTTGCATTAAGCTTTGTATCATTAGAAACGTGGTAATATTTTTGAATGGTCGTGCATCCCGCCCTCATTTTCCCCTGAGACGGGATATCTTTGTATTTTTAAGTCTGACAAGGAGCCTCCGATGACGCAAAAATCGGCAAAAATCGACCGAAATCGTCCGAAATCGTCGGAATTTCCAAGATGCCAATTCCTCCTAGAAGAAATCTTGGAATCAGTTGAGGAAACGGCCGTATGTGTTGTAGTAAATGTATGTAAATAAAGCCCGAGCTTAAGAGGGAGTGGCCTGCGGAGCTGTGCATTCTGGGAGTTGGTGTCTTTCATTCACATGAAGACACTTTCTGCCTTTTCTCAGTCAAGAAGGCACTAACTTCAACATTTATTTCACATTTCTATTACATATATGACCCAATGTCAATATAGATTCATGTTAAAATGGGTGAAAGTATCCCTTTAACTGTGTAAACGCTTAACTGCGTGATCCCTACACAGCAAGTGACGGGAGTGAGCATCAACGACAGAATCCCCTTTTTTCCTATTGGAAACAAACTGCCCGTGAGCCATGCAGCGCGACGCACTATTTATACCCCATTGTCCCGTTTCTATTTTCCTCTTTCTGGCTAACAAAGATTGACGAGGATGGAGGTGGCTCTACAAGGCACTGACACTTGCTTCTCTCACTCAACAGAGCTTGTTATGTGGAGATAGAGGTGCATTAATAAAATTAATAAAATCCTCATGCTGGATTCAAATGTTTAGTCTCAACACAAGAGAAAAACTTTTTTCAACACCCCGCAAATGGTTTATTGAGGAGCCATGAGAGTTTTGTGATTTAATTCAATATCTCATCAATACAAACAACCACACATCAGTTTGTCCACCTTCCATACAAAAGCACTCGAAATTTAAGAAAACTAAAATTCAGAGCAGAGAATTAAATATTTAACAGATTCAGTGTGGACAGCGAGGGTATGATCGTGTGCGAAGTGACTTGATATTAAAGGCTTGCATGCTGTTAGGACACGGTGTAAGTCCCGCTGCCATGGTAATATCCATGTTTAGACCTCTCTGTAGCGGGGTGTGATAGGACGATCTTAGATTGTGAAGGATTAGTGTGTCAACCATTTGCACAAGTGGAGAAGTTGTAGTATCAGCTGTAACATGACATTGTTAACTATAACAACCAGTCGATCACAATTATCCTCTTAAAATTATTTTAAAATCAATAAGCCTGAATGTTATGTTGGGACAAATCTGCATGAATGTAAGACAGGATATTTCCATCAGGTCGATAGGCCACTTGTTTGATGTGTCAGCTTTAAAAGAAGGACAAATAGTTGTTTTTCAGCCTTCAGGTGTGTAATGGAAGCACAGGTAACAGGTGGTCACACAGAAGACGAATAACAGAGGAGGAAACGTCTCGGTAATGATGAAAGTGTATTTCTGAGAAAGTCGGTGAATAACAGGGAAGTTTCAAAAAAGTTACCTGATAGTGATAAACATTACCTTGCATTAAAGCCACTTGTTGGATTAAACTTTTCTTAAATGGTTGCATCCAATGATTATTTTTCTGTGTCGGTTAATCTGTTGATTAATCTGTTGATTATTGTCTCAATGAACCGATTAGGTGTGCGGTCCATTCGCCTACACTGTAGGCTATATGTAAGAAAATAGAGTAGATTACAAGGGTTAAATGTCAGGGTTTCCAAAATATTTAAAGTATGACTTCAAATGTCATTGACCCTAAGAATGTTTTTTTTTTGTCACAGAAGAGGAGAAAAAATAAGAAAACCAAACATTGAATTTGAGCTCTTAAAAAACTCAAATCAATGTATAATTATTAGAATAGTGAGCAACAAGCCTACACATTAGACAACATGCTGATAAAGTATAGCTAACTGTTACATGATCTATCTGTTAAAAACTTTATTTGAACTAAAAGTCCCAAAAATTCTCATTCAAGTAATAAACTAACAGAATAAACTCTGTCATCGGTGTCGCTCTTTGAGTGTGGGCTAGTGCACGCATGGGGTAGAGAACGAGCAGGGAGACAGGGAGGCATGATTGGTTCATCAGATTGGTACCTCCTGGCAGACATTGGTTGACATTTTTACAGGCTTACAACTGCTTCACGCTTGGGAGAAAATTGTAATATATAGAGCTCATGCATGTCTAGTACGTATTCTATAAATATTCAATCATACACATTTGATCCTTTTGACACTCTGCCCGTTCTTCCTCATTTTCCTGTCATCTACTCCTCTGACATGACAGTATATTATTTCTGTTCGCAGAGAAGATTGACATTGTTTTTCAAAAAGTCAAAAAAGTTCCTATTTTTCCTCATGACTTTTATTTCTGGGCTCATTGTTCACACATCCCTTACAAATATCTTCAATTCATATCCCCGACAAAGCCAGTGTTTCAATTTGGGATGGCACTGATTCAAGGTGTAGATGTGGCCAATTATCCTGCCAGAGAGGCCTGTCAGAGTGAGCTGGCTTAAAGTGGTAATTAGCACGTATAATCACAGGCTGATGTGACAATTAGAAAGAATGAAACAGGAACATATTCATCTCAGAGAAAGATGAAACAAGATTTGTATTTGCTTGGTGTCAAGATGGGTTATGCCGGGTTATTCGTGTTACCTGTGGATGTCTTGAACCTTTAGTGGGCAGATAAGTTTGTGTGTAAAATAGATAGGCAAAATCAGCACCTGAACAACTTTCTTCAGAGGTAGGACAAAGTAATCGTGACAAATAAAGGCCTTTGCACAATGAGTCTGTTTTTTTCGTCTGAAGTGAACGCACATTCAAAAATAAGTATATATATATATATATATATATATATATATATATATGTATATATATATAGATATATAGATGTAGATATATATGTCAATTATGTTTGTACAATCACTCACAAAACTCCTTCCGTTATTATTTTTTTGGAACAGGTTCGATTTTCTGTGTTTTTTTGCATCCATCCTTATGTGTGTGTCTGTAGTGTCCCTACTTCTATGGAATCATATTTGTGCAAAAAAATCAAACAAAATTTCTTAAATTGCAAACATAAATAAGACTGAGAGACATATAATCTCACTGAAGTAAAAAAAATTACTTGCAAGTAAAAGATTTGTGTAATCGTGTAAATAATCGGCCTTTTACTTTTTTTTATCATCAGTCCTTTTGTTTACAGTTCCCTCTTTTTCTTTCTCACTGATCAGACTTTTGCTCTCAATGTCAGCTTTCTCGTTTGCGCTGCCTGACTTTTTGCTTGCGATTCTGGCACAAACGTCTTGAGTGGGTGGGCTTTATGAGGACTGCGTCCCCATTGGCTAATGACTATTTGTATGACAGCTCAATGCCCCGGACGTTCCAGGAAGCCTTTCTACTTACAGACCCCTCCCCATCTGCATGAGAAGTGAAACTTATCAACATCAGTGGAGTCTAATAACGGAGAAAAGATGGACATAAAAAGACGCTAAACGGACCGTTGGACATATAAACATTGATTTCTTTTGGCACAAATATGATTCCATATACTTCAAACATCCTGCCAGCCTCTGTCAGGAATCAATTTCTCCGTTGAAATGGGTGTCCTTTTTAATTTGGCGATTCCAGTATAGCTAGCAGCGTATCAAACTGGACCACTGACATCCTGAAATACACCTGGAAGCATTCTGGGTAATTCGGGAGCTCCTTATCAACAGGAAGAACTCTCCTTTATGGACAGGTGAAACTCTCCTCCCTCTTAAGTGAAAGAACCAGAAAATCAACTTTACTGCTCGATCACCCTGCATAACCTGGCAGCTGTAGCTCAGTTGGTAGAGTCATCACCTTTAAAACCAGAAGGTCAAGGGTTCAATCCCCAGCTGAGCAACATGTCCAATGTGTCCTTGGGCAAGACACTTAACCCCACATTGCTCCTGCTGCTTCAGTGGCAGTGTATGAATGGATTAGTGTTGTACTTACTCTCTGATGTATGTCGCTTTGGATAAAAATGCAACGCAGCAAGTTACCTGTGCATAGCATTTTTATCGGATCACGGATCTGAAAAACGCATCCAAAAAAAAACAGACTCAGTCTGCAAAGGCCCAAAGTCTGAAGTCCAAGACTCCTAAACTTTGTATTTCAAGCAAAGGACGAATTCATTTTTCCCTACAATCACATACACTTTTAAATGTTAGGTATTTTCAAGTCATAAGCCTCAAGTCAAAGTGAAGTCATTGGTGTTAAGAGTCCAAGTGAAGTTGTAAGACTTTCATGATATTGTCAAGTCGAGTCCAATGTCATCAAATTTGTGATTCGAGTCCAAGTCATGTGACACGAGTCCACACCTCTGTTTGTAATGCAAAGGCTATTCATGCTGTCTTTGTGTAGGATCATGTTTAAAGTATTGTGCTTTTGACGTAACTCTTCACTCCTCACATAAGCCCCAGTATATCAAATATTTAAGAACTGTATTCACATCAAAAGGGCTTTTGAAATTAATTGTACGTGAAGGAGTTCACCTAAAGTAACCTGAACCAGGTTCTTAAATCCCCTCACCCAGAGAGGGAAATGGAGGCCTTGCATCAGCCATTTAATCCGCTCATTAATTATACATGAAGCTTGCTGAATTATAATAATTGTTTACCAATTGGAAACCACCTTGGGCACAATTCATCTCTCCAATATGCCAATACAGTAACAATGCCAACAGAGTCTCCACACTACGTCTCGCCACTCAATAAAATGCCACTAATTTATTCAGCGGTGAAATAAATGCATGCCCATATTGCTGATCGCCATATTGTGTTCTCTGCCATTACACCGGAGAGAGAGAGGAGGTAAAGTAAAGGAAACTCTGGTCGTTACCCTGGAGAGAAAAAAACACCAACCTTGAAAAAAGGTTCACAATAGTGCTTCAATTCCACTCAATACCTCCCACATAGCAAGCAGAATTTGTCTCCCATTTGTCATCTCAACAATGCATATAATTTCTTTAGAATATACGACTCAGTGGCATTCCTTCTTACAGAAACATCTTGCAACACGCGTTGTTAAATCTGCCTCAATAGGATGGCTTGAATTGAACTTCAATTTCCTCAACAGTTACACACACCCACTCAAGACAGCCTTCAGTACTGAATACCTGTATTTAAAGCACTAGCGACCTTTGAACTGTGTTGGTTTTATTCTCTCTGTGGCTCAGCAGTGTTCATTCTTGGGGACCTGGGGCCAGACCCTCTGTTTGATGTAACTGTTTAACATTTCATTTGGGAAAGTCAATCAAACAACTACAAAGAGATGCAAATTTAGCACCAAGAAATGGGAAGCACTTTGAGCATCAAGATGTGGATTTAAATCTCATGAAGAGGGGCTAAGGGGGCCTTTTACATGTTTGTTCCCAAGGAGGTATTCTATAAGAATCAGTCCATGCTCCCTGCCTGTGTTCAAACCCTCCCTTTCCCTCGCTTCAATAAACAAACAACACCTTCAACATCACAATGTACTCCAAGATCCAAAGGGAAACGACTGATTTTTTTATTTAATTATTAGTCTATAACAGTGGTCACCAGCCTATTTAAGCCCAAGATCCCTGACCTCAGCCTTTTGAAGCGTTGAGGAAAAAAGACAGCACCAGATTGCACTTCTAACGTGAGGCCTTTTATTTCCACTAATTGTATTTAAATTAAATTAAATTTCAAATTGTTGCTACCAAGAAAAGTTAGTAACAAAAAATAAAGGCATATGGCCCATTTTCCTCTTGTATGAGGAAATGTGTGTGTTCATAGTAGACAACAAAGAAAACCATTTTGCTTTTGAATTACATGAAATGCTTTGGTGCAAATTTTAGCAACCAAGGCAACACTAACTAACAAAAAATAAAGGCTTAAAGCTTATTTTCCATTTGTATGAGGAAATTATTTTATGAACGTTTTGCTTATCAATTGAACCTTCATGCAAGTCAATACATTTACCTTTCACATTTTAGAAAGTAGAACTGAAATATGTGCTAGCAAAATTCTCAGTCAGTGCAATGAAGATAAGTGCAGTTATGTGTCCCCTCCCATCTTATGCATCATCACTTTTCACATCATAAGAAAGCAAAACTGTTGCAGTCATGGACTGAATCTTCCATGATGTCTAACTCACCAAAACGCAGATTGAACTCTGTTGCCATTTTGTCCAGGTGAGCACAGTACTGCTCAGGGTGTCTTCATTGGCCTGTGACATTTTTTCCAGGTTGGAAATGTGTCAGTGTCCCGTTCCTTAGATGTTTTGGTCCAAACACCAAGCTTGGCCTTGACCACTGGAGCTCGTTGTTTAGTGAGTTCAGTTTTGCTGTAAGGTCCATCAGAAACATCAGGTCCAGTAGCCATGCATCATCGGACAGTTGTTCATGCTCCTCGTTCCACTGACAGAAAAGTATTTATCTCTGGCAGCAAATCAACAAAATGCTGCAGCACTTTGCCGCGACTCAACCACTGGACATCAGCGTGGAGAATTAGGTCGCCAAATGCGGCATCGAACTCATCCAATAACGCCTTGAATTGAAGAAACTCCAGGTGAAGTCCGAGCAAAAAATGTAGCTGTTTGCATTCACACATACAGCTCCTCCTGCAAATATCAGGAGTTTTTCAGGAGATTTCATTTCTGCAAGTGTGAAAACGGTAATAGTGAGTTTTTGGTCAAATAGCTCAGCTGTTGGATTGATTTCCATGGTGCCCACTTTAAGATAAACAATGACTGTATACTGACAATATACCAAAAACTGAGAGTGCCTGTAAAACACATCAGGTCCTCATGTCCATCAAACCCATCGACTCATCATGAACGTTATGGCTGACACTTCTGTATTGAGTGTTGAGTTCTATGCACATGCAAAGGATTCCTCCCACTGTTATATGCCACTCCCTCTCTCTTTCTCAAATACCAAAATACACACATACACACACGTGTGGACTCAAGACAGCGTGGCCGCTGGATGCTAAGCAGTCACTTTCTGCAGTGTAAGTGAAAAGAGAAAGGGGAAGGGGTGTTTGTTTGATGTGTGTCTCATGCCTCCTGAGGATCTTTGGCCGTGGGAAACAGGTGCTGCTCAGGTCTTGGGGTGTGCTTAGAAACCCTTGGATACTCCCCCAGTCCTCCAGCAGGGAACCAGTCCAAGTATCAATGAACAATGTTAAGATTCTAGGATGCTTTGCGCTGCATATTCATTTATTTGCAGGTGTATTTAGTGAGGAGGGGGCACCAGGTTGTCCACTCGTCAAAGGGTTGAATGTCACAGTAATTTGCAAGATTCATTGTTTGAGCGTTTTTTGTCCACATGGGCATGTAAGCCTCTAAAGTTTTTTATTTTTTAGAATAAGCCAAGTGGGGAAAGGGTCTTGTTAATTATAAAGTTGTAGAAGTTTGTCTGTGATAGTTTGTGCTCGTCAGAATAAATGAAGGGGGACTTTTGGTAGAGTAATTGGCTCTCACTTAAACATAAAGATGTCAACAGCGATGTGGGTGAATATGACAACTGAAAAATAATTATTTAGTATTTATTATAAGACATTTGTTTTCTATTGAACCCTGTGAAGTCATGGAGTCTGTGGACAGTATCAGCTTCACACCAAAAAAAAATAGTTTTTAAGACTGGCATCTATTATGATGAGTTGCAGCTACCTTGTTCAATATTATTCCTGCAGATGTGGCTCATAACAAAAAAACACCCTGAGCTGTCACATGTAGTTAACTGTACATTTTGTTTTGTCTGAGGCATTAATTGAACACCTTTGTATTTCTCCTATAGACACAGTGTGGATTATTGGTGACTGGTCCGTCAAGGTGCCCAGAGAGCTGCAGAGACAGAGGAAGAAACCTGAGCCTCAACAACATCTGTATTTGTTGGTTCTTCTGGGGTGGACTTCGGTTGCTTCTCTTCAACAACTCGCTGCGAGGGAGGTCTCCCCCGGATGGCCTGAGTGATGTCACCCACAGGCTGAGATCAGCTTAGATCAAAACATTCACCCCCCCGTACAGTGTGTGTCCATCGAGACATGAGCTAATCACACCTATTTGTTTGTTTTGTACCAAGCTGTAAACATGTTCATCTCTGCTGTAAAAACACTTTTTTTTTAATGTTGTTTTTCAGATTGAATACATTTTCTATATAAATGCACTCCTTTATGTCTACTTATAAGTATACATTTCAGATTTGAAATGACAAGACTAAAATGAGCATTAATGCTCAACTCAATAGCTTAGGGAAGGAAGTCTACTTTTACACAACTTCTTATTATTTCGACATTTTTTTTTACCAAATACTAATGTAGTTAATTTCTGAAAGTGGGATGGAACAGAGTCATTACAAAAATATGCCCTTAAACACAGCCCCATTCTTAAATCAAGATACATGGAGAGTAAATAAGATCAATAACTTGTGAATAAAAACACAGTTAAAAATGATTTAGAAATGTAGTCTTCCCTGATCAATATCACATAATATCAACTTCTCCCATCTAAACTGGACAAAGGGTTTTAAAATGGGAAGAAAAGGGTTTGATTGCAAGTTGTTTGGAGGAGATCTATTTTTATTTGAACAGCATGAATACAGTCTTCCAAAGTGCAAACCCTCCTCCTCCTCCTGAAGCCTGTGGAGCTCGTTGATGTACTGCTGTCTTATCTGCTGGCCATCTTCTCTCAGCAGAACTTTGACTGTTGAAAAGTCATTCAGAAGAAGCTCGAGCATGTGACATGGATCCAGGAGAACATGGACTTTTAGTGAGAGGTCTTCAGGATGACAAAGAAAGAGAGAAAATATCAGTTATTCATTAAATCATTTTTTTTGTTCTCATCTATTTTTCTGTATTCATCTGTGTGTAAGAGCACATTTATAAATTCAACAGTGTACTACCCAGACAACAAAGGTACAGTATTCAGGTAATCAACATTTAAAGTTAAGAAGATAAACATTATTGTAATCATGCTGTTTTCAGCTCTCTCACTCACTCACACAATGATATTCCACATCAAATGGTCTCAGATTTTGTGAGGAAAAATTAAGCAGTTTATTGTGGATAGTACTTCATCTTAACATGAAACAAATATAATCTGAGTTATTTAAATCAGTAACAGGTCCCAACTCTCTGTGCTTTAGTACAGAACATACAGTAACTCATTTATTATTAACATGAGCTCAGTACATGGCTGTATTCTTCAAACTATTTCTTATAATTTATATCTATGTGCTTTATTTTCATTCCATATGTTATTTATATTTTATATTTCTACTGCTATATTCTGTGTATGAGTTCAGTGAAAATTAATATGGTTATTAATATAGTTCTTAATGGTTACAGATGCTCTCACAAAGTGCATTTTTTTTTAATTTGTTAACAGTTTGCTCAAATCTTAAGACGCTACATCAACCATGTAACTTTAATGTCATCCTCTATAACCTACACAGCACATTAGGTTCAGTTCAGTTTATGTTACTGACGGATAATTACTACACAAAGTTTGTTTTTTAATGTCGACATTTACGTGGAGTATAACATTCATCATAACGTCAGATAACTATATTTACAGTCTGTGGTTAACCACCGAGATGAACCTTTAGCTTCTAACATCACACAAACTCATTATTTTCAACAGCAACATCTTAACAACAAACATTTCTAAACCATTGACCGTAAATAATGAGCTACACAGTTAGTCGACTGGTTTACAAGCTAACTCTAAACAAGCTAGGTCCGTAAATATAAATACCGACATACAAATATGCAGTAAATATAACACTACTATATCACTTACCGAAGAAAACTGAAGCATCAACTTGTTGGATGGTCTGTTAACCGCACAGCAAGCCATGTATGTTGTCAGATATGTGTTAAACAAACTCTCCAAACAAAGTAAAAAAGAGGAGAAATCAGACGGATCAAGCTGTTAGCCTCCTGACCTGCTGACCTGACAGACAGATGCAGCGTGCAGAGCTGTCAATCAAATCTGCCACAACCAAATATGGGCATAGTCGTTTTCCTTAATAGAATAAAATCCGATGAGTTATAAAAAAATTCACCCCCCCCCCCCACAGTGTGAGGAGAAGGGGCCGTCAACTTCTCAGATATATCTCGTTTTTTGAACCAGGCTGTAAACATGTTGATTCCTGTGGTAAAAACGGGCTTTTTTGGCTGTGGGCTTACGGCACTTCCGGCGTTTCTGCAGCCAGCCTCAAGCGGAACCTCGAGGAACTGCAGTTTTTTGTACTTCAAAAATGTACTATAGGCTTCATTTTTCGAGACCGGAGGTTGCCCCTTGGTCTACACCCACCCCCTCCCCTCGGTGCTCCCTCAAAAGCCATGCCCCTCACTTACATGCACAAGCGCCATAGGTCCAGAAGCGGACCTCAGCTCATGCCTTGAGTGTGGGCTAGTGCATGCATGGGGTGGAGAACGAGCAGGGAGACAGGGAGGCCTGATTGGTTCATCAGATTGGTACCTTGTGGCAAACATTGGTTGAAGTTTTTACAGGCTTACAACTGATACAGATGACGGATTTTCTTAATTTCCTTCTTCAGAGAACATGAATTATTAATGTCTGTCAGAACCTAAATACAATTTCAATCAAAATCTTAAAAAGTGTATCTGGAGAAAATTACCAACCCTGCCTTTAGGGTGAGTTTCACCATGTTTTTTTTTGTTGATGATTACAAGCATCAGGAGTCTTCAAGGTGCTGTATTCATGTGGAGAACTGTTAGCCTGCAGATGGTGCATTTTTTTTTGACTAGAAACTCTGGTCGAAAGTAAATATAGCAAAATATCAAGTCAGCATTAAAATAGATCCTTGTCCTTACTGTAACACGTCTTGTCAGGAACATGTACAAACTCAGAGAGAGGTTAAAAAATGGATGTTATGCCTCAGACAGTGGGTCTTAGTTGCTCAGTTATTAGCATCTTTGGGTATTTTGGGGGTTCCATTTATGTCCTTGGTTACTGTTAGGACAGAAAGTAAGTTCTAGGTGTATTCCTTGGCAAATTAAAAACTGTCAGTTTGGTTGTTTTTAAGCCTGTCTGTGTCACCCAGATGAGTAAGCATCATGACCCAGTTAAAGATTGCATCCATAATCCTAATTCCTTACTTGTGGATAATATATACACCTCATGTTCAAGTCTAGTAATTCATTATGGCGTTAAAAAATGATTTAAGTGCAACCTCTGTCATTGCAATCGTACAAACCCACTAAAGAACTTTGCATGACATGTCCTTTTGCCTTCACCTATATGGGTTGCGTCTGTCCTTGTAGACATACATTGACTTAATGTTGTCCGTGTTTTCAAACTGCTTCTCTATAAAACTTGGGAAAAGTGTGAGGATGGAGGGTTTAAATTAAGGAGAAAAGAGCAAAGCTACAGCATGTTAATTTATATCTGCCACATTAGAGTAATGCTGCTGAGGATGGAGGGAAGAAAAGGATGGCAAATAAGATGCACAAAATGGAAGGCCTCTTGGAAGGAACCCATTGCTCTTGGGAGAAGGACCTGTGAGAAATCAGGCAAAAGAAGTACATGGAAAAAAGTTATTTCAAACTGTGTGATTGTAAGTACACTTCTCTTAACACTGTCGGATGATTTGCAAGTCTTGAGTTAATTTCCTCTTGAAGAGTAGTTTAAAGAAAAGTATTTTTCCTCTGCGAAAAAAGTAGAAATCTACAGTTAGAGCTGCGTCCATAGCAACAGTTAACTCTGTACCCATCTGAAAATGAGTAAAACTATCCTTTATTCCTCTCATTAAACTGATGACTTCCAGTGATGGTGAGTTGAGACATGGACAGATGTTCATCAGACATGCGTCTTTCAAAGTCTGTTGACATTTTATTTTCCCTTCATCAGCCTTAAAACATCACTGTCATCCCATACCATGTTGGGTTATGTGTTGCCTTCATGTGCCTTCTTCAGTATTGTAGAGTTCTCTGCCATATATGTTTTTCTCTCTTGCAGAAAACTCCTGAAAATTGAAGGAGGAGCTGTATGTGTGAACGAAAACAGCCACATTTTTCACTCTGACTTCACCCGGAGTTTCTCCTGCCAGACCCCTAGTATTTTTTCCATAACAAGTCTGAGTGAGCTGATGTGAGAACGCAGCAGGATATTCTCCGGAAAATTCACCTCGAGCCAGTGGGAGGGGGAGTGACGTTTATATCCTGGGACAGAGTCAGTGTATAGACTGTATGCGAGACAGCTACAATCTCCTTGCTCATAATTACCGGCTACATTACATGTTGTGTTTTGTCAGTATGTTGTTCTCCACTCTTTTGTTGATATTGTGATTCCCTCTTATTATAAGTAGCATTGATATAAAAGCAAATATTGTCATTATAGCAGCGTATAGTGGACTCTTTTGCTTCATATGCCACTTCCATCACATCTTTCCTCATGAGACCCCCCCCCCCCTCCCATCTGACAGGGATAGTCTCCTGCTGTGAGGAGCATGTGAATAGCCAGGTCAGGAGAATCTTCGGAGCAGTCCTCCTGAAATGATATTTTCAGGAGTGCATGTGTATGTACAGTTTTGTGTGTTTAAACCTCTTTTCTCGCCTTGTTAACCTTTTCTGTTTCTTCCACAAAAAAAGAAACGTAACCAGATTAACCAGACTTTTCCGCAGATTGTTATTTTTACTGTTAGTCCTTCAAATTCTCTGTGCTTTTCTCATTAACGATTTGTTCTTCTTCCCAACAGTGATCCATCAAGGGAAAGCAGATGGTTGCAATCAGAATCAAGTATTAAACACAGCTGTCTAAGAAACTCAGTTAAAATCCTTCCAAAGTTTATTCAGCTGTTGTGTTTTCAAGTTTGAGATTAAGTCATAAAAAACAAAAAATGACACCCACCCAATGACATAATGGTTAGTGTTAAGACATTTTAACACAATGATACATAATTAAGTTGTTCATGTTGCTACTACCATAAACTACAAAGCATCATCCTACATAGCGAGAGACAAAACTTGGCAGTGATGCACCCAGATGTGACCCGGGTCAGTCTGAACAATAAAATAATAAGTCTTCTTGGCTGATTGAATTTTCATAAATATTAATCTGTGGGGTGAGCGTATGGGTCCACATGGGCTGCGCCCACTTTCTCTGTCATGTCAATCGTCAGAGCAAAACATGCACATGATCTAATGATCATATTAATATATGCATCAAGCCAGTGCAGGAAAATTATAAATATTCAATGGTGTCTTTGAATATCATGAACTTGAGACTAGAACAGTCATGCCTGAAACTCCAGAATTATTCTTTCCACACAGTTTTGCGCAGCAGGTGTAGACCACCTAATCCTAGATAGCCACATATAAATATATGTGTCAGTGTTTGCGTGGAAGCTGCACAGGCAATGGCAGGGAAAGTTAAAGTCTTGATACAGAACAATATGTAGTTGGTCTGGTTGCTGGAGAGGTGCCAGGTCACTTCCCAGGTACTGCCAGCGGGCCCTTGAGCAAGGCACCAAACCTTCAACAGCTCTGGCGCAAGAAGATTGGCAGTTTTTCAATAATAATTGAACACCTTCTAATCCATTTTTAGCTTGACCATTTTAATGTGTAATGAAGATTACTGAGATATAGAAAAAGGAAAAAAAAAACAACCCCCCTTGAGCACCAGCATGAAACCAAAACAACTCGTGCTGTTTTGTTGTGTTAGCATGCACAACATGCGCTCGTATTTTGCTCGTATCTTCACACTGCATGTACATTTACCTGAAATGACTGTGATCTAAAAAAGCTCACGTGACATTCAAATAAGCAGTGAGTACAGAATGTTATTCTTCTTTTCTCTAGTCCCTCGGAAAGCTCGGAAAACATCACAGACAGCGGGACTTTGGTATTACACCCATTGTAGACAGTCATGGCTCAATTAGTTATTTTCAGAGGATATATTTGATTTAAGTGTGAAAAATTGCATATTCTTCCTTAAAGCACTGCAAACTAGTAACTGTCTTGTTGCCTTCATGACAAGGACCGAATGGAAGTGGTTGGACCTTTGTGATGTCCTCACAAGAATGTGAGTATCTTCAGTGGAACTAATTATGTTCTAACCTTTGGCAGGGATGTCAGCATGTCACCATTTTAAGGCATTTAAATTAGATATCTGACAGTCTGCAGTGTCTTTCAAATGTACCCTGTGGTATTTAAGATTTTGTCAACATACATTCCATTTTTGCAGAGATGATAAAAACGGAATATTGCATTTAAATGCAATGTCACAAAAAGGTTGCAAAAATAACTTTACAACCTGATTAATAGATGCATTTATTCCATTTAAAACCTGAGGGGTCATTCTAACTAACACAATAATACCAACAGACTATTCAAGCGTATATGCATAGGGTGTATGAATGCTTGTCAAAGAAGTTTCCAGAAGTATCAAGCTCCATCTAGAAATCTAGTAACAACACATTACGTTCAACAGCTGCATATAAGCCCTTTAATTCCACTTGTATACAACTTAATCATGTTGTGAAGTCAATATTGAAAGTCACATCATAAGCATACAATGTCCTCCTTCCCTGAGTAAGAGTGCAATCAAATGAGCAGAGCAGCAATAAGTGAAGGGCCGATCTCTGCTATAATTAAAGGGTCAGCAAATACACAAAGCCTAAAGAGATTAATATAAATCACATCAAGGACTTGTGATTGAACCTATGTAGTATAATGTAATACTCCCATCAATTGAAGCTCTGCTACTTTGTGGTTGACTTAGTCCACCCACTAATGACACAGTTTGTTGAGAATTACTGTACAGTACAGGAATGCTGCAAATATTATCAGGAACAAACACAAAAGTATGGGAGAATATGTCCAACTGGTGAACTAAGTAATGACAACATCTATCATCCCCTCTTTTAACACGAAGACCGCCAACATCCTCCAAGCGCCGCATCCTCTGTCAGACGGCATATGCAAATGTAATTGTTTGTGCTCAGAAGCACACAAATAATGCATTTTTTTGATGAAGTTAAATACAACTTACTTTTATGTAACCAAATAGGCTATCAGCATAAGGCAGGATTGGACCTTTTAAATGTCGCATATCAATTTACAATATCAGTCAGCTTTTTTAGTGCACCGTTTTTTACTGCTGTTCCACGTCTCGCAGCGGCGGTTAGAGGTATAAATGCTCAGAAATCTTGTGTGTTTTATTTTAGTAACACATAGGCTTCAGAAAACATACAAGACAAATATTTAAGAAAAGTCATAAGATGAGAGGCTGGTGGTTTTTATTTAAAAAGAGTTGTTTGTATTATAAAAACCCAAACTGTCCGTCAGACGTTCTTGGTGGTTCTAATGTTAAGTTTATCCTCTGTAAAGAGTCATGACTGTCTACAATGAGTTAGAAGCGCGAGTCTCGGCAGCTGTATAGATGTCGGGGCGTGTTAACATCATGTTTACATGGACCGGACGGCCTGCTTACAAAGCTGTTTTAATCGAAGACTAGAGAAAAGAAGAAGAACTGCTTATGTGATGTAAGTGTCTTTAGATCACGGTCATTCTGTATCAATTTATATAGAACGTGAAGCTATGAGTTAAACAAAGTGTGCTAACATAAGCCTGCTAAGACAACAATGCAGGACACAGGAGATTGCAGCTTGAGCCAAGAACAATTGTGTCTGCCACTTAGGCTTGATGGTGCTTAATTATGGTGCGTTCTAAGTCATAACTCCTCTGTGTGAACGCGAGTGGAGAGGGGTTGGAGGTGTGTGGCTGGAGGAGAGCAGAGGCTTCAGAATAGCGGAGGTGTCACCGAACAGCAGTTTGTTTTGGTTCAATGCTGGTGCTCAAGGGAGACATCTACTGGATCAAAAAAGATGCACATTCTTCCTAGGCCCCTTAGGTCCCAAACGTGTACATTTAGCTTATTTTGCTTTTTTGATTCTCCATATATCGGTCAGTTACAGAAGAGGAGGATGGCCCTGGTGGGGACACTAAAGGTCAAATAAACCTGAGCTCCCCCTGCAGCTGCTCAACATTGGACACAGAGAGGTGCTTTTGTCCATGTTTGCATTCACCTGCAACAGGATGTCCCAAAGAAGAGCAGAAATTGTGTCATCTTGAGCTCAAGACATTGTGAGCCAGAGGTCCAGGAATCTGGGAAACAGATCATTCTGGACTAGAATAATTGCAAAGGGGCTGTGGACTAGGCATGCAACAATCCTCAATAAAATATTGAACCGTTCGGTACGGCATCCACGGTTCAATACTGACTTGTGAATTGCGGTTTTAACAGTTTGGCGTTTAACTAGTTTCCGCGCATTGCATTTCTCTCTAAATTGGCCCTGTCTGTGTGTGCCTGTGAGTCAGAGCGCAGGGATGAGGACACCTCTTACGCCAAGTGAGTTAATAGGAGGACATGCAGGTGGCAGGTGTTCTACCACATGGTGGACATTTTATGTTATAATGCATATGTCCTGTTCACCGCTGTGGACCCCAGCTGGAACAGCACCGAGTGCTTCAGGCGGCGCCTCTTGGAGCAGCTTGGCAGAGCCTTCGTGCCCCCCCAGCCATGGCAATGAGGAGCCGTTTTCCCAGAGGACCCTCTGCAGCCAGCCTGGTCCTACAAGCCAAGGGCCAGGTCCAAGGTCAGGAGGAGGAAGAGGAAGATGAAGAAGAGGAGGAGGAGCCACAGCCAGGGCCCTCCAGAAAGCGGAGGCAGTGTTTCTTGTGCCCACAGAGCAGAAGGGTGTGGAACCAGTGTGTGAAATGTGGAACAAACGCATGTAAAATGCTCCTTACAATGATCTGTCGTTCATGCTTTAATAGTTCATTGCTTTGTCTTTCTGAGGCTAATTTGTTGTTCATTTGGTGCCTGTTTTGACATTATGTTGGTTAGTTAGATAATCCGTAATTTTTTATTTTTTTTAATTGACCAGATGTTCTGTGCGTTCCTGTCCAGGTTGTCATAACACAATTATAAAAAATGATAAAATAACTTTACATCTATGGTTAGGTCTGAAGTTGTTGAAAAGATTTATAACATTTTTATTACACTTTTATGAGCGGGACCCGTTTCGGGCCTAAGAGACCTAAGTGTAAGTGTAAGTGTAAATCTCATTGCTCCAAAAATAATAATGCATCAAAATCAATGTTGTGATTGATTATTGACCTAGTCAAGGCTGTAATAACCTCATCCCAAATATTCCACTTTATTCACCTCTATTGTTAGGTCTGAAGTTTTTGAAAAGATTTGATGTGGCAAAAGTGACAAAAAATATTTATATATCACATTTTTATTACACTTTTATGAGAGGGACCTGTGTTGGCCTAAGGGACTTCAGTGTACAATGCATGCAATGCATAACTGTAACTGCACCACTGCAGTGATGCATGCTGGTATTTGTACCATTGTCACTGCGTGGCTTTATTTAAGTCATGCCATTTTATTTTCCAATGTAAAGTCAAAGTAGAAACTCCAGACGGTACTTGGACATGTTAGCCTTTTGGATTTATTTCTGCTGAGCCAAATAGCTGTACTATTATGTTGTAATGGGCAATACAAGGCAAAATGGAATGTATTTAGCAATGAATCAGGAAGAAAAAGATGGGGGCCTACCAGAGCTTCAGATGAGTCTGACTTTTTGCCCTTTTCGAATCCAATTTTTTTTAAATCTGCATTGCTCTCCCTTCTATGTAACTGAGCAAGGTGAGGACCAACACTGTCCTTCCCTGGTGTTGACTGTCATGCCAATAGCTCAGCATTGGTTTCAGTTGATTGAGGTTAACAAATAGACACAGACAAAGCTAAGCCAAAATACTTTTAGGGTCAGGGGAGAGACTCTCAAAGTCAGGCGTTTTCTGTGCGTGTATATGTGTGTGTTTGTGTGTGTGTGTGTGTGTGTGTGTGTGTGTGTGTGTGTGTGTGTGGGTGTGGGGTGGGGGGGGGTATTGGGACATCATACTGAGTTCATGATTTTAATCATAATTTTACTTCACATGATCACATAGATCAATAAATATTGCAAACATGTACCAATGTTACACAACCTTTTATACTGTCGAATGTTAAAACCCAATACCAGGAGTTACTTCACTGTAACTGACTGCAATCCAGCACCTTGTATGGATATGTGGTTGGTGCCTGTTTGGAACATAATGTTTAAAACACAAATTAGAGGATAATTAACAAATGAAAGACCTTTACAGCTATAACTCTTTTCAAGTACGGGCAGATGGTGGTCAGTATCTCAGTCCGTAGGGACTTCAACTGGGAACGAGAGGTTAGACATTTCAGGTTTGCCTTTCCTTTGCCTTTTTTTTTTATTGAACTGAATGTCTGCCAGAGTGATGCCATGACATTTGTTAGAAGAATTACCGACTAGTTTGAAGGTGAAGCTACACTTTTCTCATACATGCAAATTACATTACTCAATTTGTATTGGGAATGTGTAAACAGTGACAGCCACTTAAAGTGGTGTGAATTTCAGAATCGCAACTGTTTAAGGCTACTCCGGCAAGCTAGCTTTGATTTTTCCAGTGAATGTTGTATTCAGCGATAACAAAAAAGTGCAATGTGTTACCATGTTTGTAGAAGTGAAGTCTTGAGAGGATCATTTTATGGCATAACAAAATTTGATCAACAGGTAGGAGATAACAAGGAGGGGGAACAACCAAAACAAACACTAAGGGTGCTTTCACACCACGCCGGTTTGGTTTGGTTTGGTCAAAAGGCACTCCAGATCATTGGCCAAGTCATTGCATGAGAGATTTAATCCAAACACACCACATCAATACAGATCCACGGATTGCTTCAAATTTGCCACCGCCGTTCCCAATATCCTTCTGTATTTTGAGATATATCTAAAAGGCGACCCCATTCTGACCTTTCAATTGCACCTCATTTGGCCAATTAGGAATTCTATTATATTCTATTCATTGTTTCAAGCTTAAAATAGCCAATGAGAGTATGAGTTGAAAGGAGGTGCCTGCCCCCTGTTCTGACATAAATATATAACTAGCCAATTGGACTCTATTACTGATGTTAGTTGTAGCTAATGAAATTCTTCATGTGGCTATAACTCGTCTTTTTTTCCTTCCGGGATTTTTACCAAAGGTATTCTGACCAATTAGAGAGGATTTTCCTCACGCGTCACTCATTTTGGTCCACTTGTAAATGTCCCCATGGGAACACAGAGCAAACATGAGGTCGGTCTGCATGCTTGTAACACATTGATCCATGATTCGGACTACAGCAAACAAACTATATGTGTGCAAAAAAACCCTAAGAGAGAGGGGAAGGAAAACGAGAAACCAGGAAACAGAGGAGCAGAGGAATAAAGAGACACAGAGGCGGGAAGGAAACAGATGAAGGTGAAATGGAAAAGAGAATAAAGCAAGAGTCGGGGTGGTGTAAGGGCCAATGTCTGGAAATAGAACCGGCATAGACAAAATAAAAAAAAGCACCCCCATCACTGCTGCAGCAGAGCGGCACAGTCCGCAAATTCCCTTATAGATATTTTATGGAGCGGAAATCATTCGATGCACCCTCACTGTTCTGGTCAGCGCTGAAATCGAAAAAAAGCATAAGAGTCGAGGAAGGAGTGAGAAAAAGAAGGTGAAGAAGCTGCAGTTATTTTTATGTAATGGAATTTTAACGAGGGGCCGCCGACATCAGGCAATGGCTCAGTCACTCAGAAAGCAAACACACTGTAAAATATATATGACAGTGTGTCAAAGCGTTTCTTCAGCGTCTTCAGAATTATTGTTCAGCTTAATGGTTAATGATATTTAAGTAATATCAGAATGTGAGCCTCAATGTGAATATGAGATTAGAGTAAGTGTTTGGGTCTATATGTATGCATTCTCCCAAAGGCTTCTCTGTTGCAGTTTTTTTCTCTTCATGCTCTTTTTGAAACATATAGTTGCCAAACTAAAGCATGCAGTTTGAAAAGCCAGAGATGAAGCATGAATCTACCTTTTGAGTGTTTTAGCCAAAGTTCTGAGTAGTGAATGGTTGTATTGAATCATCTATTGAAACTATTGGCATCTTGATAGTTCAACCAGGAGAGAAGTAAATGAATCAAAGATAAATATTTATTTTACATATGTGATATTGAAAGATTGTCAGAGAATCTTTGAGCTCTACATGGAGATATGGTGATCGAATGTCTGCCCTGAGCGGCACAAGATAATTCCCTTCCGATGGAGTCCAGACACTGGTGATGGAGGCGTTAGCTGACGATTGTCGTCTGGGCCTATGAGATAAAGAAGCAAATTGAACTAAGAAGACTGGGGTCAACGGGAAGATGGTTGATGCTGTGATCTATGACTAGAGGGATGAAGATGCCGACTGAACTGTGAATGCTTGGTGATGATATGAAGGTGGAGGGTCGCACGTAACGATGGTATAAATGAGCTAGTGGAAGAGAAAGCCATACTTCAAAAAGACAGCAGCAATATGATAGGCTTACATTGAGGGAGTAGAGAAGGACTATTGGATAGATGTGACCAGGTGATGTGAACATGTGATAATTACAAAAAACTGAGTGAGCATGTGTGGAGGAGCGATGTGACACAGTATGAGAATAAACTATAAAAAAAACATGCAGAATATAAAGTCTTCCCGACTGAACTTTAGCTAGAACTACATTTAATCCGGCTCCTGCTCTCTGCTGAACACACAAAGGCGTCAAATCACTTTAACTTTTCCGTAGGTCATTTGTTACTGATGGTGAACAGATTGGAAAATTGTCAGTCTTCTCAGGACGATATGAAAGATTATGTTTTTGTTGTTTTAAAAAGGGATAATGTAGTGAAGAGGTTCTTTTGGAGGTCAGCGATATGACCTGAGAATCATATCACGATATCCTATTTTGCCTTTTGTGGTTACAGTATTGTACCGCGGTATTACAATATTAACGCATGTTCATGCACTACAATTCCCTTTATCCCTCTTCAACTTTCCTACAATGCCATACTCAAGTCACTGTAGCATCTAACTGAGTCTATTTAGCTTAAAGTTTTTTTCCTCTCCTGGAGAAGTGTGCTAAGCTGCTCCTGAAATTGCTCTTAGAATATAAAAGCATCTGTGCAACATAAACATTGCACAAAAAGTAAGGAAATTTGTGTTTGGTAGTTTATTTCTTTGTTGTAACAGAGAAGATTTGGCACGTTTTTCATGGGCGCAACCCACATACTCAGTTCAGCTGCTCATCCCAAAAATACATTTTCTTTACAAATGTGGCACACTTTAAAAGGGAAATAAACAGGCTTTCAAACATTATAAGATTTATTGTCAAGAAGCATTGTTACAGCAAAGAAATAATCTATCAAACACAAATTTCCTTACGTTTAGTGTGATGTTAATAACTAGGGGCTTTTATTGTGAAGGACTGTCGGAAGTAAAATGTGTTCCTGACTGAATTAACTTTGGTGATGATTTTCAACAACACCGTCAGGAGTTGCATTATTTACAGACACTCCTTTGACCACCATTCAGAGCCACAGCCTGCTTCTTTTAATCACATTGTACTAAAGACAAGCATCTTAATCCATGTAGAATGACTTCCGTCCCATCCCGCACCCATTTAGTAACTTATCATTCTCCATTTGCCAAACAAAGTGCAACAAAACCTGAGATTTTCGGCTGCTTTGCAAACGTGTCTCCTGAGGCCACTTGTCCCAGAGTCACTGGTGTATTTGACAGTGAAGTTACATGTTTTATAAACAGATTATGGTGTCCCACTACCATTGAGTGTCATAAACTTTTAAAGTATGTCAAACTTGCCCCAGAGCTCTGTCAGTTGCACAGACAGATCATGGTTTCTATACTGCACTGCACTGCAACTCTGCCTTTCGTCCGTTAACCTGCTTTCTCTGAATCCATTGTTGTTTGACGGCTGCAGTGCACATGACTGGGCATCATTGCACACGGCATAAACATGTTGAACCAGCAAATGGACGCCACAACCAAAATAGCCTTTATTCCTTTATCCAGTGAATCCAGTGATCAGCGGGACTCCCAAATAAAAGTATCATATGTAGATTTTTCCTATGCTGCAGAGGGCCAGCTGTGTCTCCTAGAGGAGTGATTCTTAACCATGGGGAGGGCCACGAGCGCCACCTAGAGGACCGCAAAAAACTTTGAGTTTTGCACCTGTGGGCCGCGGGACTGCAGTGTTTCCCACACATAGACGATACTTGGGTGGGCCGTCCAAGTAAATTTATGGCCGCCCGAGTATATATCCGACCTGTTTTTATTTATATTTTCATTCATTAAATTGCTGCGTGCGCGAGAAACAAGAGGGTGCGAGAGAGAGAGAGTGCGAGCGGGGGCAGGTGCACTCATGGCTCCGTGCAGGAAGAGACAGGAACCAAGAGAGCGAGAGAGAGAGCGGGGTAGTGAGAGCGCTTGGGAGTGCATGCAGGAGTGGAACATTTCAAAATGCGAGAGTGGTGTTTGTGTCTGTGCATGTGCTAGATATATTGAAAAGATTAAAGTAATTTAGAGGGGAAAACACATTTTATATAAATACAAACCTAATATTAAAATATACCCTGAGATAAAAGTAACAAGAATAAAAAAAGATTACGATTGCCTGCACCCCCCTCCCCCCATTAATACCTTTGTGATGATTACATTGTATCATGTCATTTATTTCACAAGGTTTTACCTTGTAAAACTGTTAGCTTGTTAAACTGTAAGTGATTTAGTTATTGAATACAAATCAAACCAAGAGTAAGATCAGTTAAACCAATAAAGTGTTCATATTTGAATGGGCCACGGACCATTTTGTCCTGGAAAAGTTGGGCCCTGAGGTCAAAAAGGTTAAGAACCCCTGTCCTAGTGAACGCAAGTCTACGACAGCAAGAGGTCTTCAAAAATGTGAATATTCCCAACCCTGTGTATATGATCAAATAGCATGACTTGCATGTCAAATATAAATCTCACCTGCTGGAAAGCTATGGCGTTTCAATTTAGAATTGCGGAGGAAGTAAGAAGGCAATTATCTTGTAACCCATGGAGGCAGGGAGGCAGGCAAATCAAGTCATTAAGATGAATGGTTAAAACATAAGCAATGCTTACACACAGACAACCAAGTTGACAATTCAGACAGTTCAGATGCAGCCTTGCCACAGTGTATGAAAGCCTTTTTAAAGTGTGTGTTTGTGTGTGTATGTATGTGTCAGTGTGAGACAGTGGCTGATGGTGTGATTAATACAGGCCATCAGTAACAGCAGCAGTCTCGCTTCACTGAGCAGCAGAGAGACTTGCCTGGCTATTCACTGTCCTCAACACACACAAAAACACACACACACACATAAATACACATGGACACAAATCTACACACCTATCCCATTCATCATCTCAGTTCCAGGACAGATAGGAGCTGTAAGTACTTTGCCTTTCTTTTTTTCTTCTTCTCTCTCAGCCTGCACTCCCACTCTTCCTCTCCACTATGCTACACTGCCTCAGAGGCCATCAACTTCACTCCACCTCCATTTTTCTCTCCGTCTCTCACAGCTCTCGTCCTAAATCACTTAGCTGCACTAAATCAAAAATGTCCCCCACATCTTTACCTCTTGCCTCGTCCACACTTCACTCTCAGGCCTTTTACCCAGGCGTGGAGTAAGCGTACATGGGCTGTGCAAAGGAATGTGTGAGCCGATGAATGTGAATGAGCACCCTGCCTCCACCTGATGCAAAAGTGGTCAATGCTCTGTCCAAAGGGGGTTATAAACAATGCAGTGAATACGATGTACAAAAGGTTGCAAGAACTGTCAATACATGAAGTGCATTTTACCAATATGACATTGTGCCATCGCAGCTAATGACAGATAAGACTACACACATTTCTTTGCTCTTACTACCAAGTGTAACAGCCTAGTTACAAAAAAAGAAGACAAGTCCAACTCTATTCCCATGAACAGGAGCTGTGAATCACCTCAAAAGTTGTATTTCAAGTCTTCTGGAAAGTCAAAGTTCATCACGTACACTAATCCCATCAAGGTGTTGTATAAAAACCCTTTCCTCGATCACAATGGCCACATCCTTGTAGGAAGCTGGAAGAGGTTTGTTAACATCGTCTACGAGCAGTAGGATTCCAATCACCATTCCCTTGATGCCATCCTCTTCAGGATCTGTAGGCTTTGAACAAAACAGGGATGTGTGTACTTTAGAGATTATTTGCCTTATAGTGCATGCACACAGAAGAAGCATGACCCATCATGTCTATCTTTGTACGTGTGTTTCTATTACCAGTGTGACATAATGGTTATATCATAATCACATAAAGAACTGATATGAAAATATCTGTTTTGACAGGAGAACTTAACACGTTTACAGGCTGGTACAAAAAAAACAACTTTAATATTATTAATGTTTTCATCATCACAGACTGTACAGGGGGTGAATTGTTTTTATGACTCGCCTGTTTACGAGTTATGAATCACTAATGGTGTGCTCAATCTGACTGGAAGCCGCCTCGTGAATGCAATTTGTCAGGAGGCTTAAGTCCCATCTCAGCTCAAGCTCTTTGCCTGTCCTTAGGTTGACCGAAAGTTAGATCAAGTCAGCATTTCCAATATGGCTACCGCCATGGATAGGCCTCAAAAACAGCCATTCAGGAACCAATGGGTGACACCAATCAGACTTGGTCTACTATTATGTAAGGTCTACAGTCTATCCGATATACTGCAGGTTACTTAATGTAGTCTGTGTTTTAATAAATGATTAGACTCAGGAAATGCCAGAACTGCTGCCTGACAACTTATTAGTCATCCCCTGTTTCATCTGACAGGTTGTTAAACTGCTCCGTGTGTACTGGCATTTCCCACACACATTTTCCAGCACTCTCCATTGCTCTCATTTTTTAGCTTGTGTAAGTTTGACAATCTTTTAACGATCACAGTATCGCTCCACCATGAGTGTGGCAGTTTCCACTTGTTAAGTCCAAAATTTCTTCTTTGATTGGAAAAAAGGAACAAGTAGATTAACATGATTTAAGAAGTTTCAAGCAAAACTTTTTTAAGGGAAACTCATTTGTAAAACCTGTTGATAAGAAGGAGCTTCATGATTAAGCTCCTAGATGAAATGTGCTTTATAAATACATCTGCTATTCATAAAATATAATGTTTATACAAAACTGAACCACAGTGGTCTATCTAAAAAGTAAATAATTCATACATAATGAGTATCATTTTGAATACTTTTTATATTTCTCAAAATAAGAGGTTGGAGCCATACTTTCTACACAGTATTGAGGAAACCAATGAAATGTTGATCGCTGTATATTCATGAAAGCTGCTTCATAACCAGACATACAATGCAATGGACAAGGCTGGTGATTCTACATTTATTACACAGCTTTGCTGAATACTATTGTATTGTGGTAGCTGGTTGTCATGGATCCATGCTTCAATCTCTTGATTTGAATGGGGAAATTTACATCCTGAACCAGAGCCGCCAAATAAGTGGGCAGTTTGAGCTGTTGAGCTCTATAGGGTTCAGGAAGTGAAAATCCCATTCATTTTCTCCATAACGGATTTGATTATTAGCCATTATGTCATAACCTTCCAAGGTAGACTTACTAAAAGTTAGCCAAGTGTGAAACAATGATATAAGTTCCTGTAGGAGACACAAGTTTGTATGATATCAACCTCGTTTAAAAAAAAAAAAAGATTTAGTTGCAATATTGGGGTAAAGAACTACACTACCCACAATCATATTGTTTCTAATTGGTTGAGCTTGCTGTTATCATGGCAATATTTCCCGCCCCTCGGCGCTGTATGTGAACAGATAGTTTAGCTAGAAGACTAGCTAGTTAGTTAGCTAACACAAAATGTGCTTATAACCTTGTCATGCTCAAGCGGCCAACCGGTCTTGAAAAATTATGCCAATGTGGAAGTGCAAAATCCTGCATTTCGTCGAGTGTCCACTGATTAGTTATTGTCTTCAGGGGCACACACTGTGAATTTGTTTAAACGGCTCCGTTTTGATTTTGAAAACAATACGTTATCCATAGTTAAGCGTGTAGCTGACATGATTGACAGGTGGGTGCGATGTAATGGTTTGTCAAGAGGTTTAAAGCCCGCCTCAGCTCCAGCTCTCAGCCTGTCGTTAGGTTGACTGAAAGTTAGACTGAGAAAGGATTTCCAAAATGGCGGCTGCGGCTGCTGCTGCTGATGAGCCTCCGGAGCCCCCTGCAGGAACAGATGGCTGACGTCACTCAGGCTTAGTCCTTTAATATTTACAGTTTGTGGTCATTCCGCAGTGAATGTAGGCTACTTTACATATTCACACAACACAAACTATAAGATATTAAAATACTTGTATTAACAGTATAAACTGATTAAAATTATAACGACTAAAGTTACTTTTAAGAAGAAACAATATCATTCACAATGGATTGTGGGATGGGTAGTTCCATACCTTTTAATTTTTTTTCAATGCCGTTTTTGCGCCGAATCAAACATATTATTGTAGCTGGTTGTCGTGGTTACAGGCTTCAATCTCTTGAAATAAGGATTTTGTGAAAGGTCAAAGGAGGATTTGAAAGGGAAATTTACTTTGGCAGTCAGAGCTGCCAAAAAAGTGGGCGGTCACTGATGAGCTCTATAGTGGATTGGTGCTACTAAAAATAAGACCGTTATGAGGGACGGAGCTCGAGGTCTTTCTCAGGCTTTACCCTGTCCATCCCATTCTACTACAACAACCTGCGTACAGTACATACTGAGTGTGTTTGGAGTTCACTATCGTTGCAATTGAGTTTTTCAAGATTGTAACCCTTTGTATTAATTTCAAAACAAACAAATAGAAATTGTTGGTACTCTCACAAAAATATATTGAATGACCAAATGTCTTATTTTCTTATTTTTGTTTGTCATTTGAAAGGGGGGTTATACATTTCACATCACTAGCCGGTATGTAAAACTGGCCAGACTCCCTCTTAAGTACACATTTTAGCTGTCTTTATCCTGCACATTATATTCCCAACACGTTCAGTACTCCTCCTCCGTTGTCTTCGTTCATCTATGATGTCTGTCAGTAGAGCCTGCAGCTTTGTAGGATAACACAGACACACATGCACGCAACGCACACACATACTTTAAGGGTGTACACACAGTGTGGCGATGTCACATCTATGCCTTTTCACACACTATGAGTGAATACAGACAAACGTAAAATTTCCCCAAACTAAACTCCCACAATTTGCCTGTCCACAACTCCCCGAAACTACAAACACACACTAACGCACACACAGACGCCTACACTTTTAAAGCCAATTAAAAATCCATTTGCTGGGTGTTAATTTTCATAGCCTGTTGAGTTCTGTACAATGTGTGCCAGGCTGTCGCCAAGCAGAACGCTTTGCCATTCAGACAGGATTGAGCCGAGCTGACTCACTGAGAGGCGGGCTGATACGCCTGCACTGCTGCTGGTACTTGATTTCTTCAGTTAGCAGCCTCCACTGGAAGGTCAAAGGTCAGGGCATGAGTTTGATTCGTCCAAGCTGGACATTAGATAATTGTGAGGTAGCTTTTGGATTTATTTTTTCCAACACACATGCTATTACCCAACGCTAAAAGTGACCCTTTATTTCAGCTGTTGAATGGGGAGTGCCCCACAGTCATGGATTTTGGGAACCAAACTTTAAATTAACTTATCATTGACTAGGTCGGCCATCATGGTGACACCAACAGTTAATACTAACTGATACCTCTTCACAGAGCCTCAAGGTGACTCAGGGTAAACTTTGGCAAGTGGAAAACAAGATGTCTGCCATGAGATGGAAGCCCCTGTACACTCTCTCTCTCTCTTTCTCTCTCTCTCTCTCTCCTTGCACCAGTGGACTGTGTCATTAATTGACATGGAGCTACCCACTGCTGGGGTAAATAAGGCCGGCCGGGATGTGCTCGAGGCCTGGAGAGCAACACTTGAAGCGGCAAAGAGTCCACTTACGTGAAAATTAACTTCCTTTGCTATCTTCGATATCACAGGGCGGGATGGGAAACGGTTCCTCAGGGTGCGGATGGGCTGGGAGAGGATCTGAGGAGACGGATAGGAAGAAGAAATAGAGCAAAGGGGTGGAAATAACTAAGGAAAGAAACAGAAAAAGGTTTTCTTTGACCATGAGCTTTTACCTTTAGAGGGGACGTTTTAGTCTTGGTGTGCATGAGTGTCTGTTTGTTTGTAGCCTCTTGAAGTCAGGACTTGATACTTTAATAATTACTTTAAATTGGACTTGATGAGTTTATTAAAAAAAAAAAAAATGAAGGATGCCTGAAAATTATTAGTACTTGTGAAGTAGACCTTAAGACAAAGCAGACTGCAGAAGCAAAAGATGTGCAATTCTTTTTAGCAATTAGCAGTGTATCAGGCCCCAAAAAATAGAAAAGGGTAGAAACGAAAATACATCGTAGTTGGAAAAAAAACAGAGAAAAGAGGCTTGAAGCAAAATACACTTCACCATGTTTCTCGTTTCTCTAACACTAACATGTGTCCCTAGTCTGTCTACAAACCCCCAAATTATGAGAAAAGTCCATCCTCTCCATCTTCTGCCTGCTCCACCTTTCAGAAAATGTGTGCTCAAGCAGGCCATTTGGGGATTTTCCCTTCATGACATCACAAAGGGCAGTAATCCCTCTCACAGCCTCTGAGTCTGCCTTCTCTTCAACAATCTGGCATGGTGCAAGTAAGGCCTAGCCACCAAAACCCTTCACAAAAGGGTGTGTTCAGACACAGCTCATTTGCATTTAAAGCTCCAAGATCCAAGTAATGACTTAAAAATAAGTTTTATGTTGCTTTTCAAATTGGCAAACGTAAATTCTTGGATTAATGTGCAGGCTTTAAGTTCTACAATCAGTTTCATCGACCTATGTGGACACAAGAGTTCAGTTTGGTGTCAAAGTCATAGACTGTAAATATTAATAGACAAAGCCTGAGTGACGTCAGCCATCTGTTACTGCTTGAGGCTCATCGGCAGCATGCCGCCATGCTGGAAATTCTGTCTCAGTCTTTCAGTCAACCTAACGGCAGGCTGAGAGCTGGAGCGGAGGCGGCTTTTAAGCCTCTTGACAAACTGTTACATTGCGGCCACCTGTCAATCAGTTCATCCTGGCGCCTGATTATGGATAGCAAGTAGCGTAAAAAACCCCAAAACAATGCTTTATTTAACACACACAAATACACACTACTCCTACTCAATTTCTTCTCTGCCCTGTGTGTCTCATTTCACACACAATAACACATTTGGACACTTGTTCTTCACTTAGTGTTTCCCTCTAACACCGAGTTCCTCTCCGTCCTCACTTTAGACTCACTCTTTTTCATCTCAACACCACTCCCGTACTCCCACTCATTACCCGCGTTTCCTCACACGCACAACCATGCACAAACATAGGATGGAAAGAAAGCCAGCCTCTGCCTCTCTTTCTTTCTCGAAGTTCATAAATATTCAAGTCAAGGCTGTGATTATTGCTGTGCATAATTCAAGACGTTATTAAACTAAGCCAGCCTAGCTCTCACTCTCTATGTTGTGCTGCTAAAAATGCTCCTTGATGAATACACTGAAGGCCATCCTTGTGCGCACACGCACACGCACTTTTGTCTTTTGTGTTTAATAACCAATAAAAGTCTTAAAACCAAGTGAACAAATAAAGATACATGGCCTCATCGCCCACAAAGACATGTGGGACAGGGCCCAGCTCCTCTGAGCCAGGAGGAGGGGTGTCAAGTTTCCCTTGGTGTGGGGCCTGCCAAAAGCAGAAGCATGCTGCAGCGTTCCTGCATCACTGTTTCTCCCATACGTTTCCATATTGACAGTCTGGAAATAGTTGTGAGCATCCACCACGGCGAGGAAAACAACTGAGGAGGTTCCCTTATAATAAAAGAAAAGGGAACCTCCGCAAGGTGGGGCTGGAATGATTACATGCTTTCCATCAGTTTCACCTAAGCTGTTCGGAAAGGCCAGGAGGGTACTGAAATCTAGAGCGAGCCTCTTCCAGACTTTCTTCTTGGGCACAAACATGTAGTCATCCACAAAGTAGCTACATATTGCCTCATACATCCTTCACTAGTTGCACATAACACGCTAATGTGCTGTGGGAGTCTCCTGTTACAAGGAACCTAAAAGGTGAAATCATAATTGATTTTGCCAGACAACTGTTGATTTAGTCCCTGTTCTCTAAATCTGTTCAAAACAATTGTTGAATTCGCACCAATATTAAACTACAAAAAGAAAGACTGCTGTTTTTACTTAAAGGTCTAATATGTCTAAGATATCTACTGAATTAAACATAAAATGACCTTATTTTGTCATCAGACATTAAAGGGATACTTCATCTTTGACATTGGGTCATATATGTAGTAGAAATGTGAAATTAATTTTGAAGTTGGTGCCTTCTTGTCCGAGAAAAGGCAGAAAGTGTCTTTTTGGCGCATGTGGATGAATCCCAGAATGCACAGCACCGCAGGCCAATCCTACTAAGGTCAGGTTTACAGACATATTTACTTCAACACATAAGGCCATTTCCTAAACTGATTCCGAGTTTTATTCCAGAAGGAATTGGCATCTTGGAAATTCCTGGCACAAAACAGACTCTATGTCTGTGTCCATAGGCAAACAGTGAGAGCACCGACACGACCAGTCCACCCCAGCTCGAGCCGCCCCCGGCTCCGCGTCCTCACCGCCACCGACAGGCAGGCCTTATGTCTCGGCTGCTGAGCTGGCAGCGGCCAGCAATATAGCAATATAGCCGCGAGGCGGTTGCTGTCGACAGGCCGGTTTTGTTTCTCTGCTGCGGCGGCCAGCTGCTATATTTTCTCGCCATTATCAGCTTTCTCCATAGAGCCTGTTAGCATAGCTTCCAAGTAATGTGGCGGATGTTAAGTTTAGATTCTGGGAGTGAGTTCCCACCCACTGATCTGTGATAGATCTGTAGCTTCAGTGGTCGAAAATATGAGGAACTAGCGTTGTAGTTTCACCCCGCTATCCGCAACAGCTTTCGATGACGCAAAATTATGATTTTTGCGTCATCGGAAGCTCCTTTTCAGACAAATACAAAGATTTCCCATCTCAGGGGAAAATGAGGGCAGAATGCACGACCATTCAAAAATACTACCAGGTTTCTAATGATACAAAGCTTAATGCAAACGGGTGAAGTAGCCCTTTATGGAAGCATGATATGTTGAAGTGCTGGCTTCTCTGACAACAATGCAGCATCCAGTGTGTCCTCCTTCTAACTTTAGATTCTGGTCCTGAATGCTCTGGATCAGAGAAGGTAGGCAGCAAAAAGGCAAAGCGCTTTTACACTGCATGTCACACCTACCCATTCACACACTGATGCTAGTGGTCGCTATGTAGTATCATCCATCAGAAATTCATCCTTATTTATCCTTAATAAGGTTTGGTTCAATATTACCAACTATCCTCATGCACACAGACTGTACAGCTGCTGGCCGCTGTGTTTGCCTGCTGTGTGCTAATCCGTGGCAGGTAGGGATCGGTGCTGAGCTGAACTTGGCAGTGTTGCGGTTTGGTGCTGTGCTCTCTGTGGTAGCCCAATTTCATCAGTAGGCTGCCAAACTGAAACCATTCAATCAGACCAGAAGCCACACACACACCTGACTGTGAGAAATATACTATATAACAGTACACACAGGTTATAGCCATCAAAGAGCATTGATGATTAGTAACATGCAGAGTTACAAGCACTTGCAAGCACACACAAGTTTTTGCAAAGATTTTCCAACAACTTCAGACTCCTTGAGACTCACTTCTGTCTAACCTCTCAGTGCAGTTCGCCAAGTATGAAGAGGTGATTGTCAGTTACAGAAAGTCATACAGGTTGTAAGATGCTGCTCCATTATCACCAGTTCACCCTCGCCTCCCTGGAGCCTTGTAGCCTGCTCCACTGTTTTTTTCAGTCTCAGTATGATCATCTAATTCATGTTGACGATTTCTGTTTAATGGGGATAAAAAAAAACTCTGATAATCAGCCAGACGAAGTTAGAGACAAGCTGTTGAACAATATGCGGATAGAAATAAATTTAATTGGAGACGATGGTTAACCCAAAGTTAAGTGTATCAAATATTAGATGAGCCTTCCCTGTATCCAGCCCATTGGGGTGTCCTCTCAGAAATATAGGAAGAAATGTATCCTCATAGTTTATTATTTCAATTTTTTAATGCTGGTACATAGAGAGTAAAGTTAACCACATCAAATTCCTTGTATGTGTTAAAAACCTAGCCAATAAAAATGATTCTGATTTGAATCATGTCAGAGGTGCTACACTCTGACACTTACTCCCAATTTCCACAGACAGCAACGCGCATTACGCCACCGTTCACTGTCACTTTAGTCAATGCTCCCGTTTCCACAGCGAGTGCTACATTCCGTCTCTGGAGCTTGCCTGCAGCGCCACTACGCTCTGTTCAGTTCCGAATAAGCTGCGAGTCTATTTCTATTATTTTTATCGGACAGAATAGGTCAACTCAGGCAGGAAGTCAGACGACAAAAAAAGGCACAGATTGTCCAGTAAATTTAAAAATAAAACACAAAATACGGACTCACAATCGTAGTAATTTTACTGCAAGCCATATGTATGGGGTTAGGGTTAAAGTTGGTCACTGCCTGTACCCAATGTTTGTGTTTGCTTGTTTCATTATGGTCGACATTTCCACTGTGAGCGACTGAAAATGGACTCTTGCAGTCTGTACAAAACGCAGCATATTGGTACTTTTCGAAGGAAGTTATAACTCTCCTGGATCTCTTTGGAAACATGCAGACTTTCTTTTTGGCATGACAGCTTGCCCACCTGTTGTTACGCAGAAGTTTCTGTTAGTATAAGAAGCTAGGCTAGCTAAACAACAGCCGGAACCAACAGATAGATTGACACACATACAGATAAATCAGTGTTAAACTTTGACTTGTGGTGCATAATGATGTTTTTTTATTGGTTAAAACAGCAACAACCTTGGCAAACACATTGATTGACACATAAACCGACAAATACGTGTAGGAAGCATGCTGCATTGTTTTTGTTGGTTAAATCTGGGAAAGGGTTTGTTCAAAACCTGGGACATATTAGTGTTTTATAAATACTTGTGGGGACTCCTGACACAGAGCTTGAAAACGGGACGGTCTCAGTCAAATTGGGACCCATGGTCACCCTAGTTGTCGGTCTTCAATATCATTTTTAAATCAGACCTTGAGATGGATCTCATGGCGGTGGCATTTAATGCCTAACATATGGTGCTATTCAGCGATCAACATCCATTCTTAGTGAATTCCCCCCTGAGGGCTCAACAGTGGGATCCAGTGTACCAGCCTCATCTTCAGCTCCAACCTCAAAGATCTCAGTAGCAGGCCATATTCATTCCTGCCTATAACTTTACAGAACAGAAAAGTCAGGTAACTGTAGTAACACTAAACATTCTGTTGCCTTATAATACAAATAGAACTATCTTTCAACTTGTCAGCAAGCAACACGGCTTACATCTAAAGTTTACAAGAAGCTTGCTAGCGCAACCAGCTAACATCAAGACTAGTTAAGCAACATGGTGGGATTAGACCTTTTAAGCAGGTGAAATGTTGCCCCTAAGTACACCAGGAGCCGAGTATACCAGCTGGGAGTACATTGAGGTGTAACGTAACGTGTAACTACGGCTTATTCAGACAGAAACACGGAGCTTCACCCGCAAGTGCCGATTGCTCTCAATGTGCCACCACTTTTTAAAACCTTTATGTCATTATGCCATAACAATCCATAAACAGAAACTGCAACATACTATTTAGTAGGCTACATAAACCTTTTGTGTCGCTAATTTGATTGAAAAGTCTTCAAAATTGAAGACAGCAGAGCGGGCTAGACGCGAGGGGCATTTCAAAAATAACCCGTGGGGGACGTGATTAATGTTCCTCTGACAACAGCTTGCCGGTCCATGAAAAGCGTTTCTTTGGCTGTATGAAGCCGCCTACAGAACTTCAGTCACATTCCAACACACGAGCAGGCGGCAAAGACCAAGAAGGACTTCTATTTAAAAACATGATTGGTTATAAATGGCGGATGCATTGACAGGACTCGTCTTCATGTTGTTCAGTATTGCAGTTGGAATGTTTTGATGCTCTGCACACAACTTCACAACCTTCTGTAGTATACGTTTTGTTAATTTAGGATTTATTTTATTTTGGTTTGTGATATCCATTTCCTCTGTCGATAGTTTGACTGGGAAAGTTAGACATGATGGAGGTGTGTTACCTGGCGACACTCATAGCTCCACAAACATTCACGTCGAGTATGATAAGAATGGGCCCGGCTACGACTACTCTCTATGGAGCTTGATGAGTCTCAATATTTATGAACGTACACTGAAGGATTCACAAATGTATTTTGTGATTTAAATATAAATGACTCTATCCACAAATATAGTTTTTAATGCACAAACAAATATTTATCATTGTATATAAATGTAAAAAAAACAAGGTTCCCAAATGCATTTCTGATTTACACACAAATATTTATTGTTATAAATATATGTAATAGAAATCCACAAATTTACACTATATATATATACAAACACATAAGTATTTGCAGTTTTCATCAAAAACACATTTGGATCTTGTCACATTTATATACAAACTGTTCAGTCTGCATTTACAAACTGTCATTTGTGAACCTCACTGCAGTTGTGTGTGGGACTTTGAGACTCCCCTGCCGTGGTTCGATTCACAAATGCATTCTTTTCAACAGGGAATTGTCTGTAGCCAATCAGATGTCTTCTTCCTATTTAGCCAATCACATTAGCGTAGATTCAAGGGTATGATTTAATGTGATCACTTTAGCGTTACACCTGTGCACACAGCGATTAGCCTAGCTGTCTGATTAAGTCATCTTTATTCTGACCAGTACAAATAGTCTCTGTGATTTTCGTACTATAGATGGAAAGTTATTTTTTTCCTCTATTGAAATCAAGGTGGGTATATTCAGGAATACAAAGAAGATGTTGATGCTCAACATTTAATATCTTTTGATGCATCATTGATGGCCCTTTTGCTTGTGTTGCCTCTGTGTTGCACTGTTGACCCATGTTAACACCTTTTAGTCAGTAGTCCCTTTGTTTGTTCTTTGTGACATAATTGCACATCATTTGCTGAGTTTGTGAATTGTGTTTTTGTGTGATTAGCTGTTTTATTGTTGAAAGTAGCTTTGGTAAGTAACACCCATTTTGTAGTTAACATGTGTAAATAATGTATTTGCACAATGTACTTTGATTCAGTGAATAAATATTGTTATGTTTGAGTTGACTTGCCATATTAGTTTAAAATTGATGGTATTTTGTGGTGTTTTGATAACAAATTATTTATTCATTGTTTTTAGGTTGGGGGTCTTACGGCTGTATGTCGTTCCCTGTGCTGTTTGTCCCTTCTCCCTTTCTGTAGTCTCCAGCCCAGGTGAAGCCACTAATTGCACAACAAGGCACCCCTGGCCTCAGTGTTTAAAAGCCCAGTGCTGGCTGCAGGAAGAGAGGCATTTGGAGTTGGGACTGCTGTGCCTCTCAGCCAGGGACTGTGTGTTGTGTTTGGTTAAATTAGTTTTGAGTTTATGTTTGTTTAATTATTTAGTTTGTCTGTTAATAAATCCATTGGTTTGACTTTGTTAAGGTGTTTAGTGTGTTTTACTGGGTTAATTTGTGGATTGTTGTTATCCCCACGGGGCAGCCTTATGGTGGGGCATAACAGTTCCATTGTGCGTGATGCTAGAGCATGTTATAAGTATTAATAAGATGCTGCCTGTAGACCGCCTTGTTTTTAGATCACTTCCAGCCACAAACTGCTGCCGCCAGGTTGATGACTGTGTTGCCACATTTAGCACATTTCAGACTAACCAGAGGGAAGCGTTGTTAATTGGCTGCTTGATCATTTGATGACAACCTGGCACGGCTGATACTGATTCAAATGTGCTCTACCAGTTTGACAAATCCAAAGAGGACTCATGACGGTGCTTCCTATACTCGGTAAACTCCTTCTCTGTCAAGAATCTCTTTGTGAGGCAGAGATGATATTATATGCAAATGACAGTATAATGTCAGCTGACCCCCCCCACCCCCCCCACCCACCCTCTGAAGTTTCTGAGCGGCCAAAAGCTCATCTCACTGGAGGAGAGTTGGCAGCACCTGGTCAGGGACTTGTGAGAAGCAGACGTGGTGGCGGCTGTTTCACATTACAAAGCCAAAAGATAAAAGCTGCTTCTTTGTTCATGACAGCAACAATTTCCTGGGGTGGAAAGTGATGAATCCATTCCATACCATTTGATGACAATTTCTGTGGATGGCCAGAAGAGTTGGCTAAGTTTTAAAGGCCCCCCAAATAATTACTGCAAACAAACACAGATGATGCGTACACTGAGGCGCCAGTATGTTGGGGGAAGCTGCTAGATGACACCACCTCATAATGTCTGATAAATGTACTGGCAGGATGGATGAATAGATACTTACCTGCTTCATCAATTTCTGCTCTTTTTTTTTTTTTATTGAATCAGTGTAATTGAACAGAGAAGATGCTGTCTCTTTGTTCTGTTAGGTTTGACTTATGAGGCTCATCTACTGATTCAATTAGAGCAACATGGGGCAATTTATTTTTGGGCTTAAGAAGCGGCTCATTCTGAATTTGCAATTGCTTGTTTACATTGTTCTCATTGTGCTCTCTGTTTGCTACTGTATATTCATAACTTTGTACATTTATGTACACAGCACAGAGTAAATGAAACACATCAGGCAGAGCAAGCGTCCCAATTACTCAAACTTTAACCACAAAATACAGTTTTCAGAGTAGAGATATCACATTTTTCTCAAATGTCTCAATTGTTTGGTACCCCACACACACACACACACACACACACATCTGTCCCGTCCTGCTGTGTAATAGTTTCCCACTACTTTACCACTTTTGAAGAAAGACTTCATACTAGGCTTTTGAAAGGCTTGCCTGCCAAGCTGAACAAAAAGGCTCCCAGCCTCCGTAACAAAACAAAACCCAGCAACAACATCAACATGATGACTGAGGGGATTTTGATAAATACAGATGCAGTTGATCAATGATGAAGAATTGTAATTTGTATGGACACAAAAAGAGTTAAACGTATGTTGATAGGGGAACAAAACTTGACAAATGTAGAGTGTCCAAATTAACATATAACTAAGCTTTTCTAGGTAGTTTAAGGACAGGGTTGGTGATTTTCTAATAACTAGCATGATTTTGTAAGTAGTATTCCCTCAGTGCTCCGTCAACACCCAGCCCCTCCCCTCTGTGCTCCCTCAAAAGCCACGCCCCTCACTTACATGTACGAGTGCAGTTGCTCTAGAAGCAGACCTCAGCTCATCGCTTGCATTGTGTAGAAACTGTGACATGCTTTGAGTGTTGGCCAGTGTACGCAAAGGGTAGAGAATGAGCAGGGAGACAGGTAGGCATGATTGGTTCATCAGATTGGTACCTTGTGGCAGACATTGGATGAAGTTTTTACAGGCTAACAACTGCGACAGATGACAGATTTTCTTTGTTCCTTTTTTTTAGAGCACGAGTTATTAATTTCTGTCAGGACCTAAAAACAATTTAGACAAAAATCTTAAAAAGTGTATCTGGAGGAAATTACCAACCCTGCCTTTAACAAACATGCTATGACATAATGATATTACATTCAAATGGCTCATCATGTTCCCTCATTGAAGTAAAACTTTTTTTATAAATTAAACCTCACATTAAGAATAATACTCAATCAATCAATCAATTAATCAATCAATCTTTATTAGGACAGCGTCAACTCATCACAAGTGTGATCTTGAGACACATTACAAGAAGCAGGTAAAAGGCCTTGCTTATTGCCATATTACAAAGACCCAACTTAATCCATAATGCGCACTTCAGCAAAGCAGCAAAAGTTACAGTGGTAAGAAAAGATGGGGAGATGGAGATGGGATTGTTCAGGCAAGCTGTCCACCAACGATCCCAGGAGCTCCCAGGAAAATGTGTGGTTAGTGACTGAGATTTACAGATAGCGACATGCATTAATATGATGTACTGTATATGCACAGAGAGAGAGAGAGCGAGAGATAGAGGGAGAAGTAAGAGCTCAAAGGTACTAGTTCCCCCGGTAGTCTAAGCCTATAGCAGCATAACTAGACACTAGCGCCAGCTTTAACTATAACATTTATCAAAAAGGAAAGTATTAAGTGTATTCTTAAAAATACAGACTGTGTCTGCCTCCTGTACCCCGGCTGGAAGATGATTCCAGAGGAGAGGAGCCTGACAACTGAGGGCTTTACCTCCCATAGTACACTTAGAGACTGTAGGTACCATGAGCAGGCCTGCATTCTGGGACCGTAATGTTCTCGAAGGGTAGTACGGCACTAGTAGCTCTAAGATAAGATGGTGCCTGGCCATTTAGAGCTTTGTAAGTGAGAAGAAGTATTTTAAATTCTATTCTAGATTTCACTGGGAGCCAGTGCAGAGAAGCCAACACAGGAGTAATGTGGTCCCTTTTCCTAGTTCTAGTCAGTACACTGGCTGCAGCGTTCTGGACTAGTTGAAGAGTCTTTAGAGACTTACTAGAGCACCCTGACAAAAGACAATTACAATAATCCAACTTGGAGGTAACAAATGCATGAACTAGTTTATCTGCATCATTTTGGTGGTCACTCACTCCAAAAGAAACCTGAACGTAAAAGCATCAGATCTGCCTTCATCCTCACTGGAGGCGAGGTTTAAAGAGACTGATGGTGAAGCTGAACCAATAATGTTTGTTGGTCAACCCTGATGACGACCTCCATGGGTTGAAACATTTAGCCTTATAATTTTTACAGTTTTCTTGAGTGGAGTGGCTGGTTTCCTCCACTTTCTTGGATTACATTTCCCCTGTTTTCAAAGAGCTCCAAACACACTTTTTTTTTCTTTACAAATTCTCATTTACTTTGACCTCAGTGAGCAAACATTCAACCTTTAAGTCTAAAAAAACAATGTAGTTCAGCTTTTTTGCCCTTGGCATATTTTTATTTTTTTTGTCGCTGAGCTCCCAGAGCTGTCATCTAAAAACAGTTCAACTTTTGGAACAGCGCGGTGCTTGTCATTTTCACTTCTCCCTCACCGACCAATCAAGAAGGGGTGGGGGGACTTCTGATATCAGCTTTTTCAACAACAACGGCGGGAGGAGACACTAGGCTTACTCGTCTCTCTGAGGGAGCAGTTAGTTTCCTGGTGTAGAGCTGCTGCTAATGCCAGGACATGACTCCTTTACATCGTTTCATGTTTTCTTGATGATATTCCCCTAAATTTTAGCAAATAAGAACCACACAGAGCTATCTCAAACACACCTAATGGACCTTACCAAGGGAAGCACAAGTTAACTTTCATAACCTAGCAACAATGAGCGCCCTGAAAGCGCTCTCTGTGGACACAGGCCCTAATGTTTAACAATGCCATATCATCAATGTGAAGCTCTGGCAAGGTTCTTGCTATTTTTATTGATTGGAATAGTGTCACATTTGCTTCATAAGGGTCACAAGTTCCCAAAACTTGCAGTTTTCTCAATATCTTGTTTTTTCTGCGGTTGTCAAGTGATGTTGACAACCACAAGTGTTGTTTTGAAACGATGACAAATTAACAAGCAATAGAGCTGCACAAAGCATTCAATGGTGGCCGTCACTTTCCTCTTTTGCCCTTCAGGCATCCTGACAAGTCAGGTGTTGGACACCTATGAATATAGACCTAAAATAAATATTAAATGTATCAGATTGTTCACTTTTGGTCTTTGCCAGTCCAACCCTGTTTAATAATTGCAGTAAATACCAGAGGCATGTTTCAAATCTTCAATAACAGACATGCAACGTGAATGTAAAATGGTGCAAAGGTTGAATAAAATGGCACACAAAATGGGTGTCCAAATCCATATCTTGCCCAGGGGCCCCAAATGGTGGCAGCCAGCCCTGTTTAGTGCGTCTAATTTTGCAGTGGATGAGTTGAGATTCCAAACTGTTGAAAGCCTGTCACGTCCAATGCAGTACTTTGTTTGTGTGTTTGTGTATTTCCTACGCTGAAGGCTTGAACAAAGTGTGTGGGAATGTGAACAAACTGAAAAGACGGAATAGTGATGCATTGTGATGAGGGCAGAGGCCACTCTTTTCTGAGTGTGACAGAGAAATATCTCAGCCTCAGATGCTTTCATTCTGACTTTTTATCTTTAGAAATCACAGTACTTAAATTTTAGTTATAAGATTCAGGTCTCAATGTACCGTCTGGTTGATTAGTACGATAATTGAAATGATCAAGGTTAAGATTGTCTATCTTTGTTGTATAAAAATAATGAAAAAAAATAAACAAGGCTGCTCGTTCCTCAGGCTGAGAAAAAAGTCAGGCTGAAAAACACAACGGATTAAGAAGTAACTTTTGTCAGCTTTTTCTCTCGAATTGGAAGAATGCATGTACCGTTAAAGACCTGTTTCCCTCACCCTGTGTCGAGGACTTGAGGTTCCACAGACAATGAGGGTCAGTAAACCAAGGCCCCGTGTCAAGACACACACACTAAGAACTCTCTGCTCAGACAAGAAATAATTATAGATTTGACGTTAAATCATATGGAAAAATCTTTCTCAGCTTTTCTTTGTGTTCTTATGCTGTTTTTTTTTAATGGGGCCCACTTTCCTCAACAACTCCCAGATGTCTTCTGGCTGGTGAAGGTTAATGGATTCTAAATGACATGTATGCACCAACACAGACATCGGCGTGCACACAGTGTGTTCTCTCCCTGAGGACTGTGTGCTCTAGTTTTGTAACTTCCATGTTTGAGAAAGCAAGAGGGGAAAGAAAGAGAGACGACAAATGGATGGATGCGTTAGAGGCGGGTATATTTCTGACCTTCACATCGAGTTCACTTCAGATTCTTATTTTTCTGTCTATAGATGAACTCAGAAAGCAATTTTCACCATGCAGTGTCTCCTGTGGTTGCCTGAGGGCAACCGAACATACACACACATGCATGTACTTCTAAAATAATAACATGGAGCAATGTCCTAACTCATATAGAGACAAAATTAGTAATCTCCTGCCCTTACCTGGTGCAGATACGACTGATACGGCAGGGACAGTTCCAGGACCAGATGTTAGTTTAGACTGTTTTTGCTCCAATCGACCTTTCAGAGCTATATTCCATTTTTTCTGCGTCGAAGCCGTCAACCTGTCTTTTAGACCCAATCCCAACCAAGCTGTTTAAGGAAGTCTTTCCCTTAGTTAGCAACTCTATATTAGATATGATCAATTTGTCTTTACTGGCAGGCTGTGTACCACAGGCATTTAAAGTAGCGGTAATCAAACCTCTACTTAAAAAGCCTACTCTAGATTCAGGAACTCTATCTAACTATAGGCCTATATCCAACCTTCCTTTTATCTCGAAGATCCTGGAGAAAGTGATAGCTAATCAGCTGTGTGACTTCCTCCATGACAACAGTTTATTTGAGGAGTTTCAGTCAGGATTTAGAGTCCACCATAGCACTGAGACTGCACTAGTTAAAGTTACAAACAGGGGACTTCTCTCTGTGCTTGTCTTGTTAGATCTTAGTGCTGCTTTTGACACCATTGACCATCAGATCCTATTATACAGACTAGAACATTTACTTGGAATTACAGGGACTGCTTTAAGTTGGTTTGAATCTTACTTATCAGACCGATCTCAGTTTGTACATGTTAATGATGAGTCCTCTATGCACACCAAAGTTTGCCATGGAGTCCCACAAGGTTCAGTGCTTGGACCAATTCTTTTTACATTATATATGCTTCCTCTGGGAAATATTATGAGGAAACACTCCATACAGTTTCATTGTTATGCAGATGATACTCAGCTTTATGTATCAATGAAGCCCGATGGCAACAGTCGGTTATGTCAGCTAGAAATGTGCCTTAAGGACGTTAGGACCTGGATGACCAGAATTTTTTTGCTACTTAACTCAGACAAGACTGAAGTTATTGTGCTAGGCCCTAAAAACCTTAGATATACTTTTTCTAGTGATTTGACTGTCCTTAATGACATCAGCCTGGTATCTAGCACCACCGTTAGGAATCTAGGAGTTCTATTTGATCAAGATATGTCCTTTAGCTCTCACATTAGGCAAATTTCAAGAACAGCCTATTTTCACCTTCGTAATATATCCAAGATCAGGAATATCCTGTCGCAAAATTATGCAGAAAAACTAGTTCATGCATTTGTTACCTCCAGATTGGATTATTGTAACTCCCCTTTGTCAGGGTGCTCTGGTAAGTCTCTAAAGACTCTTCAACTAGTCCAGAACGCTGCAGCTCGTGTACTGACTAGAACTCGGAAAAGGGACCACATTACTCCTGTGTTGGCTTCTCTGCACTGGCTCCCTATACAGTCTAGAATAGAATTCAAGATCTTCCTTCTCACTTACAAGGCTCTAAATGGCCAAGCATCATCTTATCTTAAAGAGCTACTACTGCCGTACTGCCCCTCGAGAACATTACGGTCCCAGAATGCAGGCCTGCTAGTGGTACCTACAGTCTCTAAGTGTACTATGGGAGGTAAAGCCTTCAGTTATCGAGCTCCTCTCCTCTGGAATCATCTTCCAGCCGGGGTCCGGGAGGTAGACACAGTCTGTATTTTTAGGAATAGACTTAAAACTTTCCTTTTTGATAAATCTTATAGTTAGGGCTGGTGCTGGTGTAGACCAGCTCTTAGTTATGCTGCTATAGGCTTAGACTACCGGGGGAACTGGTACCTTGAGCTCCTCACATGCTACCGTTCGGACAGAATCATTATTAAAGGTGGAAAGAAGAAAGGTGGTGGAGTCTGTGTTTACATCAGTGATGCTTGGTGTCGAGATGCTGCTGTGGTATGTAAACACTGTTCACCGCTGGCGGAGTTTATGATCATCGCTGTGTATATTCCCCCCACCACCAACAACGCTGATAGAATCGACGCACTTTGGGAACTTTACAATGCCATCAGTGAGCAACAGACAGCCCACCCAGACGGATTTTTCATCATCGCTGGGGATTTTAACCATGCAAATCTAAAGACGGTTTTACCCCACTTCCACCAACACGTGACCTTTCCCACAAGAGAAGGTAACATTCTGGACATGATTTACACATCAGTTAAAGGTGCTTACAAAGCTTCACCCCTCCCCCACATTGGCCACTCTGACCATATCAGTGTAATGCTAATGCCAGCTTACAGACCCAGGGTTAAAGTCACCAAACCAGTTCTGAAGCAGGTATGTGTGTGGCCGGAGGGGGCCTCTGCTGCACTACAAGACTGCTTTGATACCACAGACTGGGAGATGTTTCAGCAGGCAGCCACCTACAACAACCACACAGACATTGAGGAGTATTCTGACACTGTTACCTCCTACATTAGCAAATGCATTGCTGATGTCACCACCACCAGAACCATCACCACCCGGGCTAACCAGAAGCCATGGCTGACAGGAGAGGTACGCGGGCTACTGAGGGCCAGAAACACCGCCTTCAGAGCTGGGGACGCAGCCTGCCTGAGAACAGTGAGGGCCAACCTGTCCCGTGGCATCAGGAAAGCCAAACGCTGCTACACACTAAAAATAACCGGACACTTCAAGGACAGCAGAGACGCGCAGAGCCTGTGGCGTGGTATCCAGACCATCATGGACTACAAACCCAAGCCACAGACCTGTGACAGCAACACCTCTCTGCTGAACGACCTCAACAGCTTCTTTGCCAGGTTTGAAGCACACAACAGCACGCCCCCACAGAAGACCACTCCCCCTCCCCACGACCAGACCCTGTGCCTGACTGCAGCCAGCATGAAGAGAACCTTCTCCAAGATCAACACCCGCAAGGCTGCAGGTCCAGACAACATTCCTGGCCGTGTGCTGAAGGACTGTGCAGAAGAGCTCAAAGATGTCTTCACGGACATTTTCAACGCTTTTCTGAGTCAGGCTGTTGTTCCGTCGTGCTTCAAAGCCACCACCATCATACCTATTCCAAAGAAGCCCTCACCATCCACTTTCAATGACTATCGACCCGTTGCACTGACCCCCATCGCCATGAAGTGCTTTGAAAGGTCAGTCATGGCCCACATCAAATCCACCCTCCCCGCCACCCTGGACCCCTACCAGTTTGCATAACGAGGTAACAGATCCACCGAGGATGCCATCTGTTCTGCTCTTCACCCAGCACTCACCCACCTGAACACCAAAAACTCATACGTCAGAATGCTGTTCATAGACTTCAGTTCAGCATTCAACACCATCATCTCTCAGCAGCTGATCGGCAAACTGGACCAGCTGGGGCTCAGCACTTCCCTGTGCAGCTGTTTGCTGGACTTCCTCAGCGAGAGGCCTCAGACAGTGCGGGTCGGCGGCAGCACATCAAAAACCATCGTCATGAGCACGGGGGCCCACGACCCACGACTGCTGACCCACGACTGCGATCCATCCTTCAGCAGCAACCACATTGTGAAGTTCGCGGACGACACAACAGTGGTTGGTCTCATCTCCAATAACGATGAGACGCACTACAGGATGGAGGTCAGCCAACTGGCCATGTGGTGCAGAGACAACAACCTCTTCCTGAACGTCAACAAGACTAAGGAGGTTATTGTCGACTTCCGGAGAGTCCCCACTCCTAAACCCCCACTGACCATCGACGGTGCTGCTGTGGAGAGAATGAGCAGCACCAAGTTCCTGGGGGTTCACATCAGTGAGGATCTCTCCTGGACAACCAACACCACATCACTGGCCAAGAAGTCCCAGCAGCGCCTTTACTTCCTCCGCAAGCTGAAGAGAGAACGAGCCCCCCCATCCATCATGTGCTCCTTCTACAGAGGCACCATCAAGAGCATCCTGACCAGCTGCATCACTGTGTGGCTTGGGAGCTGCACTGCTGCCAACCGCAAGACCCTGCAGCGCACAGTGAAGGCTGCTGAACGGCTTATCGGTGTCCCACTCCCCTCTCTTCTGGACCTCTACGGTACCCGCCTCACCCGCAAAGCAACCAGCATTGTGCGTGACCCCACCCACCCCTCACACAGCCTCTTCAGCCTCCTGCCATCGGGGAGACGGTACCACAGCCTGCGGGCCGGCTCCACCAGACTGGGAAACAGCTTCTTCCACCAAGCTGTCAGGAAGTTGAACTCTCTCCCCTCTCTTCCTTCCCTCCCCTCTGCCCCCGTGAACACTGGACGTTGAAACCCCCTCCCATTTTCCACCAAGAACTCTGGACTAAAAACTTTGTACACTCAGTTTACTGCACATTGCACATACTGCACAAGTTCACTTTTTCTTTAAATTTTATTGTATTTTATTTACTACCTTTTGCACAATTTAGAATTTATACCTTTTGCACAATTTAGAACTTATTCCTATAAATAATATTTATCTTATTTTTACCTCATTTTTATTTATCTATTTTGACCTTATCTTATTTTACCTTATTTTGGTTGTATTGCACCGCGGGACGGAGACAAATGAAATTTCGATTCCACTGTATGTCTGGCATATTTTGAAATTGACAATAAAGTTGACTTTGACTTTGACTCTCTCTGTCTCTCTCTCTCTCTCTCTCTCGCTGTGCATATACAGTACATCATATTACTGCATGTACTGTATCTATCTGTAAATCTCAGTCACTAACCACCTACTTTCCTGGGAGCTCTTGAGCTCTCTTAGGCTCCTCGAGATCGTTGGTTGACGGCCTGCCAGAACAACCCCCCACCCCCTCCCCACCGGATCGTTGGTTGACGGCCTGCCTCCCCCCACCCCCTTGCTCCCTATCCCTCTTCCTGCATCTTATCCCGTCTCTCCCCCTATCCCTTTCCAAACCTGGCGCAGTTGCTGTTTCGTCATGAGCCGGGGATCTGGCTGAAGATTTCTGCCTTTTAATAAGGCAGCTTTTTCTTACCACTGTAACTTTTGCTGCTTTGCTAAAAGTGCTCATGATGGATAGGCCGGATCTTTGTAACATAGCAATAAGTAAGGTCTTTTACCTTCTTTTTGTAACATAACAATAAGTAAGGTCTTTTTACCTGCTCTTTTGTAATGTTAACAGACAAAGAGTAAGGTATTTTACCTGCTTTTTGTAAAGTGTCTCAAGATAACACTTGTTATGAGTTGACGCTATACAAATAAAAATTGATTGATTGATTGATATAGAGTAGTTTGACATTTTATGATCTCCTAACCCTACTAGAATGAAAGACACACATTACATTATGGTGACCCTTTTTCAGCAAGAGAACATCAACTTCAGCCATTTTGACTCTAGGAAGTTAGCCAGTTAGAAAGTGAAATGACTTGTGAGGCAAAGTTTGGGGTTTATGTCTGTTACTGTAAACAGCTCAGAAATATGTCCCTAGCAAGGACCGAGCCTCAACGATACGTGTTTTAGGTCTAGATCAGGTAAATAATGAGACAGATGAATGTATGACTGTAGTGACCAAGAAACCACAAGCGATTGGACTCAAACGCACCATTGCAGTCTCAGATCGCAGAAAACAGTCTTTACTTTGAAAACTCCAAAATCACAGGCAAACTATTCCAAGAAGGGAGCAGGCTAAGACAAAATCTGAAAAACAGCAGAGATCAAAGTAACAAAAAGTCAAAACATGAGTAATTAAGGCAGGAACGCTTGATGCTGGGTACAAAGATGAACTGGTACAGAAACAAGGGAAGACACATGCATAGTCCACATGTAGGCGGGTACTTTTTGAAACAGAGGTTTTTTTTTTCCATTTTGGCCTTTCATACAAACGCAAATGGCTTTTGGGTCACTGAAAACGCTTTTGAAAAATTCCCCCAGTGTTTGGATTTTCTGAAACTCTGTTTAAGGTGTTTATTTGTAGGCTTGGAAAACAGAGTTTGGGGCTTGTAACGTCACACTGTGCACCAGTTTGGTGTGCCTCCATTTGGTGTCATTGTGCGACGCTGTCACTTTTGTTTACATAAGATTAGTGGTATAGCAGACATAACCAAACTAGTGCTCCCACTATGTTGACAGGCAGAGGCGCCTGAATGGACAACTTTGTAAAATAAAATGGTCATTACAGAGGAATGGCGAGAACACTTTAGCATGTCAAGGAAATCATTGATGACTTGGCCTGTGTGGACACAGATGTTTTGGAGAATTAAGTGTGTGGATGGGATTTTTTTTTTCTAATGGAGGAGGAAAACCTCAGTTTTAAAAAATACTATGTGTGGACTAGGCCATATAATTCTAAAGTGAGGAGATAACAATGAGACACAGTTGGAGACAATCAGGGCAGGTCAGAAACCAAACAGGCGGGGAACAGAGGGCAGGAAGTGAAGGATCTGAAACAAGAGAAGAGAGGTACAGTAAGTAACACAAAATAAAACAGTAAATAACTAATGAAACAACAACAAATGATAAAATAACCTAAGAGGCAGAGCTGGACATGACAATGTTAAGGTAATGATTATGATGGAAGAGGATGTTGACAGTTGGCTGGTCTGGAAGGATGGACTGCCTGCAGAGCAGAGGGAGACTCAGGAAGGGGGTTCTGCCTCTGGCATAATTCTGCCCAAGCCGTCAGCTGTGCCTAGAATTAGACAAACAAGATGAAGGGATGAGGATGGAGGGGGGTGGATGAGAGAAAGAGAAGGGAGGATGAGTCGAAGAACTGAGACAAACAGGGTGGAGTGGGATGGCTCGGTTTAAGTAGGCTTGTTAGTTGATTGAAGGTGTTGTTTAGCCGTTGTCTTGCTCCCAGACCTAAGTCAATTTATTAACTTCCTTGATGATGGAAAAAAGATTACATAAAAAAATGAACTACCCACTACAGTATTTATTAAGGCTGTACTGGTATGTGTTTTCATGATTGTATCTTTATTTTTGGATGATGTATCTTTTTCATTTGAGTGTTGAGTTATCTTTTCATCTCACCTTTCCACCTTGTGTACTTTCCTGTGTGTTCTGCCTTGGGGTGATTGTGGCCTCTTTGTTGTCACCCGTGCCTCGATGTCTCACCTTCAGCTGATTACCCTCACCTCTACAATGTCTTTAGTCTTTGTCCTTACCACATCAATACTTCTTCCACTTCTTCAGCTCCAGGAACTATACGGTGCCAGACCCCCCCCCTCCCTGCATGTTCGTTGGCAGGCCCATGTATCTGAATCACAAGAACTTACTCAGTATATATTAATCTAGTCTTTATTTAAACGACTTTCACAACCTACCAGAGGGGTATACCACAAAGCAAGTTCAACATATCCAGGCTTTTTTTTTTAAAGTCAACTGGAGATATCAGGTACTACAGAGCTGGTTATGTAACTTCTCTGTTCACTCAGGCTTTCTGCTTCAGTCTGTGTGCGTGCTCACATATAAATGCGGGTGCTTAACCATCATTTGATACTTCTTCTGCACAAAATGTAACGATCAGGCTGAAAAAATGAGACGTGGTGATGAATAAAAGTTCAGTGCATCACTGCTACTGCATGGAAGGAGAGGGACACTGCAGAAAATATTGTTATTGAGACATTTGCAGGTTGGGGACCCGAGTACAGCATCTCCCACATCAAATGAGACTAAACAATAGCCTCTTTTTTTTTCCTTCACAAAGGCTTGCTCTTCGACATTTTATAGATCTGTGACTAACCAGTGTTGTACGAGAATCTTATTGTAAAGAAGCTTTTGATTTGTTCTATGTTGTGGATAAGACATTGGAGTCAGATTAGATGGAAGAAAATATTGTGCACTTTACAGTAAATAGGTATTGATTTCCGATATAGCCTTGGTCTTTCATTATCACCTTCACTCTTCTCGTCTATCTTTACTCCCTGTGTCTTCATGTGGTACTAAAGTAACAACATATCGTGGCCTCTGAACCGGTTTGCCTTCCTCTGTGGCATCCTTCAGTCTGAGTAGTTTTATCAGTCAGAAATATGTTCATGAAGAGACAGGGCTACAAACCTGCGCTCCTACGAATGAACTGCTCAACGAACTGAGCAAATCTACAGCAGCTTGAAGTAATATGTTGTTTAGACGTCATGTAATTAAGACAATAAATGAATGGACATGGGGTTTGGGGAATTGGCAGAAGTCTTGCAGCTGTTGCTGATTAAGCCTGATTTGGAGGTGAGCCAGTGAGCCCTGAAGTCGATGCCAAGGTAGATGGATAACAACCCGGTCTGTCTCCAGTGCTGAGCTGTTTTTCAAAGCAAGAGCAGAGCTGCAAACTTTCCAAAAACGTGTATTCACATAGCTTTACTTGTGTTATTCTTTCACATTCAGCAAAGATTTAGAATTAAATGGTAAATGGACTTGAGCTTATAAAGCACTTCTAGTCTTCTATCTACTCAAAGCTCTTCTACACCGAAGGTCACGTATACACATTCACACACTGATGGTAGAGGCTGCTATGTAAAGTGACCATCAGAAGTAACTAATCCATTCATACACCACCAACAAGCAGCGAGAGCAATTCAGAGTTAAGTGGACCCAAGGACACATCAGACATGATGTTGCATGAGCTGGGGATCGACCCCGGACCTTCTGGTTGAGCGACGACTTCTTCGACTTTTGCTACCCGCCTCAGCTCCAGTTCTCAGTCTGTTGTTGGGATGACAGAAAGTTAGGTTGAGACAGCATTTCCAGCATGGAGACCGCAGCCAATGGGATTCAAAAGCCCCCTGCTGTAACAGTGATGTCAGTCAGGCTTTGTCCATGTGATGATTTTTCCATGTTTTCCAGTTAATATGACGTTTTTTGTCCTGTTAATGTTGCATTTTTGTAAAGTAGTTTGACACAAGTGTCTTGGAAGATGATAGGAAGGAAAACTCAGCAGATGACGTTTTTCCAGAGGTGAGCATTTACTTACAGTGATATCACGTGTTAACTAGTGATGTTACGTTTGACACCGAGGCTTTGAAGCATGTGTTGAGTACGAGGGGCATTTCTAGCCGAGGCCCCGTATCAAGACTCGTGTCATTTTCAGAGAAGCGCGTCATTGATGACAAACGAGGCCTCACTTCGAGTAGAACTACGTCATTGATTTGTTTGTGTTTCGGGTTGTGGATAAAAGGAAGCGAAACCCACTTGTCATGTCTCCTTGTGAGTTTGCGTTAGTTGGCTGTTGAGAGTTGGAGTTTTGATTCTATTTTTTTCGAGAAATGGAGCCTGCGAGAAAGAGGAAAACGTCTCCTGTTTGGGAGCATTTTGCATCCCAATAAGGTAAACGTTAAAACAAAACATTTGTTTAGCAGTTCTAGGAACCGAACCCAAGCCTCTATGTCAAAGTGACGCTGCCATAACCATTATGCTACAAAGCTATCATGTATTGCCACGCTGAATCTCCTCGATTAGTTGTTACTGTTTCTGTCACTATTATCATTATCTGTGTTCATTATCGATGGCTTATTATTTTGATTTGCTATAACATGTCAGTAATGCAATGGCACGTGATGTGATCAATAATAATTTGGCCGCTCTAAATTGTTTTGACCAGTAGGTGTCACTAGTGTACACTGTGTTAAATGAGGCCTCGAGTAATGAATCTATTTGCGATACAATTGGCTGGAAAGCCACATTGCTTCACAAATGGAAGCGATTCAGCATGGCAATGAATGAAAACTTTGTAGCATAGTGGTTATGGCAGCGCCACTTTAACATAGAGGCTTGGGTTCGGTTCCTAGAACCGCTGAACAAATGTTTTGTTTTAACGTTTACCTTATTGGGAGATGATAACTCAAAATGCTCCCAAACAGGAGACGTTTTCCTCTTTCTCGCAGGCTCCATTTCTCGAAAAAAATAGAACCAAAACTCCAACTCTCAACAGCCAACTAACGCAAATTCACGAGGAGACATGACAAGTGGGTTTCGCTTCCTTTTATCCACAACCCGAAACACAAACAAATCAATGACGTAGTTCTACTCGAAGTGAGGCCTCGTTTGTCGTCGATGACGCGCTTCTCTGAAAATGACACGAGCCTTGATACGGGGCCTCGGCTAGAAATGCCCCTCCTACTCGACACATGCTTCAAAGCCTCGGTTTCAAACGTAACATCACTAGTGTTTGCCTTAAGTTGATTTATACTTTGATGTGACCTGTAACTCAATGCTAACACAAACAAACCTGGGATAGTAAGTGCTGCAATGTTACACAAGCAAAAAATACATTATAGCAAAATACACAACTGTAAAGAATAAACTGATTTGGTATGAAATGAAGATTTAAGTGACAAAAGAGCATCTCACCCACTTTGTCACAATTTTGGACATCATCAAAATCTCAGCGATCCAAATTTGAAAATAAACATATCCTTGATTTTGTTTTTAACGAGCCTATTTTATAATTCAGCTCTGTGGTTGGCCTCTAATGAAGTCAGATATTCTCATGTTTTTCCCCTCTAATGTATTTGGTGATTTCTTTTGGAAATGTGATTCCATTGGCACCGCCGTTGAACATGCTTGCTGCCCCTTTTTGGACAGTAAGCCCCTTTAAGCACTCCCCGATTAGCGCTGACCCACTAACCTGCTTTCTTTCCAAAGAAAAGGGGTACTGCGACGCGGTCAAACAACCAACATTTTGTATGGGGTGACATGGTTGGTAGGTTTTTCAAAAAACATCTTGAGCATGAAATCTGTGATGAAAATGCTTGTGACGTAAACCAATACCGTCATGTTCAGTTGTCATGCCAGTTATTTATTCAATTTAATAATAATTCTGTTCTCTTCACCCTTCCTTGGTATCTATAATCCATTATTCCTGTCAATTATAAAAGTATGGATCTGAGAACATGTTAAGTCTAGAGGGCCTATAGATAGTCTGTGCAACAGTTAAAAAATATTTAACTTGGGTGCAGGGTTCCATGACATCACCTTCCCACGTCCAATAGGAGGGAAGATCAGATCACAACAAAGAATGCTCCACTTTCCTGAGCTCTAGTTTAAAGGCCTTCCAGGAAATCTTTGTACGAAATCTTTGTACGAAAAGTTGTAGGAAAAGTTTGTACGATACATTTCCAATAGTTTGTGTGTAACAGCAGATATGTGTGTCTTGCTTGTGAAGCGGTCATTATAGAGCTGCAGCTCCTGGACAAGCCTTAACTCTCCTAAACCCTGCCATGTCCTGAGGATTTAATGAACACACACCCTCGTCTTCTGTGCTGCTTGTCTCCTCTTCCTCAGCAAAATAAATGTCAGACCTTTCTACTGAATAGTGGACACATACAAACTGACTGAATCCAAAAAGTGTCTATTCTGCCGACTATTGTTTCGGTTACCAAGCGACATATGTTGCTTTTTGCCCGTATTTGCTCCCTTTCTGCTCTGCGCCCTACCCCGCAGCGAGTGCATACACACACTGCAACACATTTTAAAACCTCATCCAGATTATGTTACTCTATAACTTGGTGGCTAGATAAGAAGACTTTGAATATTAGTACAAGATTATTTTTTTCTTCAAGGAATTGGAGGAACAAACGACAAAAAAATAGAATAACACAAGTCAACATGATGCTTATCTATCCTGTGTTTTCTATTTTTTTTTGCTCTCTGTCACCTTCCTAAACACATCTATTGTTCAGGAATGTGACAGAGCGATGTTTAAGGTCAAAATGTTATGGTGTTGGAAGTGATAAACAGAAAGAAACGGTTGGAGGTTGAAATTTTCTCCAGCAGGGAATCAGTGATGGAGTGCCCTGAAGAGTGACTACAAAGAGATCCAATCTGTGATAAAAGGGACTTAAAGTAAAAAAGTTCAGGTCAAGGTCTTTTTAGTGGGGGGGGGGGGGGGGGGTGCAACAGAGCTAAGTGGAGAATAAAGGAGGAGAAGAAGATGGGACTAAATATCATCTTGGTCTATTAAAGAGAAAGGTGAAAAGAAGAAGAGAGAGTGGAGATGGATTGGGGCTTGTGGAGTAAGGACAAAGCTGAGGATAAGTTAAGAGTGCAGGGTTTATGCTGTGGGATTTATGATCTCTGGTTGTGGGGTGGACACTTTGCCATCTCTGTGACTATAATTTCATTACAATTCTCAGCAGAGAGTTTGAAATTCCCGAGGCAGATATGCCATTTCCAAGGACTCCACTGATGCGTTCAAGTGTTTCAGAGGGGAGTTCTGGAAATTACACTGGCATTGGTTTCTTATATCAGTCCAGGTGTCCCGAAATAAAACAATAATGGAGTACACACAGTAATCCCATAGTAGTGATTTAGTGTTACAAAGTTCTACCTGCAATTTCAGAATGGAATTATTTGAGCTGTGCTGGAGAGCTGAGTGTGTCTACAACTGTACTGTTGCAGACTTTTATGAAGTTGGGTTCGGTTGGTATGTGTGTGGGCGATGTGTGTCTGTAGCAGGTCACTGAACTCTACCCTTTATTCTCTCTTATACTTTACCTTCATCCTCCTGTTATTTCCCCTGCTACCGATACATATTGTAAAATCCTTCCCAGACTCTCTCGGCAGTGCAGACCCTCGTGTCCCACTCATCTTTTTTCCCCTTCTCATCATCCCTACATTTTCCCTCCACCGTTCGCCTCTCTAATTTTTTTTACATCCCCATTCCCTGTATGCTTAATCTCTTTGGATGTGACACAGGAAAAATGAGTACAAGAGGACCACAGCTCACCTGAGAGGCAAAACTCTCAAAACAATCAAATGGTAACTCCGAGGTATCCTTTTGTTCCCCGCAATTACATGTTCCAAGACGTTAGGGAGAGATTCAATAAATAGAGATCACGGTTGCTAATAGCTTCATGAATGCTCATCAATTGCTCCGGCTATCTGCTCTGTCTTCAGGTCCAATTTGCGGAAGAATATTGCGCTCATGGTATTTAAGAACATACAAGCCAGTTAATTCGTCCCTATTCTGTGAAATCTGCTTGTTTTGCACCCGATTGTCAAGTTGAGCCATCAGCATCTCCTCTCTCTCTACTAGTTTCCACATAGTCCGTTAGTAGATCAGCTTGCATATTTGTTTGCAGGGGGTTATGTTGCATGTTTTTTTTTCTGCTGTACATATCCAATGAGGGAATCGCTTAGTCTTCTAACTACTCAAAACTCTTTTACACCGCAGGTCACACCTACAGATTCACACACTGATGGCAGAGGTTGCTTTGTAAAGTGACCGTCAGAAGTAACTAATCCCAGTCATACTCATTCCTATTCAGCAATTCAGGGTTAAGTGTCTTGCCCAAGGACACATCAGACATGTTGCCAGGGATTGAACCCCCGACCTTTCGGTTGAGAGATGACCGATTCTAACCAATCCCAACTGGGCCACAGCCGCCCCGGCATGTTTCCTTTTCAGTTTACGACATACAGTATACCCTTGTCTCCTCTCCAAATAAAGCTCTGCTGCTATACATACAACATTACCAAGATGAATGAATTCATGAATATTCGTACTAACATGTTATTAAGTTTATACAAGTTTTTCCACATGCAAAGCTGAATTAGTTAATCAGGCCCTATCTGTGCATGGCTGGTTTTTGCAATGAGGCTCCATTGCATAGATAGGGGTCAATGACCAAATGAAGGGGCTACTGAATGTGCTCTGTAGTGCATTAAGGGTGCATTTGCATGTGTTTTGTGAATCAGACAGAGTTGTTTTGTTTAATTTGTACAGGTTAAGATGGCACAAAAGCCACACAGAATTTGATAGAATCAGGTTCTCAGATTCCAATTGTAAAGTAGGTTTGCAAAGGAACTTACTCGGTGTCACATGCTATAAAAAATACTGCAAAACATCAGAACTCAATGTCCACATAACTTGAGCCAATTTGAGTTCAAGTTCCTGCCCTCACCTCTCCACTCTGCTCAGTTTGAGTGCCCTCAGCTTTTCTGTCCTCTCCTCCCTCTCTCCTCGTCCTTCCCTCACCAATCACTTGTAGTTGGAGGTGTTTGAAGCCTCGGGGCAGCCTTGTTAACTCGGCTCTCTGAGACCTTCCCTTTCAACAGCTCTCCTTCCCACTGAGCTAAATCCCCCCTTTTCTCACTCGCTGCCTGGAAAACTGATTTCCTGGTAGACTCAGTGGTGGACTCATTGGCTGACCTGCTGGAAAAGTCAGAATCTGCAGGGCTCTGCTAACAGGCTGATTTAACAAAAGACTGGTGAAACTGAGCAACTGTTCAACATTGCCAGAAACTGAATGACATCATGACTGACAGGCTTATAAAAAGTCCAACACTGTTGTTGTTTAAAAGCATTTTTCTTTTCTTTCTTTTTTTACCACTGTAACCCCTGAAATGCACAGTATGTAAAATCCGCCGCCAGGGGGCTCTCAATCTAAGCAATAACAAAGGGATTCTCTCTGCCTCTTTTAGGGCCTAAGTCATGATGAAGTCACGGTTTTAGCGGGAAGCAAAACAAAGCTAAATTAGAGGGAAACACGAATGCCACCAGAGGGTAGTGGGCGACATAAGAGTCTGAAATGTCGTCTTGTTGTGTTGTTGGGAACCAGAATAGAAGGAGTAACAACTGTAAAGTCTAGAAACTTAAATTCTATAGCTGCCACCACTGCCCGTCAACAACACATAACATGTTGCTAACCTCATAACAAAGCTGACAAAACAAGTGTGGCTAATTATTATAGTTGTATAACTTTTTGCTGTGTTTCATTTCATGTCAACCATAGCAGTCACACAGATTTCAGTTATCGTTTGGCAAGCACTTTCAAATATAAGTTGTAGGTTCACTACATACCCAGCCATGCCTGTGCAGGTCGCCGTCATGATGAAGTCGTTTTTTCTTGTAACAATGAAGAGACAGAAAAGTCAGCGCACAAATGTCCTTTTAGTTTCATTTATCCAGGTAAGAAAAGCAACACAACAACAGACGCGTTTCAGCACTAGGCCTTCGTCAGCGGATGACATGGGAGTCTGAAAATGTCGTCTTGTGTTGAAACGCGTCCGTTGTTGTATTGCTTTTCTTACCCGGATAAAGGAAACTGAAAGGACATTTGTGTGCTGACTTTTCTGTCTCTTTCTAGTCTTGTTGCGGTCGTGCACCTGGAATCGTTGTTACTGTTGAATGTGCTCCTTTTTTGGCTTTTTTTGGCTTTTATCAATGACCCAATTTAACTTTGGACCATAAGACAAGAAACTCATTTTTTATTGAGGTATTTAAGTCCTGTACAGTCTTGTTCTTACGTACTAAACACACTTTGTTTTTCTATCAGAAACGTGTTCATGTCAGGTGGCCGTTCCACCTTTTGGCAGTCCTGTCAATTTATCCATCCACTGAGTGAGACACACTGTATCATGAAAACCACTTGGGATGGAGACAGGGGGAGAGAAAAGAGGAAAACTGTCTCTTTATGTGCTGTGCCCTTAAATCTCCACTTGCACTTATCTGACATCAAGCAAATGCAAATGGGCAAACTTGGATGGGGAAAAGAAAACGTTCAAACACAGAGGGGCAAATATCCTTAAAACAGTCAGGAAGACAAAGAGAGGGCGTCATTCCATGAGGATGGAAGCGCCTTCATGTTTTCCCAGGAGCCTTAGCCATCCCATCCCCTGTCCTTGGATACAGGGGAAGAAAAAAGGGAAAAGGTCAAACAAGAGGGGAAGAAAAAAGGCACCGAAAGAGTCTGAACCTGAGTTCTGTCATCTAGGATTGTCTCTCCTCTAACCTGCTTCCCCTTCATTCTTTGAGGAAGGTGAAGCTCTGAATTGCTGCCGAGAAAGCTTGTTTTAGTTCTTCAATGTAAAGGTGCATCCAAAAAAAGACTTCCTGAAACTTCTCTGGCACTAACACGGGGACTGAAGCTGTAGCGACTGATGGTGATGCCAAAGTAGATGTTGTAAAGGTTACCTCAAGTGGCTGAGTTTCTGCATTGTGGATTATAAAGCTGAGTATGATCGGTGAAAAAGAAACTAATGGAGAACCTCTTTTTCTCTGAGAAAATTCTGTTTTTATATCCACTTTATTACTATTCTCAACTAAGCTAAATCATCCAAATGAAACAAATCCAGTTTTTGACCTTGTGTCTCTGTTAGGGCTGCTCAATAACTCATGATCTGATCATAATCCTGATATGAGCTTTCCGAATAAATCACATCACGTAGTCTGAATTTATTTGCAATAAATAAGACTCGTAGTGATCCTGTGCTTCTGAGGCCATAGCTGCAATCCTTTTGAATTTCTTTCCCATCTCGTTGTGTTCTTCTGACTCTGTCGAGTCTTTAAAAAAAACCCTGTCTGGAACGTTTATCATTAGACAGGCCTGTAGGTAATCATGTCCATCCAGTCTACCTATTGGGATTTATTTGTTTTATTGTGCTAATTGTTGTTCCTATTCATAGCAGGATTTGATCAAAAAATCAATCATTATTTGCATAGCGCCAATTCATAATAAATGTTATCTCAAGACGCTTTACAAAGGGCAGGTAGAAAACTTTACTTACTAGGGGGAGATAGGATAAGGTGCAGGACTGATTTATCCTTTGTATTCTTCACGTTCCTGTTCATAATGTTGGTCTTTGAGCTTCTGTTTCTGTGACGGTGACTTTGTGTCCCAGTGTAGACGTGTCTCTGATCAACAGATAGTCCTGGTGTGGCACATGGGGTGTGTGTGTGTGTGTGTGTGTGTGTGTATGTGGGGCTGAGCACGTCTCTGATGCAGAGTAGGCATCTGATTTTGTAGGCAAATAAACATCATTCACACAGTTCCTCCTTGTATTTGTCCGTTTTCAGTTTCTCTGTAGTGTAGTAGTTAGATCACTTTTAGCAATTCATCACATCACACTTCACATTAAGCCGTTCAATCAAACCAGATGACGACAAATTGAATCTGCCTCATTGCTTCTCTGCTTCAAACGACATCTCAGATCTGAAGAAAACAGACTGAGGATTGAGAAAACACTCAGTAGAAGTTAGAAAGACTCTTCTGGTGGAAGACGTTGAATCACTCGTTTGTGTCTCATTGAATCTGTCTGATAGATCCCATTCGTCTCTAAACTGTGGTTTGCACAGTGTTAGTCTGAAAGACAAAACGCCTGGCTCAATGAAGAAGAGAGAAACCCCCTCTCTGTCAGTTCATGAAAGGTATTTAAAAAGATGATTAGTGAGGTGCTCAGTGTTCCTGTTGGAGTGAAGCAGTAAGCGTTCTAGCTCTCCCCTTCCTTTGAAACGTTTGCTTTTATGTACATGAATTTAAAAAAGTTTTTTTTATTCTCATAGGACATTTTATCCTATGTGGAGCCTTAACTTGTTCAAAGGGCTTTGAAATCCTTAAACAAAAAAAAAATGCAATACAGGATGAAACACTGAATCCTCCTGCTTTTCTTCTGCCTCTCAGGGCCTTGTCCTTATTCAACATACAACATCAAATTGTGGGGCACAGGACATTCTCGACTTCTCCGATTTCCTCTCCTTCTATTCATTTTAACAGCACTATTTTTTTTTAGAGCTGTTGGTATACTGTTTAAGACTGTTTTAGATCACAGGCTGTTGGTCTGCTACAAGACTCTAACCTTGGATAAAAATGTTTAACATTTCATCCATAGAGAAAAAGCTCCCTTTTTTATTTATTTAAGAACAGAAAATAAAGTTGCTGCATGTTCGCTTTAACTTGATATTTTTAATTGCTGCTTAAGAGCATCTCCGGTGACGTTACAGAGTTATACAACAAACAATTTCTTTCAGCAGTGAGTGATGAAGTAAAGTAATGCTTGACATTTTTGAGTAAATAAGACAACACTGATTATTACATAACTACAGCAGCCATCACCTTTGAAGGTGCAAATAAAAGCCCTCACACACCAACACGGCAAAGGACTAATGAGACGAAGGCGGACTGTTGCACACACCGCAAAGATTACAGCTGACGGCCAACCACCACTTCCGTTCTGCGCATGCACGAGAGGAAATAACTCTCCAGGAATGTGCACCAAATGTAAGAGTTGTTTTTGCTGTTGACTGTGACTGGAAAAGTCGGAGAGTTCAAAGCTAGTGTCAGATATTGATTTTGAGATTTTTATGTGGATCGCGCTCTTTACTGTTGTGTTTTTAAGGTTAAGTCTCAAACGAACAATGACACACACACACACACATTTTCACCGTGCCCTCGTGGGTTCATTATAAACACTTCAGCAGGCCTTATGCAGCAACGCGAGGTCGCTAAGCAGCCCTGATTGATAGGCAAGTGAAGACCCCAGTCGGCAAGTCCTTTAACCAATAATCATTCACGCACATACTCGTCCACTGAGTGCCCATCTGTCCTACTCACCTGCCAATAGAGTTTGAGCGGTGTGCTGATAGAGCACTCAGTGGCTCCCAACAGACAATACAGCCAGTCAGCAGTCAACACACTCCTGATCACACAGAGAGAGAAAACTACGTGTCAGGGAAATCTCATTCAACTCAGTAATTTGTAGGTGCTGATGATGTAATAACCTTACAGGAGAGGTCAAATGCTTTAAATGCTTTTCTAAATGAGACAACAGTGGAGTAAAAACTGGTAACACATCAAATCAAATATTAAAGGTCCAATCTGTAAGATATCTCCTGAATTAAATGATAAAGACTTCATCCTCACAGTCCTGCTGCTCTTCCAGAATGCCATTGACCTACTCAACAAAGTCACCAAGCAATGTCCTGTACCAATATCCATGCCACTTTTGATTTTGATATACTTTATTAATCCCCAATTAAGGGCACCTCGTCAGTGCTCGGGAAGTGTCCTGGCACCTCTCCAGCTACCAGACCAACTTCCATATTATGGTCCGCACTGGGACCAACCCAAGTCCCTACAGACTGAGCTACTGCTGCCACTCCTTGACTGAAGGTACTAAGACAGAGGAGAGGTCTTTTTTCCATAGTGACCACCACAGCCGTGTAAAGTGCATGGCCAGGCTCAGGATCCACTGCCCAACGCCACAGTCAAGCTGGACAGAATATCACAACCCGGACAGGAAGTCAGACAAGTCAATGCACAGAGCATCCGGTCAATTTCAAAATAAAACAAAATATACGGACTCGATTGTATTTTATATCACTTTATCAACATTATGTCAAAACAGGCACCGAACTGTTGGTGGCGCGCCCCATGTATGGAGGCCATGGTCTTCCAAGCGGGCGGCCCGGGTTCGAATCCCACCTGTTGCTCCTTTCCCACATGTCATTCCCCACTCTCTCTCTCCCTGATTTTCGACTCTATCCACTGTCCTCTCTCTCTATTAAAGGCCCAAAAAGCCCAAAAATAAATCTTTACAAAAAAAACAAAAAGAAATCATCCTCAGAAAGACAAAGTAGCATGTCGTTTGCACGTTTTTCTCTTTATTCCCGCGTGATCTTGTAGTTCTCCTGTGATGTGTACAGCTGCTCATGGCTCCGCTGACGTTCCAGAATGGGCGTGTGCCGTCTGACGGCGCAAAAACGTGGTGCTGACGGACCGCGGATCACTATAGATGTGTTTCACCATGGGACACTTTGAATATTTGACCAGACCTGCCATTAGTGCCTTTCAGCCTATTGGTGTAAAAAAAAAATATATATACATATATATATATATATATGGGTGTGGGCCCCCTTTATTAGTTAAAAAAGTATCATCTGAAGAAGACCTCTGCATGGTCAAAACCTTGTGATTAATAAAAACCTTTTTATGTGCCATTTGAACAGAGACATTAAACACAGCTTCTTCATAGCATCCAGTCTTTTGTTGTTACAACATTCAGAGTTGTGATGACCCTGCTAGTTTCTTGTGTTGCTGGTTGGCTCTTTAGTGTTTCAGGTGCCATCCTGCAGGCCCAACTTCCTCATTCTGGAAGACAGGGATAAAGAGATGGGGGAGGCTGCTCCCTAATGCTCCTCGTTACTTTGTTAAAATTTCTTATGTGTGAATAAACTTGAGCATACCTTTGAGAGTAACTCCTTGTCTCCTCCACCTACAGTACATGTCACTGGTTTTGAGTGGCCGTGAGGTATACAATTCTACATTTCACTTAGCAGACACACTCAAGTCGGAAGAAAAACTTCCAATCTTGTAAACTGGGACCATCCAAGGAGCACCTGAATGCAGCATTATTCACTCCAGGGGGAGGTTAATGCACCTGCATTCAATCTTGCACTGATTACAGAGCTGCTCTCTGATTGGCCCAAGAGAAGGTTATGGGGTATTTCATGTGTGTGAGCTCAGCAGACTGGTTGATGTATGTTACTTTTGAGAAACTGTTTTTTTTTTCACGTTTACTTAACTTCTCCTGTTTTTGCTAAAGCAAGACATTTTGACATTGAGTTTTCATTTTTGTGTGTGTGTACGTGGCCTGCCCAAGTACATTTCTGTTTCAACTGAGAAATCTGAAACCAAATGTTGTCCATCTTTTTTCCACTCACCCTGGCTGCCATCCAGAAGTACAACACAAGCTAACAACTTACAGTCCTTGGTGTTTCCCATTACTCACCTCCGGGGAAACAACTTGAATCAGCAGGTAGGACAGAGTTACAAATCTGATAACCGTTCACGCTGGATATTTTGTGTTCTGCTATTCTATACCAACTCAGTGGTGTTTTTAGGCACAATGACTGTGTAAGCGTGTCTTGATGTACGTTTATGTGTTTAGCTGTGACTAAACTCAGAAGTCAAGGAACTTCAGTTTCTTTTGTTCTGCCTTTTTAATTTGTTCACACCTGTTCTCTTTGCGTCTATGAAGCAGCTTCACAAAGCTGTTGAACCATTCAAGTCAACATCTAATTTGTCTTTCCATGGACTGTGTAAGAAGTGATGCCTGCCATATACGATAAAAAAAGAGACGTCTGTATGATAACTATTTAAAATCAGTGGGTCAGATCAGTTCATTATACACCCTGCAGTAATGCAAGGCGTTATTCGCCTGTGTGTGTGGGGTGCTGTGTGTGTGTCTGTGTGGCAGCAAACCCAGACAGTGATTAATTAAATCCATAGGGTGTTGTGTTCATTGGAGGAGAGAGGGACAGATGGGGACAGAGTGTGACAGAGGGGCTACGCGGCCCGTTGATAAACCCATACAAAGTCAATAGACGGTGTGTCAAAGTGCTCAGGGACTGTCGAAAGATCAGCATCAGTTAATAGACTTGGCCGAACTACCTGAGCACTATACAGTACTGCACCTGGGAGACCAAAGGAGAATGACAGTTTAATCATCCCATCTCGTGGGAGACGGGGACTTCCATGCCAGCTGTAAGTCAACACAGTGCATGACTCAGGGACTAGAACAGTAAACGGTGCTTTTAACCTGCAAAACATAATCCCCAACAAATAATAACAATGTTGACAGAATTTTTCCAACCGTATGGAAGCACATTGCACTCACCAAAGAAAAAAAGTTGGACCCTTAATGAGATATTTTTTTGTAATTATGAGATCCTGATTCAGCATCAGTGCATTTGAAAAGCGCAAGGGAAGTAGGAGGGCAAAAGGGTGATGCAGCATTTATGTTTAATCTTATATGTATCCGTCTTATGGGATATGGATTTATGGACACTATGTTGGATAGTTTTTCCATGCAAGATAGTATTATTGATTGTATTTTGTTTTTGTGTCATTCACACTTTCACACTCTTAAAGCCTGACAAAAACAAGTGAGACGTACGGATTAAACGGTGTAAAATGTATTACACAACACCAAAAGTAATACCAATTTATAAGCAGAGGGAGGTGTGTCTGTCAGTGAATTAAGTGTGTTGGCTATTGTGTGAGTGTGGTGTGGTGTAAAACTAAACTGACATAAGCAAACTACAACAAAACATGGTGCAACAAGGAGCTGTGGTTATGATGAGAGGATTGGAATAAACAAGAGAGGGAATGGGTTCTTAAATAGCCTTTACCTGAGAGATTGGCCAGGTCTGAACACCCGCCCACCAACGACAAAACACAACAGCAGGCCCTGCTGGTGGGAGGGCCGCCACACACACATGTTGCTAAACCCTCAGAATTCAGTTTCAATGGTTCAACAATTAATAACATTAGAAAGTGGCATGCTTCTTTTACAGCTCTGTCTTGTCTGTAAATAGTAGTTCCATCTTCGTTCACACATTAACCTGTTTTCAAGGTTTTCAAATAATCAGAGTTAAACGGGTCTGATCACCCTGTCAAACAGAGCAGCATGACTAGATGTTTCAGGGTTTTTTACGGATCAGTAATCCCATGCTCCGTATTAGATCAAAGATGTCTGAGAGTTTTTGAAAATGAAATGAGACAGTCAAAGATGCAGCAGTGTCCTCCTTTTCCATCACTGTGACTACAGGGAGACACTGAGGAGGGTTAACTACGGCACACCTAAAGGGACAAAATAGTGTGCAATTAATCACGTAAAAAAATAAATAATGGATGCCCTAGTTTAAGACCAAATTAATTGCGATTACCAAGATAATGCTGACATGGTTAGTATCAGGGGCGTGTCCAGATACATTTCGTACACCTCAGAAATATAAAACACAACACATTGGGTTTCTATATGTGGCCAATGTGGGTCCTTTCTTTCCAAGATAAAAATGTTGTTGCGACTACTGAAAGACCTTTGTCTTCGAAACAGAGACACTTAGTGCCCATGAGATGCTCCGCAGCGACGTTGAAACATAATCACCTATGACTGAACTACATTTTAGTACACTCATCAAACAGCTTTTGGGCATCGTTTTGGGGGTGTTACCTAACAAAGTTTATGTGGTCTTAACAAAACGCTAACATCTCTTAAGCTTGTATTAACCACAGACCTTATTTCAGGTGTCTAACCACAAACCCATACAAAATCCCCATTGACTTTTAGATGTTAGACCCCATGGCACTCAAATGCTAACTTACTTCCTGGTTTTAGGACTCATTCCTGTGGCGCTCTAAAGTGTTTTGGTCTGACTGTATACACAGTTTCTGAAATGTGGTCACTCAATAACTTGCAAGGTGTTAATTAGCATATAGCTTACATTGTTATATATTATATTGTATTTCCTAATTATTTTATTTGTATTTCCTCAATTTAATGTTTGTGAATGATAAATTAAAAATGAAATACATCAAATCAGATAAAAGTTAAATAAATATGAACACATACATTTGAACAGTTTATCAAAAATGTGAGTCCCTGCCTGTTACGCTTTCTTTTAGATCAGAAGGTTAGCCTATCAGCTTGCCATCGAATTCAAAATAAAGCATCCACCAAATTGGTTTATTGTCGGATTTTTGTCTTTCTTCCTTATGATTTATTTTGAACAATTTACATTATTTCTAATTTGTCACTGTACCAGTGTTGTTGTTTTTTTTGACACATAATGTTCCCTTGATGTTGCTGTTCAGCATCTGGCAGGCTGCATGCCTGTAGCAAGGACATTCGGGTTGGCATTGTATCAATGTAATAGGTAGGTTAGGTTATTGTGAAAACACTTATGAACGCAACAAAACCCTAAAGAAATGCAGTTGACAAACTAGTTTGAAAAACCATATCCGATCAACATAGTGTATAGATAATAGATGAAGAGACAAATCACATTAGGTCAATGTCATATAGATATGTTTGATCAAAACAATTCAATTAACTCTGATGAAAGTGGTAAGATACAATTGGATTAATCAAATTATTTTACGTGGAGATTTTGTACAAAATAAAATATGTTGGAAGTTTTAAGTCATTGGAGCGATATAAAAAGAGAAGTCATTATTTTTCTCTGCCAATGCTGCTCTTTCCTGGGAAACTAATCAAAGTATTATTTTTCTAAGGCTTTAATTACTCTTTCAACATTTATTTTGGCAGTAAAATTCTTTAACATTTGTCATCTTTTAAGTTAATTTTTTCATTTGCAGTTCTAGTAATGTTGATAACCCGACGGGGCAGTGTGCTATGCAGTTTGTGTTCTCAAAAGGATCACACGCTGAGAGCCTAAATCTGCAAAGCATCTTTGTTTAACCTCTCGGTATAGAGCTGCCTCTTAGGAGATGATGACACGCAAAGCACCGAAAAACCTCTTTGAAGCAACACACTGCTTTTTTTTCAAGCTGAAATACATTTTTGTGATTTATCTTTGGAGGCCCTGCACTTTGAGCACACAGTCAGCTCTCACAGCTGTCATCAGTGTGTCCTTTCCATCGTAAACAAGGAGAGGGACGAGCCAATGAGGTAAAGAGGTCCCCAGTGGACACTGTGCCTCATGACTGATGCAAACAACTCTCATTTTCTGCCTCTTCAAATTGGTCTGGACGCTCAACCCTGAGGCTGAGGTAAGAGGCTGATTCTCATTATGGAGATTGACCAATTTCAATTTCCGTATGATCAATCAGAGTGCTATCGGCCAATCACTGCGGCTCTGGTTTTGCTAAAAATATCCCTGCTTTTTAGGGAGGAAAAAAAAAAGGTTTCACTGATGTTTAGCTGGCATTATAACACAACACACACATGTAGTGATGCTTCTGAACATGTTTATGACCACATACACAGACAGAGGGAGGGATATAAAAAGGACAGAGATGCCAATAATGCAGATTGAAAGCTTAATCCCCAATGGTCCGTCTGTCACCCGGCAACAGGTGGCCAGAGATCAATACACCTATTACCTGGTCTAAGAAGAGAGAGCAAGGAGGGAGGGGGAGAGAGAGAGAGAGATGCCGAAGGCCGACATGGTGTATCTCATATCAAGATATGGTGGCCTTCTGACAGCTGTCCACACAGAAAATGATGAGGGCTAGAGAAGAGGGACATGAAGACAGACAAGCTGATGGACAGAGAGACAGGCAGCTACGTACACAGGCTGATAAATGACATGCTGTACAGAGACTAGGTCAGAGATTAGGTTTCATCTGTTTTAAAGTGCAACATTCACATGCCATGTAAGGGTTTACAGAGTCGCTGGTTATTGTCCATCCATCATGAATTGATACATTTGTTATTTCCACATCTCTCTTGGTCAAACCAGGAGGTGAATGGAAAAGTTATTGTCGCTTACAAGCTTGGTGAAGCAGCAACAATCATGTGTAAACTTGATTCCACTTAAACATTTCCCCATTTTTATTCTCATTCTGTCAAAGTATTCTTTGTATGTATAGATCTATGGACATTGTCATCCATTACTCGTTCCCAAACTCCCGCTTTAGTTTCCTGACTAAAAAAACTTCAGACTTTCTATATTGGGAAATTGCTTTGTGCCACTCTGCCCATACACCCACTACTGTGTCTCCACGGTGACAGACCAATGGTACCTCATATAACTAATAACCCAGTATTTCAAAAGTTGCAAGACTGTAAATCTGATAGAATTCTCGGTGTCCCACTGAGAAAGAATAGAAAGATGATTAAGATTTCATTATATCTGCGTGCCATTTGGCACAAGTCATAATGTCTCACCGCCCATGTACAGAGGCTATTTGCAGCCTAGGTTCGACTGTGGTCCTTGGTCTCTTTCCCATGTGTCATTCCACCGTCCCTCTCCCCGGCTTCCCAATCCATTCACAGTTTCTATACACTCAATTTAAGACATAAAAGCAAATATTTGTGCAGCTATTGTTCAACATTTATTACCAAACTGTCATAGTTCTCAACACAGTAATTACCACATTAACTGAAACAACCGTCAATGCTGAGTGTTGCATGCATAGGCATCTTGAAGGGTGAAGTTAAGCCCAGGCTTAAGACCAGTTTGTGCAACTGGCCCCTGATAACTAACAGTTGCAGACATTGTCGAAGAGTGCCTTTGTTTCATAAACATTTCAAGGCGGGTAAGACTGTATCACCATTATATTCACTGATATGCGCTTTGTGGTTGAAATGGGTCTTAAAATGTTCAAATTACCTGAAAAGTAACAGTTTCAGATTTTTGAGCACATGTTCTTGTGATTGCTGTCTTTTGTTTTAGCTAGACATCGAGTTTGGAAGACTGTTCAAGGGGAAGGCCATCGTCCATTTTCCCAAAACTGAAGACATTTGTCATTTCTTGAGAAGGGCATAGGAAACCAGAATGATGGCAAGTACTTTCAATTGTTTTCATGTTTTCATTCATTGCTATCTCAGTTTGATGTAGTTAATCATCAATTACATGTTATTGCATATTTATAAGGCATTTTGCCTGCTTTTTATAAATATGACCTGAGTAACTGTATGCTGCAAGTTCTCACTCAACTGCTTCCACCAACATCTTCAGGTGGGGGCGCAGCAGCCTCAAACTGATGTAGCATGAAGTCAGCTATTTTATACCTACTGGACTTTCTTACTGTACGTTGTTTTGATATTTGTTACAGACAAATATCTGCTGTAACCCAACAAAAGACATAAGTGCCATGACACATTTGCACATTTCTCTCCAATACTCATACTTTTTTACCTTGGATCTCTGGTACAATATATTATATTCAGAGGTTGCATTTTCTAAAACGGCTCCTTGTTTTTTTTTCTGCTCGAAACAAGTGTTAAAGAAGTTTGTGTTTTCTTTTTTTTTTTTAGAATTGTGTCCGCATCCTCTCCCCTGTGTAACATCTATGAAAGATCCTTGAGGTCACGCCAGCAAACCCATCATCCGCCATTGGTGTGCATAGGTCATCTGTCCAGAAAAGCTTGCCAGTCCACTGCATGATGACAGCCTCACCTGTGCTCTGGATAAGCTGTTTAAGTTTTTTGGGGTATGCAATGTTTCTTATCCTACCCAGCTTGCTACAGATTTCATCTTTCTTGGCCATATATATGACGTGCCAGTGTCTAAGACAGTGAGACGATCCAAAGTAGTGGAGCAGCAGTTTGGCGAGCTTCACACATTAGCCCATCAACATCATATAGGGGTTGCCCTACATGTAAACAGCTAGTTCCGAGTGTGATCAGGAAATGGACTCTCAGGACTGTACCTCTATCTGCAGTCAAAATTGCTGCCAGCGGACTCAACACATTCTGAATTCCTACTCTCTTTCAAGGAGGCATTCATCTGGGGACACTTTAGACAATACTGCCATCATCAGTGCCCAAATATTTGATACCAGCCACTCTAATATCAGATGATGATATTGATATAGAGGCAGACTTTTCTTCATCTCATGCCAAAGGTCTAGCACTGAGTATCTATGCAGCTACTTTGCTTAATGTACTCTGCTTCAGATGCAACATTAAGTGATGTACAAAGTGTAACTTGCACTAAAGAACTATTGGATAGGACAGTTGATAGCCTTCAAGTTCTATCACTTAATTTCTAAGTACTTTTTCAGTACCACAAGACAACGAGGATGTTATCTCCTTTGTGCCCAAATATATTTGACGATTTGAACAACCCCTATAAAATAGCAAAATAATTTGAAGACAGGTTTTCTGTTTTGAGGCCAACAGAAATTTTTCAAGGCCACAGAGCTGACACCACAAAAAGAAGTATAGTTAAGCAAACACTGACCCGCAATTCACACATACTCTGTGCGCGCCGCGGTCCGTCAGCGCCACGGTGTTGCTCCATCGGACGGCTCGCGCCCATTCACACTGGATCCGTTTCTGGGACGTCAGCGCAGCGGAGCGCACCCATGACACATCACAGGAGAACTACAAGATCCCGCGGGAATAAAGAGAAAAACATGCAAACATGTTGCTTTGTCTTTCTGAGGATGCATTGTTGTTCATTTGGTTCCTGTTTTGACGTAATGTTGATAAAGTGATGAAAAATACGATCGCGAGTCCGCATCTTGTGTTTTATTTTGAAATTGACCGGATGCTCTGTGCGTTTCCTTGTCTGACTTCCTGTCCAGGCTGTCCGGGCTGTCATATTCTGTCGAGCTCGACGCGAACTTGCAGCGCTCTCCGGCGAAAATAGACTCGCTGCGTATTTGAAACGGAGCAGAGCGCAGTGCCGTCGGTGCCCCCGCCGGAGACGGACCGCAGAGCACCCTGTGTGAACACAATGATAGACTAGAGTGGAGGCTGAGTACAATGTAGTGCGCGGCGCTGACGGACCGCGGCGCGCACGGAGTATGTGTGAATTTGGCTTAAGAGCTTGTCCTTTTAAGTATTCTCCCATACTTGAGACAATACAATTTATATTCTGTAATTAGAAAATACTTTTGCAATCATTAAAAATACAGATGAAAAGATGCCCGATTACTTTGCCAGTACCAACTTTTCCAGGCATGACACGTACGAGAGACATTGATGATATGTAAACGTCAAATCCTCCGGGGTGTAAAACAAAGGATCATTACATTTTACGTAACAAACCTGTCACATGAGCACAATTAAAGCGTATAGAAAATATCCATCTCTGCCTTTTGATTAATTCCATTGATGGAGAAACATGTGGTTTTGGGAAGAATCCCTCTTTGATGACATTAGATGTCTTCAATATCATGGTATAGAGATGAAAGGAGAATCACACTTGTTGTTTTGAACAGTCTGTCTGTTAACAGGTGACAACATTGTATCTCAGTCATTGTGGGGTTATTTGGAAAGCTTCTCTGCCAACAAGTTCTGCCATCTTTGCCTTGTTAATAATATTTTTTCACAAATGCTGTCGAATGAAAAATGAGCCAGAGAACAAAAAAAATCCCAGCAGCAAGTTACTTTAAATCGGGGGCATCAAACTTGTGTGTCACAGGCCAGATGATTCTGGAGTGGTCCTCAAAGCCGCCTGACTTGAACCCCATGGAAAATCTCTGGTGGCATTTGAAGAAGGCGGTTGGAGCACACAAGCACAAAGAATTAGATGGTTTATTTCTTAGGGTCACCTAGAGGTGCAATTGCTGTGCTGATCACCAGAAAGGGTGAGTAAATACTGTTGTGTATTTACCACCAGGTCTCATCAGACAGCAAAAATAATTAAAACAGAAGATTGAATTCTAATCTAAACCATGATATGACACACACAGATCAGGTCATAATGCATTCACTCCAGTCTAATAATATCGGCCGTGACAGATTGATTATATAAGCCTTTTTATAAAAAAAATCATTTGTTGCATGGAAACTATTCTGTCAACCCAGATATCAGCTGTTTGTCTTATCTTGGAACATTACATTTTAGTTTTTTGTGTGTTTAATGCTGGTTCTGCAGTTGCACGCTTTATATTTCAAAAGTACATTTATTTTGAATATTGTTGTGTGTGTGTGTGTGTTGCAGTGACAACGACCAAAAAGCAAAACAGATAGGAAGTTAACTAAAGGGTTGTTGTGTCATGTGATTAGAGATCAAGATGTTAGTAATCAAATGGCAATATGCAACCAGATCATACACTATAAATATTAATAGATAAAGCGTGAGTGACGTAAGAAGTCACCAAACATGGAGTCTCATAGTTGTTGTGCTTCAATTAGAAACTGTTCATTTCAGCATCAACTTGTAATGTGCAAGTATCTAAACTATAAAACTGCATAGAATCCAGTCTAAAAGTATGCATCATCAATCCTGAAAATGTCATGCATACATTTTTTTTCTTCATAAAACTGTGATTAGTAGCAACTGCAAGCAATGCTCTTTGGAAAGTAATCACAATCCACATAGAAATTTCCACAGCGGGATGTCAAATGTCATTTCAAGTGCACTTGCTTGGCATGTCATGACGTTTGGTTGCCAGTCAGCAGGCTCTTTACATCTCCGATTTCTTTTCAGAATAAAACACTCTGTTTTGACGGTTCAGGGCAACAACCGTATGTGTGTTTGTTGATGTGTTTTATACATTTTTATGCCACATACATCACTTTATTTGGCATGTTCGCAAGTTAATCTGTTAAATTAACGCAGGAATTCCTTTGTCTCAGCACTCCAGCTGTCGGTCTGTGCTCACTGTGCTGGGCACTGTGGGTGTTGACGGACGAGGGGGCATGGATCAAGCAATGCACACGTATCTGGTTGAAATTCTTGGTTTCTTTCCTGAGTGTTTTTTTGCCCTCCAGTCCTCTGTGCTGTTCACGTGACTGAATGCTATGGATTTGTGTTCCCTTCTTAACATCTTTACAATTATACAATCAGTCAGGATATTTCCAAATAAACATATTTTTGCTCTTCCCTCTGTAAATTCTTGATTATGGTTTTGCAATATAACTTCTAAAAAAAAATAAATGCTGGCCAATTTACTTTTAGAGCATGTTTGCATTTTCATCCCCCATAGTCTTTTGTCTGACTAAACAGCAGAACCTCTTGGTTTTATTTTCACCATTATACCAACTTGACAGATGTTATCTGTACACTAGCCTGCAGCACTTTTACCAGACATGGTAGTGGGCATTTGTGTTTGTGTTCATCTGAAGAGTTTGTGTTGAGTTCTCACTTCAGTAGTTTTTTGCAGTAACATCCCTCTACTCTCTTATTTTTCTTCTCGCCTCTGTACATTTATGTAATAGCCCCAGGAAACGAGAATTTTTAGCTGCACTGTGAAACATTTTTTTTACTTTTTCAAATGCTTTTTCACAACAAGTCACGCCACCTCAGGCTAATTCAAATTTTCAGCATTTCCCGTTGACTTTGTGACCAATCCTGGCGTAAATTTCCTTGTGCTGTCTGAATGCACTTAGTCTGGATGCAGTCTGCCTAAGCACAGAAACAAATGGTACACAACTTTGTTAAAATAGTGTAAAGTTGAGTAGAAAATAAAGCAAGCTTGGAATGTTCATTGATTTGAATTATTGCAAAGGATACTTTTTGTTCTTATTCAAATGTTCCTGCATTTAAAGCACCAACATGTAAAAAATATACTGAATTAAATTATAAAGTGACCTTACTATATCACAAAACATTAAGGAAACATGCTATGTTGAAGTGCTGGCTTCTCTAACAACAATGCAGCAGCCAGTATGTCCTCCTTCTATGTTTAGATTCTGGTCCAGAATGGTCTGGATTTGTTTACACTAGAGAAGGTAGGCGGTTTTAAGGCACCCCCACATGGCCGTTTTGGACCCCCCTCGGTTTACTCTACGAGCAGAAACGTGCTTAAACTAGGATCAATATTGGAAATGCTTTTGAAAAATGGAGAGAGGTTTGACCTCAAAGGTTTACAGACCGATGCAGAGCTGGCGCAACACTGAAGCTACAGTGTCCATGAGATGCTAACCCACGTGAGCATCAACTCTGGGAGGGAGTGGGCAGGGGGAGACAGCTCTCTTCAATAACTTGAGTTTGGACTGCAGTGCCCATTATTAATGTTCGGTGTTCCTTTCAATACTGTCATGCTGTGTGTGTGTTTTTCTTGGTTTGGACCTGAACATTGGCCACAGTAGTAGCTCTGTATTTCTTTAATTGCATATCATGCAACATATTTTGTAGAGTCTCTTCTCCAACATATTCAGTGCACTGTCATTAACTTTTTAGCAGCCATTTGAGTTTTTTTTAATAAGAGGACACAACAAAATTCAGGGGATTTCTAAAGAATGTCATAGTTAAAAAGTAGATTCACAAGATACCTTCTGAGGAGCCAAAAAGAATCAAAACATTCATTTCTAACAATATTTCCAGTTGTTTTGCACAATGCCTCTAATAACCATTTTCCAAAGACACAACACAAAACTTGGTGCTGCTGCAACATGCCAACTCTGACAGAATAAGAAGGAGACGAGAAAAAAAGAAGTGGGAAAAAATAAATGCAGCTTTGCAAAAAGCATCGACAACAAAGAAAGAATGTTGGCATGCAAAACAGTGGAAATCAGAGGGAACGGTGAAACCTAGCAAAGAAAGGAAACAACCAAAACAAGGCAGCTGCAAGGAAAGGTTGTCATCCCGAACAACAACATTTCAAACACGGACAATGCTCTGCTGAATGTGTTAAGATCTCTTTTTCTACCTTTGTGCTCCCATCAGAAGGAAAAGGTAATGAACACCGGTGGTCCCAGTCAGAGAGGAATGCTGGATGGGTGAAGCAAAGAAAGGTCTAGGTATGTTGTGCTCTTTATTGACAACACTCTAATAATAAAACGTGATGCTCAGCAGTCAGAGTCTCTTTAGTATAAATGGCATGGTGTGTAAATGGACTTGAGCTTGAGCTTGTATAGTGTTTTTCTAGTCTTTTGACTTTGCCAGGTTAAGATGTATGTGACTGAATCTAAATAACCTTAAGTCTATGCTAATATTACTATTTTTTATTGTGCCTGTGAAGCAATGTTGTGAAATTAGTATAAATAAACACACCAGTTCACCCTCTCTATCAGGAAAACGGAAAAGTGGGACACAGGTGCGGACCCAGGGGTGTCTTGAAGTTATCCAAGAAGGATAACCACAAAAATCGCAAGCGATAGTGTAACGTGAGGGTCTGATGTGTGGTGGATGGATCACTCTAGTTAAGAGAAACAGAAGGATGGAGACGGATAACTTTCTCAGCAGCACTTTACTGTCATCCACATTGTTCTGCTACACAACAACCCCAACACTTCCTTGTTACTCAACTCATGTTGTTAAACATTATGGCAAACACAGAAGTAGATTCAATATAATTTGGTCACAGTTACTAGATGCTACTGCAAACATTAACACATGTAAATATATCAGTATTAACTTTGTAAACTCAAATATGTAAATAGTTCACTGTATAAACGTTAACTTATTTTTAACTTAAAACTTAAATACATAGACTAACTCAAATATATGAATTTACTTCACTTTTAAATCTTACAATAGATTGGGGGGGGGGGGGGGGGGGGGTAGGGCACAATGAAAATAGCATAGAGCCAAAACATTCCTAATTAATGCACTGAAAATTATCAACTAAACCACTGCTGCCAGGCAGCTGACTCAAAACTAAATTGTCCGGGAGACCCAGAAACAATTCACGAAAGTAAAGGCTGCCAGGACGGCCTTAAAACTCAACACAAAAGGCTGGGGTATATCAACTACCCAGCACCCCAAGTGATTAATTCACCAACCCCAGTGAGAAGCCAGAGAGTGTGTCCTTACACTCTCATACACTGAATCTGCATCATGCTGTTTGGTATTCATGTTATTCACTTCCTGACTGACAGGAGGCAGCAGGTGAGGTTGGGGAGCATCACATCCAGCACCCGACCATTAGCACTGGCGCACCCCAGGGGTGTGTTCTCTCCCAACTGCTATTCTCCCTTTACACAAATGACTGCACCTCAGGGGACCCTTCTGTGAAACTCAGGACGGAGACGAGTCTGCTTACAGAAGGGAGGTGGAACAGCTGGCTCTCTGATGCAGTCAGAACCATCTGGAGCTGAACCGGCTCAAGACTGTGGAGATGACAGTGGACTTCAGGAGAAGACTTGCATTAAGAAATAGGACAAAAATGCATCTAATCTTGCAGGAGTTACTTGTGTTGAACGTTGTCCTGTCGGTGAAAAAGTTGTTGGCCCCCACTAAGTAGTTGCTACATTACCACACTTCCACACAGTACACAAAGCCCATGTAATACAGAGATGCAAATTAGTTCTGGTGTCAGCTAATATCCCCTTTCCTTAACCAAAATGTGCAGAAACTTGAAATCTAGTTCAGGAATGAAGTTAGTGGGTGTAGGCAAGTGAATGGGCGAGTTGCCATTCAGCCAAGCCTCTATGTTAAATAATGTTATAATATGCTGCTTTTCTTTAGAGCCTCAGAATTTAATGAGAGGACTGAGGTTTGAATAAATCAAATGTGCATTTATTTCTGTTGTCATTTATCATTTTTCTCTACAGTAGACGTATGATGAATAATGAGGTAGCACTTTACTGGCCTCAGCTCATGTCCAGGCAGGAGCAGTGTTTGGCTTTTCTGTCCTGACTGTGTGGGAGGGGTCTCCTCAGGTTAAACCAGGTCCCTGGCAGGAGTTTGTTTAAGGCCCCAGGAAGGGCCATCGCTGTACTGATCGAAGCTGACTCAAGACCGTCTCTCTCTCTCCCTGTCTGCTCACGACTAATGAGCCAGATATGAAATAATGTAATGTTGGAGAGGAAATAGATTTCGGGGGAAGAGTTTAGAGGAGTTTAAAAAAAAAAAAAAAGGCTGTACCATTAATGGATCAGGCCGTCAGTATGAACATAATACTTTCTCCTTTGCTCTCAATTGGTGCTGGGGGGTAAAGGAGGGAAATAGCATTCAATATTGTTTGGGTAAAATATATTTCCTGTGGGGCAGATTCAGTTAGTATTTGATTCCAGCGGAGAAGCAAACACATGGAGCATTATGGAAATGGGAGCCAACAATAATAGTGTTTCTTCATCAAAACATCTCTGAGCCATCATAATAAACCCACAACAAAAAAACTCTGTCTGTCAACTCAAGGCTAACTTTGATAATCTCTCTTCAAACAAGTTTTTCTTTGCCACAACACAGACTGATGCTTGGTCACACACTTGCAAACAGTTGTTGTTTTTTATGCATGCATGCAAACCACTCTTGCTCTCATTTACAGTATCAATGGGATACCCTACACAAATGTTTTGGTTGGAGATGTTCCAAGGTACTATTTACCTCCTCCATGATTCAACAGACATCAGACTAGTTGACCAGTCTAAAGATAAGAAAACACTCAGTGAACAGTCAAAACTTAGCAGAGTTTATTGAACTTGAGGGGAAGTATAGCTTATGCAGCCGTCCCTGTTTCCGACCCAGCAGGATCACAGCATCTGCAGATAAATGACATCAACTTGGTTTGCCAAGTGTGGCTAATGTTAGCAATGCTAGCACCACCCTTGCAGGTTAACGCCCATCTGTCTGTCTCAATGTGCTTGCATTGGTCCTGCTGAAAAGCTAGTTTAATCCACACAGACCTCTGACACAGACAACACTCTATTTTCTAGCTCAAAATATTGCCATCCACTGTGCTGGTTAACATCTGGCAGTAGAGCTACCAGAGAAGGGATTCAACCACTACTTGCATTGAGGGCCCACATACAAAAATAGGAGTGAATTGTTAAACCCAAGAGAAATTCTGGTGCCATCTTAGGAGTTTGACGAGCTTTGATTGTTTAGTTGGCAGACACAGTCCTAGTTTAGGTGACTACATGCAAAAAACTATTGCAAGAGTAATCTGTTAATAATATAATATAATAATAATCTGTTCTCTCTAGTCATTAATTCTTCTTTCTCTTTGTAAGTGTCAGATGGATGTTCACCAATGAGTCTGGTTCTCTTAAAGGTTTTTGCATGTAAAAATATGTTTTATATTGCCCCTGTTTAGTGCTTGCTTATTTATTCTTGGTTGCTCCAAATTATATAATGCACCGTATGTTCTACATATAGGAAATATCCCCTTGAGGTGTGTTATCTGGTTTTCGAGGAGATCCTAAACATTTAACAAATCCAAAATAAAACCAAACTAAACAATACTCCGAGCAGAACATTGGGATTTAATACTTTAAAGGGAGTTCCACAAATCATGATGAAAGTTTTAATTTTGTTGTGCAGCCATTCATTTGTTGTGAGCCAGTGTTGTGTGATATTAAAATATTCAAACTCAGAGCAAAGGGAGGTCATTTACAAAAATGGAAAAAAGAATTGGACCAAGAGTTGAAGGGCGCTCATCAATCATTAAACAATATACAGACTCCTGTGGTATTGAGAACCCGGGAAACCAGCTGCATACAATTCAGAAATGGGCCTAGTGGGTTAGGGCTCACTGTCAGACTGAGCAGAATGACAGCAGAGACAGAACGCTGCGTACAAGGATCCTGTGGAAACCAGCAGCTATAGGGGGAGGCTTCTTATTGATCATATATTTTGCAAAATGTTGGATTCTAATGTCAAAACAAATGCATGAGTACCAAAGTTGAACTCACAAGCTTTTAAAAACATTGGCAAAAAAGCCAATATTAAACATGAAAGGTCATACAACGGAAAGCAGTTTAAAGGAGGAAACACATCTTGAGAGAGCTGAACAAATGCATACTCTCTTTCCTCAGCATATGGAAAAAACTTGTGGAATTTATGAACCTTAAAGTCATAGTGCATTAATGTTTTGATGAGGAGAAGACAAATACAGTACAAGCACGCATCACATCAGTTATGCAGCACCCACTCCCGCCGCAGCAGAGGGTAGTGATGTAAATTTCCCTTCCGACTTTTCCTTTCCCAACACCAGTGATTTCCAAGCCATGCTATTAAGGCAACATTGACATTGAGAACTGTTAAGACAAGTGAGGAAAAATCTGTGGAGGGACTCATACACACTTGTGAATCTCATTGGTAGAAGGTTACGTCAAAACTTATGGCCCAGGAAAAATCAAATGGAGAAAAGGAGCATTTCCTGCAATTAATGCCTGTTTTACAAACACACATTTCAACTTCAATTCCTTAGAAAATCTTCTCTCTTTATGTCATGTGTGAAATCTTGTTATGTCTGCAAAACTATAGGTGACATTCCTCAAAATGTGCTTCAATGTAGTGAAGTAAAAACCAATAAGATGACCACAGAGAGATCCTGCAACTTGCTTTGTACTACTCTTGAGTTATGTTGGTATCTACGTGGAAAAGTCCTTCAAGTTGGTTAAAGAAACTGTATCCACCTAGCGTTATTCCATTCAGAAAAGTAATGGCTGTGCGCTTGCATGAAGCGTTTGTGTGCAGAGAATAAAAGCACTGCACGTCCGTCCTGTCTCTATGACAACAGTCTTTTGACAACTGCCGCTGTATGACAGACAATGCTTCTTTGCTTTTTACTGCATGTTTTTTTTAATTTGAGATCAGACATGGTGCAAAGATGGTGTGGGTACAAAATTTGATCTGTATGGGAATATCGTACTGCGCCTTTCTGAAAAGTTGAAAGATTATCAGAGCTAGGCCGCGCAGTAAAAGCCAGAGCGCGGAGGAAAGAATCACTCTGTACCCCTCACATACATGTTGCAGGTCTATACTGTTCAAAGAGGGAGCGAGAGAAAGACATACGCTGCTAAGTCTCTTTTAATGCCATTTTTGTTGCCATATTCTGCTCTTTGGTGTCCTGTGTGCGTGCAGGCAGTGAACTCCCCCAACCCCTCTTAAAAAAAACGGAAGAGCTTTCATATTCTTTGTCTTTGTCTTTCTAACAACACCTAAGGTACCCGCCTCACCCGCAAAGCAACCAGCATTGTGCATGACCCCACCCACCCCTCACACAGCCTCTTCAGCCTCCTGCCATCAGGGAGACGGTACCACAGCCTGCGGGCCGGCTCCACCAGACTGGGAAACAGCTTCTTCCACCAAGCTGTCAGGAAGCTTAACTCTCTCCCCTCTCTTCCTTCCCTCCCCTCTGCTCCCACGGACACTGGACGTTGAAACCCCCTCCCGTTTGCCACCAAGAACTCTGGACTAATAACTCTGAAGCTAACTACTCAAAAGTACACTCAGTTTACTGCACATTGCACATATTGCACAAGTTTACTTTTTCTTTAAATTTTATTTATTTTATTTACCATTTTGTACCTTTTGCACAATTTAGAATTTATTACTGTAAATATTATTTATCTTATTTTACCTTATTTTGGTTGTATTGCACCGCGGGACGGAGACAAACGCAATTTTGATTCCACTGTATGTCTGGCATATTTTGAAATTGACAATAAAGTTGACTTTGACTTTGACTTTGACTTTGAACAGTATATATCAAACAAAAAAACCTAATTATATATCAAATATACATTGGCTGCTTGTATGAAGCTATACGGCTTTAGAAATTCTGCATTGATAGAATAGTACAGACGCACTACAACTCTCCAATTTAGATTTATAAAAGTATGGTTCAAATGAACGCATTCATCATTGAATGAACATGTCTCTGATGAACACTAAGAGATTTAAAAAAAAAAAGCTGATCTCAAGGATGATTTCCTTTGAGTCCGCACACTGCCTGTCCTTCAGAAAATGGTAAGAGGAAAGCCCCTGAGAATCAAAGAAGTGTGGAAGCTGTAACAATTTAGTGACTGAAGTTTTGCAAAAAATACTTTATTTTTCATGACTGTGTTGCTGTATGATGCAAGTGTGTTTTTAAGTGAATGATTTAAGTATCAGCCCAGATGAGTTCATGTTGTGCTTTCAACTTGGAATCCTCTCCATGTTTAAGCTAATACGACAAGGTAGATTCAGAGTGGTTAAAATCATCACATTAGCCACCACCATCGGATGGTCTGGTCCCCACAACCACCACAGGCCTCATCAATGCACGGCCTGCTCGGACCTCCACCTCAGCGGCAAGGGAGTGTGGGCAACATGAATGAGAGATATACAAAGGAGAAATCCTTCCTGCATATTACCCCATCTCCGCCTATCCCATTTTTCTTTAAATTAGTAGGGTCTTTTACCTGCTCATTTGTAAAGCACCTGGAGCTAACACTTGTTATGAATTGGCGCTATACAAATAATGATTGATTGATTACTTGATCCGTCGGGGATGGAGAAAACAGTTTGACTGTTAAGCTGACAGGTCACTGAAGTAAACTGCTAAAAGGAGAGTTGTTTAAAAACGGGTTGTCTCAAACAGTGTCAGACCCAGTATTCATTTGGCCTCAGGTCCTTCAGCCTTTTAATGAAGATGAATGATGACTGTGTTAAAGTTTTGATTGACGGTGCTTAATGAGAACAAAAGTCAGGACTAAACTAGATAAGCAGTGTTATTACCACGTTTTACAACACTCTCTTAAAGACATCATAATGAGGGCCTCTGTTATCACTTTGCCCCTTTGTCATGTCTTTTCATGACTAAAATACGGAGCGTGACCATCACGATGTCTGATCCATGTCAGCATATGGTGAGTTTAAATAGAAATTAAAAGTAAATGAGTCTGTATAAAAGGTGCTTGACAATTTAGAGTGGCAGTTTGCGTTATCATTTGCTGAAAATCAGCTCCCATAGGCCCATCTTGTGATTTATTCTGATTAATGCTTGATGCAGAGGCTTGTCATAACAGGATCTTTAGTGTCCATGTAAATAGTCCATCAGACTGATTTTAATTGAAGATATCTTGCACATGTTAAAACCATTTTCATCTTCTTCATACCTGTTTGTTCATGTGGAGGATTCATGAACTGTCACTAGATTGACAATCCCTTTCGATTAACCAAGAATACTCATAACACCTGTCATGTTCTTACTCCGTTAATGAGCACATGCTTTGGAAGCTGACATGTTAGCTACGTTTGCATGGACAAGTGGAACATTTTGCAATAGCAAGTGGAAAATAAATGACAGGCAAAACAAACAACAACCTTGACAGTCTGTTGTTTGGACTGAGTGTTGTGGCTTATGGTGAACAGCTCTTATATTTTTAAGAGTTAGTACTCATTGCTTCCACAGTTTTCAAAAATAACGGATCCTTTATTTGTAGCCAGGTTAGGTCGATTTTAAGCAGCTGTCAGTATGGATTTAGGACCAATCCCTCCACATCAATGGCAATTATGGAATTAACCCAAGTAATATCCACTGCAATAGACAAGAAACATCATTTAGTAAGCTTCTTTGTTGACCTTTAAAAGACAACAACATTTGACATCATGGATCATACCATACTTTTTTTTTTTCTAATTTAGCAAATAGGGTATCAGAGGGGTGGCACATCAGTTTAGCAGGTTACTTAGAAAACAGAAAACAGTTTGTTGATATAAATAATATAAAATCAGATGTATATGACATTAATTGTGGTGTACCTCAGGGATTGGTCCTAGGACCAAAACTGTTTTATTTTCTCGATCAATGATTTTGTTAATGTATCTGAACTGCTCAAGTCTATTCTATTTGCGGATGATACCACCTTATTTTATTCTGGGAATATTATGTCACAGGTGTTGGATGTGAAAGTAAAACTCCTAAGAAAATATCAGCCTCTTTAGCTGCTGAGTACCGTTGTGTTTGTGTAGCTCTCTAACTTTGTCATTCTGTGTATTGTTACTGCCCAGGTCGTATACACTGGCTTTATTCAAGCTGTTTCAATAAAAATAGTTGCTTTCTACTGGAAATGAGGTAAAAGCAGAAAAGTCTGGTTTATATTTCTGAATCGAATCCACATTATAGTGGCTTAAGCCGTTGTAAACACACTATACTTGTGTGTGTCTGTGTAGCTCTGCAATATCCAGCCTACAAACACTACTTGACTGTTTGATTTCTATGCTTGTTACGTTGGTTTTTGCCACATTCCCATGTTGTAAATGCAAGAAATACGATGCAACGCAGCGATCCAATCACAGGGCTTGTGGTCTGAGTGGTTTTGATGTGTATTTACATTCTTGATGAGGTACATGTCAGCTACGTGCATAGGCTTTTCCATAGGTACATAAACCTATGGCATAGATTTGGCACAGCAGTTTTGGTGCATTCCATTTGCTTTTGAAGTTTAAAGTCCGAGTAGCTGGTCTGATACTTCATCAGGAACACCGCGTTGAAGTCGGAATTCCGAATTGGAAACTCAGTGAACCTTCAGTAGCCCAAGCTAAAACCCAACATGGCTGCTACGTGTAGCCACAGTAACTAAGCAGTTGTCACTAAGGTGTTTGTTAGCAGAGATAGGAAGTGGCAAAAGGAAGCAAAATACTCACAGCCCTCTGACCAATTAGAGGATGCTCCCTCTCCATACCAATCCAGAACTCACTCAGTGTCTGTGACACAAACTTCAGTCTCTGGGAGGAGTCAGACGTTACCTCAATGAACTGGTCCTCTTCAGCAGAGCTGAAGTCAGCAGGTGCTGGTGCATTGAAAGGATCTCTTACCCAGTCATACTAAGCACTGCTGTCTGAGAACTATTTTCGGAAGAAACCTCACATGGAGGATATGTGCTCCCTCAGACAGGAAATCACTGTTGTGGAATCCTAATCCTTAATTTAAATAAATTCACTTAGATTCTCAAAAGTATAATTATTTCCCCTCTCAAGGCATGCTTGAGAGGGGAAGAAGATGCTAATCTCTGCCTTGAAGTTGGAGATTTAAGTCGTTAAACTTTCCAAATATGTCACTTACATAGGCCAGTTTCATCAAAAATTGTTCGCCATTAAACTTGACTGCAAGTTTGTTCGTGCGCTCCTCCTCCAGAAATACGCAAATTTCTTCTCGTAGCTCAAGCACTCTGACTGTTGCGCTCCCATCTCTTTGCATAGTGCAGAGACCAGTCGAGCTTTCAGAGGTCTTGTCTTGATGAAATTGACCACGTTGATAACATTGGTCAAAACAGTGTTCAATTCATCTGTCTCTCAGCCAACGCCTCCCTGTGTATGATGCAGTGCATTCACTGAGCTTTTGGCGAGACCCTCATGATGATTGCCTTCAGCGCCTTCTTTTTTCCTGCCATGGACTGTGCTCCATCCATGCAAACACCCAAACAGTTTTCTCATTTCAATCCGTGTTCGTGAGTGGCTTCTTACATTTTGCAATTCTGTGTGCGACTCTGTATGATGCCAGTTGTGCTTTGCTGCTCACCGATGCTGTTGTTTTAAAGCGATTTTCCTGCTTGCGATATTCATCCAGTTTTCTCTTGAAGAAATCTGGTGGCTTACTGACATTGGAGGGGTGTAATGTTTCTAAATGTCTTTTTAGTTTATTGGGTCTCATGCTGTCAGCTGCCAGAGTTTTCAGGCACAAAACACAAACGGGTCTCTCCTCCTCTCCTACCACATTCACTGTGAATCTAAGGGAAATATATGCATTGTCATACTTTCTGGATTGGGCTTTGGCAGTTGGTCATCATCACCGTTGCCCGACTTATCGGCTGATTTTCTTTTCACTGTTGAAAACTATCTGTCCATTTTGCAACCTAACTTTCCCTCGCTCTCTCCCGCTGCCTCTCTCTCACTTTCGTTGCCTCTCACTCGTTGCCTCTCGCTCGCTCTCGCTGCCTCGCTCCCCCCTCGCTGCCTCTCTCTCACTAGCTCATTCTGGCTAGCTAGCGCTCGCTACCTCTCTTTTGATCGCTCTCGCTGCTTTTCTCTCAATCGCTCGCTCGCTCTCTAAATGTGAAAACGTGATTTGGTCTGGTGTCACCACAAAATGAGTCCCCCCCCCCCCCGTTAATGTATCATTAACGCCTGGTATTAGCAAACAAAACAAAGGTACTCCTGGAGGCGTCCATTTTGCTTGCCGTACTTTACCTACCAACCAACCAACCAACCTCAGGTGTGACAACATACCCAGCTCCGATATCTATGGTAAATAGAAAGTACCATATAAACAAGGATACAGAGCACATCAGAAACAATAGGCTGAAAGAGGCTAAAACACTTTGTAAGACTGAGAGGAACTCACTATGAGCCACCCCTTTTCATTCTATTCTTGATTCAGAATTATTATTTTCTTTATTGTTAATTAATCATAGACATCATATTCACATCAATCTAACTGCCGGCCTGGTTGGATGAAAAACAAGTACATCTTTGAAGATGTATAAACACGATATATACTGAATGTGCCTGGCCAACCTGGCACATTATTCCCGCTCCGGTTTGGGCCATAAGCCACATCCTCTTGGGTGCACTCATATTTTTGCAGCCATATGTTCTCATCGGTTTTGGCTCTCAAGTTTTGAGCGTAAAACAGCAGATCAGGCTCAACAATTCTTAGCGCTGAGTTAGGAGGGTTGAGCAGAGGGGCAGCAGCCAGTAAATTATGATGTTGCTTCTGTTTCCTATTGCTTGAGGTGCATGAATAAAAACTCAACAAACAGTAACTTACCAGTTAATCAAAAAGCAGCAGTTTTAAAGAGGGTTTCTGGAGTAAGTGTGTGTATTCCTGCTTTTATGGCCATACCTGAGAGGCAGTGTAGAGTGAGCACAGAGCGATGTATCTGTCTTTACACTGCAGTACAAGTTGGCATCTCGCAACAATACAAACAGCCCTTTGTCAACTGGAGGCAGAAAGCTCAGATTAGGTCGATGCCTTTGATCTCTTGATTTATGGGGCCTGACTCCCTGAGAGAGAGAGGGAGAAGAAGGAGCAGTGTGGGAGGGGAGGGAGGCCTTTGAAGAGGAGAAGGATAAGGAAAAGGAGGGCAAGAGTTTGCAGAACGCAGGTAGATTCTCCATCCAAAAGCCAGACTGTTCTCCACATCTCACAGCTTCTTTGAGGAAATCCCTGACTGAGAAGGGGGAGTGAGGTTTCTCTTCTCAGGAGAAGATTAAATTTGTTTCCGTCTTGTTTTTTATTTCCCCCACTTGTCTCTTTCTTACTGTCTTGGTTCATGTCAATCTGCCTTTTGACCTTTTAACCTTTCCCTCTTTTAACCTGTACAGCAGGAGCTGGCAAAGGCATCGGATCCATCTCTGGATCTGCTCTCCTTTTACTTCATTTTGTTCACTTTCTTCACCGTTTGTTATTTGACTTTGTCAGTCAGCAGTGTAGCTCGAGAGCTGCTACCACTCTCTGTCAGCAAAGTGCTCTGCAGATTACTCTACTGTAGTTAAATATGGAAATGTTGGCTATTTACTTATAGTACAAGTTGCAGTAGCTTTTATTTTTTAAACATTTTGCATTAATAAGTGTTACGTACCGTAGTCTTGTGTATGTGTGTGTTTTGTGTTTGTTTCTCTCTCTCCCTCTCTTGTTGCTCTGCAGGTTGGTGCTTTCCCTACAGCTGGTGATTGAGCTCACCTGATGCCTCTTGCAGGAGAGAGGAGAAAGCAGAGGCCAATGGGTCAAACCGTGATCGGGTGGAAGCGAGAGCTTAACTTAACTTACTTCTTCAGTGGAAGAAGGGTGTTGACATAGTTAATAGTTTCTTTTGTTAAATAGGATTTTCTGGTGGTGTTTCATCTTATCAGTGTTTGGCTTATGTTTAGCTATTCTTGAAAGAAGATTATTTTCAGTTAAATTGTGTATCCAGTTGTTAAATAAATAACTTGTTAGTATTTCTAAATTCCCGTCTTTTTTCTTCATTCCCGATTTTCAATTATTATTGTTACTCCCCTCATCCCTGAGGCCTTCGGGGAACGAATTAAGTGCCATGGATAAATAAATAATAACAAAAGACACAAAGTACAAGTGTCTGTATTCAAAATGTGAAGAGGCTCTTGAAAGTTTAAGTTTGATATGTTTGTGTGATCTTCCCAGAAAAAACAGCCAGAGAGAGTCAAGCGACATCAAAGGGAAGTGAAAAGGACAGAAGAGGTTTGACAAGAAAAGAGACAGAAGATCAGGCAGGGATTTAAAGTCAGGACACTACGTGTTTGTGTGTGGCTGTGTTCAAAGGAAAATAGATGTTCTTCTGCTTCTATGGTGTAAAATGAGTTTTGGTGTCCATGCATGTTGAAATTAACACATATATTTACACGTAGTGAGGCAATTTACGGAATGTTTACATCTTATTCCATACATGGAATTGGCCTTCAAACTTCTGTCTGAACATGAAATTCAATGATTTTGTGTTTAAGGTCGCTGGAAATCTATACATTTAAGAAGGAAAGAAAGACTCCAGTTCAGACAATTGAATAGGTAGTTATATCAGAGACAGCATATGTGTGCAGGGTGCTGACAGTAGTGTTGGTTCTCCAGCTGTGGAGGAAATCCTTTCAGCTGCATCCCCACTAGGGGAACCATCCATATCCATATACTGTACTGTAGGTATGCATGTATAACCATGGTTACTCACTTTGCCAGATTAAATCAGATTATAGAGCTGCAGTAAACGATGGCTTGCCTAGGGTGAGAAGCTGCCAACAAGCACAGATGTTTGTGTGTCACAATGTGGGACATGTTACCGCACTGCATAGAGATATCATTTCTATCGGATATCCATTTAACCCTAAAAAATAAACATTTCTACTCAAACCATAAGATAATAATTATCAACAGAAATGTTTTAAAAGGCTGATTTGGTTGAACATAGTATGCAGGTTGTGCATCTCCTCAGAGGCAGGGTCAAGCACATCTGTAACTAAGGCCGCTGTTTTTAAACGTCCATTTAAGTTTTCTTCGTCTTAGTCTGGAAAAAATTACTGGAGCTAGCTTTCTACCACAGTCTGCTCAGCAGACCTGCATGATTGCTGTTATTTCAGCTTTTGTTACTGCATCTTTTTGACAATCCTGTGGGGGTTTTAGGAGGATGGTATCCATGGATCGATATTCTCTTCATGAGCCAGGCTTTTCTTTTTAGTCTCGCGTGTAGTCCACACAAGATCGAATCAATTTGCGGAAAACAGGACAAGTAGTGGGTGACGGGTATCCTGACGCAGGATGTGACGCAAAAGAACCAGGCAGAAGTACAATAGGGGACGTAGCAACAGAGTCAGCTGTACGGCGCTATAGTGAGAATATTTGCCTTTATATCAATATTATGTGTAGGTCAACAGAAACCAAATATGTACAAAAGAGTGGTGAAGAACATACAGGTGAACAGAAAACATAATTTATTTGTTTAATTATGTGCACAGAGATCATAACAGTCACAATATACAGTCTGTGGTGGGTCACCAGTCATTGAATATAAAGATCGTTTCTGAGGTTTGAGTTAACACAACCATCTCCCCTTGATAAAACCATGACTTTTTCAGCAGTTTTAAACACGTGTGAATTCATTATCTGTAACAGCAACAGAGTGGAGATGGCCAGGTTGGATGGCAGCACCTGCCAAATTATACAGGACAGTTTATAATGAGGCCCACGTGGGGATCCTCAGAAACTGTGCACCTTGGTGACAGATGTTGAGTAAGCTCTCTGAGGGTCATGTTGGCGCGCAGATGTGTGAGGAGTGTGAAAGACTGAGACCTAGAATAGGCAGAAAAGCAGGACTGTTGCTCTTTTTATGGCCGTTTGGGGGGTGAAGCGATAGGAGAAGGCCCACTCCTTTGAAATTGTATTTAAAGGATTTAAAGGGTTACTATTGGACCTTCTTCCGTTTTATCTTGCTAACCAGTTAGCAAGTCGCAAACTGGTTGTATGTTGAAATTGTAGGTTTTTTTTACAGTCTCTTTGCCTCTATTAGATAGGACAGCAAACAGAAAATTATACCAGGTGGAGAGTGTTGGATATAACATGCAGGAAAGAATCCACACACAGGCTGGACTAGAACCCTAGCCACCCGGTTTGGGGACGATAGCCTCTGTACGGGGCCCAACCAAACCTCTATGCCAGATCTGCGCCCCCACATGTCTGTACATTTAGTACATACTCTATGCTAGTGCAACACATTTATGTTGTTCGACTACTAGGTGAGGTGAAAGCCCCGAGTGGAAACCTTGGGGCATGCACAGAACACCTAGTCCAGTTTGGGTTCAACTGAGTTGTATACATGCAAGAGTTAATGGATCCCAAACCTCATGTGTGTTAGCCTGACTTCAAGAAATTCAACTTAATATGATTTCAGTTGGACTAATATGTTCACATGGATTTTAAGACTGCATGTTTCACAAATGGAGCCTATAGGACAAGAATGCTGTGCACGACCATCAGGTGAACTCAACCATGTTCAAGTAGGAGAGCTTGTGCTGCTGCAGAGCCGAATTGATGGTGTGGCATAGGTTCCTGTGGAGTTCAGGTGCTTGAGGAGGCAGTGATGAATTCACAGTGACATTCACACCCATGGGCCATTTAACCTACCTCCCACAGTCCAGGGGGAGTTAACTGGAGGCCAGGCTGAACACCCACACATGAAGAGGACACATACACACTGAGAGTTGGCAGGTTTGAACCCAGAACCTGAGGGCCAATCACTTCACCCCGGCACAAAGTCTCCTCATCAAACTCCCAGACAAAAATATATACAAAGACAGTGTAAGCAAAGGGAACTATTTTCTAACTATATTTTTTCATATCATATGTATTCATATTGTATGTTGTATATATAATATTTATATTATTATAATTTCAGATCTAGAAAGTTTTGTTACTGTGCATATTTATATGCAGATTTTCTCTTTTAATGTTTTCCTTTCACTATTACATTTTATTTTTTGTTCTACATTTTGAAATTAATACGTAAAAGATTTTGGGAGCGGCTCAAGTGGTAGAGTCGGTCGTATTCTAACCAGAAGGTCGGGAGTTTGCTGAAACGACACGTCGGATGTGTCCTTGGGCAAGATAATTAACCCCAAGTTTGCTCCTGCTGCTTCATTGGCAGCGTATTAATATTTTAGAATGGGATGAGTTACTTCTGACACTTTACATAGCAGCCTCTACCATCAGTGTGTGACTGGATGTGAGTAAAAGCATTTTGAGAAGTCAGAAGAAATGTCAAGATTGAACCATTCCCACATCATTCATGCACTGCACTTGTTGTTTGCATCTGAATAACCTCAGAGAAGCCACTTGGCATAGAAAACAATGATTATTATTATTATTTTTTTTAGCCCTCTCCCGGCTGATTTGGCTATTGTTGGAGGACAATGACTAATGTTGAGTGTGAAAGCTGGCTCTTGAGTATTTATCAACCTATATAGTTTATTTTTGTTGATATAGACTTTCCTGAGTGGCAGTTACTTAGAGAAAGCAATCGTTGTCTTTGAGGTGGTGTGTGCAAGTGTGTGTGTTGTTGAGTATTATGGGAGTTAGATTGTGTGTGAGTGACAGCCTTTGGCCAACGAGTAGGACATAAAGATGAATAAAAAAAATGAGAAAGGCAGGAAAAGAGATATTTTCAGAGGGAAACACAAATAAATATTAGTATATGTATAGTTTCCTACTTAATTTCTTCTGTATGCCTCATGCTATCCCGGCGCTCAAAGTCCAAGTCTCAAATCTGAGTTAAAATTGATGAACAGGTCATTCTGTTTACCTTTTAATGTGTGCACGGCCATATGGCCGTGACATCAATTCTACCAACTCAGTCTACATGGATCTTGCCCGTATCCGATTTGGAATTCCGACTTGAATGGCCGTTCCATTGCACTTTTCCGAGTCAGGGGTTGTTTTTTCCCAAGTTCCAAGTACAATGGAACCCCACATTAGGGGCCTGATTTACTGAGATCCCAATTAAAGAGTACTAAATTGTGTGTTCGTTTCAACAAATTGCACATTTGGTTGGTGGGCGTTTTGCGGGTGATCTACGAAGAAAATTTGCGTGAATGACACCAGGTGCAAACCTTGTGGAGGCGGTACAATTTAAGTTAGGTTTTTGCATGTTCTACTGGTTTTCGTCATGGAGAATTTGGAGGGAAAGCAGACAAAAAGGTATCCAAGGTTAGTTACAATGCCTTTATTAAACCATGGCTACAGGTAAAGAGCCTTCATTGATAAAAATTTTTTAACTCGTGTAACAAAAGAGAGTGCCTTGGTTTGCCTTCTAACTCTACAGACAACTTTTTACACTCAAGAGACAAACACATCTAGCTAATGTTTTGTCCGCCTGCAAATGTTTGAAGTAATGTCTCATACCAGAGAATGGCAGGAACACCAAGAGCCATCTGTTTGAGCTACTACTGAGAGATTTAAGAAGACAAGAAGAAAGTCTGTCGAATTATCAGTCTGAACTGCCATTTCTTTTCACCTCATTCATTCTGCGACACAATGTTTGTAAAAGCTGTTTTCCAATGAGGACAAGTTAACTTTCACATAAGAAGTGACAGTGACAGTACAAGTTACTCGAAACAAACGACACCATGATCATCCACCTGTAGCTGAGTCAACATCATCAATATTTCACATTTATTACGATCTTTCATGAGACTGAGAAACACCTTTTGAGACTAACTTACAAAATAAACACAAGTTTTTATCATATTGGTGCTAATGTTTTGTTGGACATGGAACTTTTTGTGTACTTGCAAGAAGTAAAATTAGTCTCCTGTAATATGAGTCTCACTCACATGGTAACTGAGCAAATCATCGTGTTTTACCACATTGATCTGATCAAAGGTTTATGTTACTCAAAAATGAGGCCAGCCTTTGAGTCAGGTTATGAATTAGCTTATAGCCAATGTAGTGTTTTAAGCGTTAACGCTGAGAGCCCTAAAAAAGTGATGTTCCTCCAGAAAATAGACAGAATACAAGTCACTGAAAAAATGGCTATTCAGATGTATCTCTAAATTTAGCCCTCAAAGTTATGAATTGTCCTAATGTATGTTTGAATATGGGGCTTTCTTTTTGTAACAATGTTGGAAAACAATGATGACAAAATAGAATTAACTGAGCTTATTCAATATAGCCTGAATTTGATCGTAGCCAATGGTGGACAAAGCTCACCACTTCAGTACTTAAGTGAAAGTGTAGATACTCCAGGTCAGACATCACTCCAATATAAGTGAATGTTACTCAAATTATTACTTGAGTTTAAGCACGACAGTACTTGCTTTTACAAGTATTTAAACTACTTTTTCGTTGTTGTTGAAAACTTGATTTTCTGATTTTCAAACCATTTGAGCAGACATATGCAGTATACAAACAACTATTACACAGATCATACCTTGGGGTCGAGGGTACTGGCTTCCAGGGTCCCTAGTGTGAAACCACTCTAATGCACAATACTTCCTGGAAATTACATTTTAGTCCTCAGGCCTCATTTGTAAGAATATATGTTTGATGGCCTGAAATGGAGCTCAGCTTAAGTTCAGACAGGAAGACAGGTTATATCCTTTCACTTCAACCTAAACCACTCCCCCTACTATTTCCTCTGTCTCCCTTCTCTGGTGATCAGCTGTTTATGGGCGTTTTTTCTTCAAGTGATCAACCAATCAGATGTGGGCACAACCTCTCCCATCCAATCATTCTGCAGCAGCAAACAGCTCTCTCTTTTCCACAGCCCTTCTGCCTTTTCAGGCAACCACTGTAACAGGCAGAAAGCATTGTACTCATCTTGGTATTTCGCTTTTACTTACGTTTCGATGTCGGACTCCGAAATCAAACCCTTTCTGGAAGCACTGGACCTCAGCCGCGAGGTTTTTCCGGAATTGGCTTCCATGTCCTTGGATAGCAGGCGGAGGAGCGTCCGGATAGCCGGTCGTGACAGTTCTCCCCAAGGCGAGAGGGATATGATCCTGGGCCAGCTCCAGGATCTGGGCATCACGCCAAACCCGGGCATCTCTCTCTCCAATCTCCACGAACTGGCGGAGATGGTAAGCACTGCCCAGGGACATCATCTGCTGCTCCTACATCAGGAAGCGGTGGCTCCAGGCAGTCCTCCCGTGCAGACGCGCGGGCGGAAAAGAACGAGGAAATCTGTCGCATCTCATGCTCCAAACGGAGCAATGTTTCCTCTTACCCCCGTTCCCCCATTCCCCTCGCTACCGGTAAGAAACGCATATAACTGGTGGTGGTGAATATTACGATGTGCAATAGGCGACTGGTCAAGCTTCTTCTAAAACACTGGCGTCTTCCGATGCTTTAAATGTCATGCAATCAAGCTGGTCACGTGTCAGGTCAAGTCAGACCTCCAATACGCCGGGCCAGATGTCTATATGCCAGACTACAGACTAGTCATGCCTGGCCACACATCAGAGGTCGACGGACCTCACGTGCCGGGCCACATGACTATAGGGCAGTTTAGCATCATGCATGCCACATGTCAAGCGGTCAACGGACCCCATCAGGCCGGGCACTTGACTTAGGGCTTATCAATCGTCATGAGGAGCCACTTGTTAGGGCAGCAGACCCATCAGGCAGGCCTCATGACTATAGCTCATTAGCAGTCGTGCCGGGCCACACGTTAGGTGGTCGACGGACCGAAACGTGCTGGGCCACACGACTATAGGTCAGGCATTAGAGTCGTGCCGGGCCACATGTGGGTCGACGGACCCCATACATGCCGGGCCACACGACTACAGGGCAGTTTAGCGGGTCATGCGAGCCATTGTCAGGTCAAATACCTAGACATACCGGGCATCATGACCTAGTAAATCACTATCTGCAGAAAGTGTATGCCTATTTATGTCATATCAATAAATGATCATGGTTGTTACTCCATCTAACTGTAATTTCCCACACAGATATCCAAACAGCCAATAAGGTAAGGCATACGATAAGGGTGTTTCCTTTCTCACTTTTATTTTGGGGGGTCTCCTAACCTGCTGTCGGCTTCATTACCTTCCGAGCGTGAAGTCGTCACGATGGAGTCTAATCCCCCAAAGACTTTGCACATTCCAAATTAATTGTTGAACATTTATTGTAAATAAATAATTTTTCATTCTCAATTAAGTCTCTCCTGATTGAAATGTAACATGGGACTGACTTACTCATTAACCCACGGTTCTGTTTTAGGAATACCTGTATAGCACCTCATTCTGGGGCTGTGTGGTGGTGCAGTTTCTGGTTTGAATTGCTGTCGGACAGGAGAAGTTTGCATCTTCTCCCCATGCACGTGTAGGTTCTCTCCAGGTACTCCGGCTTCCTCCCACAAAAACGTCCAAAGACATGCTCGTTAGTTGAATTGGTGACTAAAATTGCATGTGAAGGTGAGTGTGGCTGGCGAACAGTCAAGGGCGTACCCCCCTCTTGCCCAATGACAGCTGGCATTGTTGACGGGCAGAGGCACCTGAATGGACAACTTTGTAAAATGAAATGGTCATTGCAGAGGAATGGCGAGAACATTTTAGCATGTCAAAAAACATCGTTTTTGATTTGGCATGCTCATGACAGCCATGGACAAAGACGTATTGGAGAACTTTGTGTGTGTGTGTTGATGGGATTATTTTTTGAAACGTTGGTGAAAAACCTCTAAAAAATAAATACCCGACTACAGGTGGACTAGGCCTAAGATGCAAGTGCGGGATACTTGGATGACATTTAAGAGACCCTATAGGGTACGACAATGCTGACTGAGCAATCGGACACTACAAAATGGCGAGTAGTGTGTGATTTCCGACACAGCCCCTTTGTTTGTTTTTTTCAGAGGCTGGACATGGCTTCCAGGGTGCTTGAGCTCTCTGCACACACACCTGATCCTCATCACTGATCACCTGCTGCTGCATTTATACCCTGCAGGTTCTCCTCGTACAAACTGTGTGTCCGCCTTCACAGTGGTGTATCAACCAACTTCTCTAGTGTCTAACCGACCAGTTAAAAAAAACCTGTACTTTTGGATCTTTTCTATGTGTTTCCTGTGGCTAATTATCTGTGTCCTCTCATTATTTCCAGTGTGTCCTGAAGACAAGCTCTAGAGCTTCACCACCCAGCCTCTCACCGTAAGCCTCATTCCCTCGAGTTATTATCACCGGAGTCTCAAAGCCTCCCAGCACTCTGTCTCCTTCCCCTACTCACCAGTCACCACCAGCCTCTCTACCAACAGCCTCCCTATAGCCTCAAACCCAACCAGTTCCTCTTGCTGCCTCTACAATTAAAACTAATTGTTGTCCATTTTCCTAGTCTCCAGGTCTTGCTTTTGGGGATACTGAAAAATCCTTAAAAAAAACTAACAGAAAAAAAAAGTATTGGTGTGTGCCATTTTCCAGTAATAAGTTTGAGGTTTATATCACTTAATAGAGTATAGCAGAGAATGTATTTATGTTTATCTTTGAAATATTGTTAAAAATGTACTGTGATTATTCCTGTATTCTGCCTTCAAGATTAGTTGTCATTCTAAAAGACTTCCATAGTCATGTGATCAAGAGACAGGAAGTGAAGTGTACTGTTGTGTAGTACTCTGTCGAAGCTAATAAATGAGTGACGGCGGAGCAACATGGTAGTTTTATCCTCAACATGGGTAAATACATGTGTGTGTGTGTGTGTAGTGTCGACTCAATGCGTAAAACATTGTCATGTCGTCACTTGAGAGTGGTTAAGAAAGAAGTATGTTTAACTAACAAGGATTATTAAAGGTCAGATATTATGTAAAATACACTTTACCATATTATGAAAAAAGTACATCCTCTCCCTCTTCTGCCTGCTCCACTTTCAGAATTTGTGTGCTCGAACAAGCCAAGCCGTTTGGAGGTTTTCCCTTTGTGACATCGGGGCAGTAACCCCTCCCCCAGGTGGGTGGCACTCCCACAGCTAGGTTTTTAATTTACCCTCGAGTCTGCTTACTCACCGTAGACAATACGGCATGGAGCGAGAAAGCCTGAGCCACCCAAGCTTTTCCAGTGAGGGGCGTGGTCAGACACAGCTCATTTACATTTAAAGGCACAGACACAGAAACAGTGTGTTCTGAGCAGGGCTGAAATAGAGGGGTTTATAGGCATGATCAAATACAGGATCAGAGTGGATTTAGAACAAGAAACTTCACAGACATGTTTTGTGGAGCTCTGAGATTTATTTAAACTGGTTGAAAAGGAGGAGAATATGTGACCTTTAAGAAGACTGTATTTGTAAGTGTGACTGAATTAGAACTGTATAGCATTAACCACAGGAAGCCCAGGTCCCATACAGAGAGATGAGGAATAAAGGAGCAGACATTAAAAAAGAGAGAAGCTGAGAATGAGGAGTCAAAGAAGTTGAACTGAAAAAAACACAGAACAGATAAAAGGAGAGACATACATAGAAAGATATACACATGGTCAGACACAGAGAGAGAGAGAGAGAGAGCGCGAGGTAGTGGCCAGGCAGTGGATGATGTTAGTAGGCAGAAGCACTCATGCAGCTTTTTGTCAAAGCTTGGACCTTGTTTTTTTCTGTTGCATATAAATAGCTGTTTATATTTGTTTCATAGATTATGTTTGCCTCTTGCTGTTAGCTGCAGGGTAGGTGCATAGCATGGGCCTTAGCTCTGATGAGAGAGGTGTATATGTGTGTTTGATTTCCTCTGCTTCTGAGAACCAATTAAATTTTCAGACATGTGGAGACACACATATTTCTACAACTCTATGTTTACTGGTCAGGACTTCTTTAAAGGCCAGTAGAAGTAATTTCATAGTTGTAGCAGGGTGTGTCTTGACAGACACGGCCTCCATGACAGAATTGCCATGACAGACAAGACAGCTTATTGTTGCCACGGAGACAACAGATGTTACGTCAAACACCGCTATAAAAGGAATCAGAATGTACATCCTTTGTGTTTAAGCAGCAGTTCAGTTCAGTCAAACAACACAACTTCTTCCTACTGTTAACGGTTAGCAATTTGGTTGGTTAACAATTTGGTTGGTTAACAATTTGGTTGGTTAACAATTTAAAGCATTATCATTTCATTTTTTATTTCATTGTTTTACCAAAACATACACTAATTCAATTTTCATACTCATTCTTTTTTCTTCTGGAAGTGGAGGTGCCTGAAAGAGCACATCTCAGTTTGCAGCACTACTGATAGACACTTGATTACTCCCCTCGTCTGCAAAATCGACACTCTTGTTGCCAACAACACGTGCTATCTCCAAACAAATTGTACTTCTGAAGCCTGAGCTGAGATAACAGTAATTACTCATCAGGGGCTTTTTATCATACTTTGGGAAGCTGGAGCCGCGAGAGTCTCCATGATGTTAACTGATCTTAATTAGTTAAGTTTCACAACACACCATCGACAGCCTAACTCATCCAATACAGGGGTCTGATTACCAGCTGAAGCCGGCCCAGGTGGTTCTAACTGCCAATGATTTTAACAACCAATGATCCAAGTGTAAACCCTCCAAACCAGGCCAAATCTAGCAGTCACACGAGCCAGAGCTGGCTCACACTCAGGTCTCTGGTGCCAAAGTACAGCTGAGTGTGATGGAGCTATCAGTCCCACCCAGCTGACTGAGATGTTACAGGAGTTCAAGGCCAACATGTATGGAGAAACACAAAACCTATTGTATGACAAAAGCAGCATTTAGAGCTAATACTCCAAGTATAGAAATGTAATACTGCCATTCAAAGAACCAGAATCTTGGTTTATTGCCATGACTTTATTCATTATGTGTTTCATTAATTTCATTAGACAGGCGCTATTATCCAGTGAGAGTAAACAACACACATAGGGGTTCATAAAAGAGCTGGGTCTTAAGACCTTTCTGACAGGTGGGAAGGGACTCTGCTTGGGAATTCATTCCACCACCTGGGGACTACAGAGCAGATGAAGAGTCCAGCATCAGGACCCTGTTGTGGAGGTAGGACCTTTCATTGGCAGAGCAAATTGGGCAAGAGGGAGTCAAGACCATGATCAGAGAGTTCAGGTACAAAGGGGGCAGTTTTTGTGACTGTTTTGTCAGCAAGCAACAGGGTTTCTTACCTTTAGACTACTCGGTTGATTTTAATTTACCAAAATAACCAACTTGGAAATTAGTCACAAGGAAACCAGCAGAGTGAAATTTGATCAAAACCTTTTACTTTTGATTCCAGGGCAAAGGTTAGAGCGGCACACGTGAGCAGCTTAGGCACAGTTGTAGAGCTATATCATATATTAAAGGGATTAGAACTATTTCTCAGTCAAAACTTCCTGTAGACTCTAATCTTTTGTCAGTTTTGATGAAGTGAGATAGTTCTCATTGCTTGTAGTGCTGTTGTAGTAAAACACTTGTGTGTTCAAAAAGGAAGAGAGCTGAAGGTCTGATACATTCGCTCCATTACTTTTACCTATCTCTGTATCACAATCTGAATGTTGTGATACACAAAGGAGGATAAGGCCCTGTGCCACATAGCGTTTTGTTCTGAGCACCAGCGTTTTTTCAGTTGTTTTTAACGTTGTTAAACAACGTTGTTAAATAACGTTGTTATTGGATGACCAAGATGGCGGCGCGAGCGCATCGCGAGGCCCAGCGTCTCTCTCAGATTTGCAATTTTGCAGTTATTTTATTGTTAATTTCGGGTCTGTTCGTACGGAACAGCCTCGCCTTAACATCCTACACCCGACAGGAACTTTTGGATATTGGAATACACCTCCCTGACGATCTAATCAACAATCTTCGACTCATACCCGAGATCGGCAAAACACCCGAGGCTACGCACTCTACCCGGCCGGGCGGAAGTGCTCGCAGGCGGCGTCGAGACCGTAAACAAAGGCGGGGGAAGCGCGGAGGTATAAGAGCTAAGTTAAAGCTAACACCGCACCGTCTCCCGTTACCCAGCATTTTCCTCGCTAATGTGCGGTCTTTGGTGAACAAAATGGACGAGTTACGACTTTGCATCATCCACAGTAAGAGACTTATGGACTGTAATGTCATGATCTTCACGGAAACATGGCTAAACAACGGAGTACCGGACGATGCTATCAAGCTAGCCGGTCGCCACACACTCCGGGCAGACAGAACAGCAGAGGACTCCGGTAAGATCAGAGGAGGAGGGCTGTGCATCTATAGTAACAAAGCTTGGTGTACAGACTCTGTCACTGTTGGGAGACACTGCTCAGCTAACATTGAGTTTCTCATGGTTAAATGTAGACCTTTCTATCAGCCAAGGGAGCTCAGCTCCACTATTGTAACTGCAGCCTACATCCCCCCTGATGCCGATGCAAAAGCTGCTATGAAGGAACTTTACACAGCTATCAGTAAACAACAGACTGCTCACCCGGAGGCTGCATTTATAGTTGCAGGTGATTTTAATCACTCAAACTTAAAGACAGTGCTCCCTAAATTTCACCAGCATGTTTCCTGCAATACAAGAGGAAACAAAACTCTGGACCATGTTTACACAAACATCGCAAGAGCCTACACCACGAACCCCTCCCCCACCTGGGACAGTCAGACCACCTTTCTTTGTTCCTCATCCCCAAGTACTCCCCACTCATCCAACGTGTGAAGCCATCAGTGACAACGATTAAAGTGTGGCCAGCGGGGACAGACTCTGTACTTCAGGACAAGTTCCATCACACAGACTGGAGTATGTTTGCTTCTCAGGCTACCTTGGGCTCTCACACAGACATTGACACCTACACTTCTTCTGTGCTGGATTATATCAATACCACCATCGACAGTGTTACAACATGGAAGCAGATCACCACGTACCCAAATCAGAAGCCATGGATGAACAAGGAGGTGCGTCTCCTGCTGAAGGCCCGCAACACCGCCTTCGGATCAGATGATGCAATGGCCTACAGCGTATCCAGGGCAAACCTGAGGAGGGGCATCATCAAGGCCAAGCACTGCTACAAGCTGAAGGTAGAGGAACACTTCTTCAACTCCGACCCCAGACGCATGTGGCAGGGCATCCAGGCCATCAGTGATTATAAACCCAACAACTCCACCCCGATAACCACAGATGTCTCCTTCCTGAACGAGCTTAATCACTTTTATGCTCGTTTCGATAGAGACAACAGGGAGACGCAGACCACGACCAGACCTCCTGCAGACAACCAGCCCCTCTCACTCAGCTCCACAGACGTCCACGCTGCACTGAGCCGGATCAACGCTCGAAAGGCTGCTGGTCCAGATGGCACCCCCGGGCGCGTGCTTAGAGCATGTGCGGAGCAGCTCACTGGGGTTTTTACGGACATCTTCAACCTGTCCCTCGCCCAAGCAGCTGTGCCAGCATGCTTCAAAGCCACCTCCATTGTCCCAGTGCCGAAACACTCCAGCCCGACAGGCCTGAATGACTACCGCCCTGTAGCACTCACACCCATCATAATGAAGTGCTTTGAGCGACTGGTCCTAGCACACCTGAAAAACTGCCTCCCACCCACACTGGACCAATACCAGTTTGCCTACCGCAGCAATAGGAGTACAGAGGATGCAGTTTCCACTGCGCTGCACTCTGTGCTCACACATCTGGACAATAACAACACATACGCACGAATGCTGTTTGTTGATTTTAGCTCAGCATTCAACTCTGTCATCCCCTCCAAGTTAAACACTAAACTCGGAGACCTGGGCTTCAACACCTCCCTCCGTCACTGGATAATGGACTTTCTGACCAACAGACCCCAGTATGTTAGGTCAGGACACACCTGCTCCACCACCATCACACTCAGCACAGGCGTACCACAGGGCTGTGTGCTGAGCCCATTCCTCTACTCCCTCTTCACCCACGACTGCAGACCTGTACATGGATCCAACACCATCATCAAGTTTGCGGACGATACGGCGGTGATTGGCCTCATCAGCAACAATGATGACACAGCCTACAGGGAGGAGGTACAGCATCTGGCCGCCTGGTGTGCTGACAACAACCTGCTCCTCAACACCAGCAAGACGAAGGAGCTCATCGTGGACTTCAGGAGAGAAAGAGGAAGCACGCACAACCCCATTCACATCAACGGGATGGCTGTTGAACGTGTCTCCAGCTTCAAGTTCCTGGGGACCCACATCACAGAGGACCTCTCCTGGTCCACTAACACCTCCAGTCTGGTTAAGAAGGCTCATCAACGCCTCTTTCTCCTTAGGACACTGAAGAGACACCACCTGTCTTCAGCTGTACTGATGAACTTCTACCACTGTGTGATCGAGAGCATCCTGACCAGCAGTGTCTCAGTCTGGTACGGAAACTGCTCTGTCACAGACCGTAAGGCGCTACAGCGGGTGGTAAAAACCGCCCAGCGCATCACAAGGTGTCCACTTCCCGCCATTGAGGATGTCCAAAGAAAACGCTGTCTGCGGCGAGCTCACGGCATCCTTAAAGACTCCTCCCACCCTGCCCACAGACTGTTTACCCTCCTGCCCTCCGGTAGGTGCTTCAGAAGCCTCCGGACCAGAACCAGCAGACTGAGGAACAGCTTTTTCCCCAGAGTTGTTTCTCTACTGAACTCTACCCCCCGAACTCTGAACTCTGTCTCTCTCTCTCTCTCCCTCTCTCTCTCCGCCCCCTGCTGACCCCGAACTCTGAACTCTGTCTCTCTCTCTCTCTCCCTCTCTCTCTCCGCCCCCTGCTGACCCCCCCCTTTCCCCTGCATATCACCTCACACCCATCATCCCCCAACCACTCCTCCTGGTCACACACACACATCTCTCATCCACCTGTATTATTGTATTATAGTATGTTCATATCACCTCAATAAGTTATCGACCTGTACAATATGTCCATATTCTTTATATTATCTGTAAACTAGTATAGCATGCTCACTGCACCTTAATCTGTATATTATAATCCTAAGAATACACTTATATTTATAGCATTTATTTATATTTATAGCATCCCATTAATCCAGCCATCCAGATATACCTAATAATTCACTTGTTTTAGTCTACATCTGTAAATTTTGTAATTACTGTACATAGCACAGACTCTTGCACTTTCTGCTTATTTGCACTTCTGGTGAGATGCCAAACCTCATTTCGTTACTCTATACTTGTATATGTGTAATGACAATAAAGTTGAATCTCATCTCATCTAATGTTTTGAACAGCAGGTGGCAAATGGAGAAAAAGCACAGCGTATTTTCTCCATAGCGCCACTCTGTGCACTCAAGTTAAGCACCTTTTAACTTTTCAGAAAGCCGCTATTGACGTCACCGGCGCTCTTTTCCAAATGTATCATATTCCATGTAGTTTTGCCACCTACGGATCGTGTCTTGTCTTGTACCCACATCCTCTTTGCTCCTTGTCTGATCGGGAAATTTGATCTAAAATTCAAAACATTCAGTAAAAAGTGACGGAGCAATGTCGATTATACAGTAGCTGTTGTCAACAGACTGTTGTCATAGAGACAGGACGGATATGCAGAACCTATAAACTCCAGCACTGCAACACTTTAGCTCCCTTAGCAGCACCTGAAGCCCTTTATGTAGAACTTTTAACTCTGATGGTCACTTTATACTCGTTCGTTTTGACGCGAAATCAAACAGCCACTCTGTAGACTGGTATATTTATGTGTCTCTGTCTACTAATGTACGGTATATGTTGTTCTTTTCTCATTACTTGTTGTATTGCTTTTTGCTTGTCATTGTGGTTTCATGTAACTTTGTTCAACTGTTTACCACCGACCTGATTACAGATAGAAATTAGCCTATGGCTATAATTTGGGCGATTTACATTTTTATGTTCATTAATGTGCACTGTCCCTATTTAAATAAATAAATACATTTGTTGCATTTTGTGCAACTCAGTGCACAAACGCTTCATGCAATGACTCCTGAGCGCACAGCCATCGGTTTTCTGACTGGAAAAATTGCCAGGTGGGCCCAGGCAGAGAGAGAGAGAGAGAGAGAAGGGAAAATCAACCACAGAAAGCCACTGGCATGATGCCTCCCACAGTCTTATATGCTTTTGATTGTTTTTGTGCAGAAACTGAAATGTGTTTTCTGCCAAGTTGGAGATGTCAGTTATAACCTTGGCTTGGGATTCAGTCTGCAGTAACATAATATATTGTTTGTCAAAATGGCTTACAACTGAAAATATTTATGATCAAATTGAGTTTATTTTGTGATCATATTTTGACACGATGCATTCAGTAAAGAAAGAAATCTTTCACACTGAAACCTGAAATTAAGTCAAAACCTGTGGAACTACAAGTATAGCTTCAGCTCCAGAGCTCCCAGTTCTCAAATGACTTACTGGAGAGGGATGCTCCAGTTAAAGGCACCATATGTAAGATATTTACTGAATAAATGATAAAGTGACCTTACTATATGATCAGACATTAAGGAAACATGCTATGTTGAAGTGCTGGCTTCTCTGACAACAATGCAGCAGCCAGTGTGTCCTCCCCTCAGTTTGTCAGGTAAATGGTAAACCAACAGGTGTTGCAGCGATGGACGCGATCAAGCAAACTGTGGTTCAGATAGAAGTGATTTTACCCGACCTAAAAAGCCTCTGCATGTTCCTAATAAACTCCACGAGTAGAGATGTGCTCAAAGAGATGTTTTTGATAAATGGAGAGAGGTTAGAACACAGAAAGGTTTACAGACCGATGCAGAGCTGGCTAAACACTGAAGCTTCAGTGTCTGCGACATGGCAACCTGCGTTAGCATTGATTCTATGGAGGAGGGGGTTGGGGGAGATAGCTCTCTACAACTTTTTTGAATTTGGACTGCAGTACTCATTTTAAACACTAGGTATCAGAGTTACATGTTGCTCCTTTCACAGAATACCCTACAAGGGCACAGAAGATCACAATGGATGAGGTACTTCACCTGTATCTTCTCAGTTTCATAGTGTGAAACCAGCAAAGATGGTTTGGTTCCCAGTTTTCAGGTTGATTTGATCATAACTGAAGCCAAGTCAGTCCTGTAAGTTATACTGAGTACTACTTTCTTGTTGTTCTTGTGTGTTTTATTTCTCAGCATCAACATCAATCAAACTTTATTTATAAATCACTTTTCAGACAAATTTGATTTGATTGATAGATTTTAAAGATTGCATTTAAAGTGATTGACGAAAAAGCAGTTCGTAAAAATCATTTAGAGAAAAATGCACACAAATAAGAATTTATTCCATAATGACAACATGGGGCAGTCTATAAAATCCGGAGAATTTTGTTCCTGGGGGGGGAAGAGGTGAGGACGTGCTGCCTTTAAGACAATCCTTAATCTGATTTAGGTATGCGTTAGTGATGGCGAAATGAGGCTTTGTGAAGCAATGAGGCTTTCCAGCCAATTGTATCGCAAATAGATTTATTACTCGAGGCCTCATTTAACACAGTGTACACTAGTGACACCTACTGGTCAAAACAATTTAGAGCAGCCAAATTATTATTGATCACATCACATGCCACTGCATTACTGACATGTTATAGCAAATTGTACTACTGCGGTAACCAATAAGGACTCACGTGATATTACTTTATAACATACCTTAGTTAATATAATCATATTATCATTCGGTGATCTTCTTTTTTTATGATTTCCTATCAAGATATAGCCTATGAAACAACAATATATATAAATCTATTGTTCAACAAGTTTGAGGACCTACGTTAACTACAAGTCCAGGAAAAAAGGAAGATTGAAAGAAAGATCCTTAAAGCACACCAAGCACTTCACCTTCAAATCAAAATAATAAGCCATTGATAATGAACACAGAAAATTATGATAGTGACAGAAATAGTAACAACTAATGGAAGCGATTCAGCGTGGCAATACATGATAGCTATGTAGCATAATGGTTACGGCAGCGCCACTTTGACATAGAGGCTTAGGTTAGGTTCCTGGAACCGCTGAACAAATGTTTTGTTTTAACGTTTACCTTATTGGGAGATGATAACTCAAAATGCTCCCAAACAGGAGACGTTTTCGTCTTTCTCGCAGGCTCCATTTCTTGAAAAAAATAGAACCAAAACTCCAACTCTCAACAACCAACTAACGCAAACTCACAAGGAGACATGACAAGTGGGTTTCGCTTCCTTTTATCCACAACCCGAAACACAAACAAATCAATGACGTAGTTCTACTCGAAGTGAGGCCTCGTTTGTCGTCGATGACGCGCTTCTCTGAAAATGACACAAGCCTTGATACGGGGCCTCAGCTAGAAATGCCCCTCCTACTCAACACATGCTTCAAAGCCTCGGTGTCAAACGTAACATCACTAGTATGCGTTAATTTACCTGATTTTTCATTGAACTTTTGTTGTTTTATGAAGTTAACATGTGTTGGGATTATCACTGTAAATAAATGCTCACCTCTGGAAAAATGTCATCTGCTGAGTTTGCCTTCCTATCACCTTCCAAGACACTTGTGTCAAACTACTTTACGAAGGGTAGTCAAATAATGACCAGGCATGCAAGAGGAAACGTTCTAATGTAACAAATTGCAGTTCTGAAAGCAACATGAATCAATTAATCTGCACCTGCAGCCACACCTTACCAGTGCCACCCGCCTCCAGCTCTCTCTCTCTTTTTCTCTCTCTGGAGCCAACGTCAGCCTTTTCTACTGACACCATCTTAGTTCGTCTCAAAGAGTTAGCTAATGCTACATGAGGATACGTTCATAACACTTCATGTTTAAACAAACAACATTACCTGGATGTTATCTGACCCTCACAATGTCACAGTTTTACTAATCCAAAAAGTTCCCTCTGTTGAATCCTACGATTAAACAAGAGGGACTTCATGGACTGACAACAAACTCCAAAGAGAACGACCTGGACCTGGAAATGAAAGGAGACAGAAGAAGGCATTCGCTGCAATGAGAGGTGGCCATGTTCACATCTGACAGGTTGGCCAAAGCTCTTTTGTCTCTCTACAGTAGTTTAATTTCCTGAATGAGTATTTGCATTTCACATGCGTTTTATATAGGAATGTGTTTTAAATGTGATGAGTTTTTTTTTAATTGTGGTGGTTTTGGAAATAGCTGTTCATGTTGTCCTCATCATGCTGTACATATGTTTGAACCAGGTTGTTGAAGGATTTAGGTGCACCCGTTATTTTGATGTGCAATATCCTTGTATGGAGCTGCCCACATGTTGACTCCTGTGTCCTATAGTAATGCTGACAATGTCAACACACTTGAGCCTATTAGCATGTTGTGTTTGGCATATTGTCGCTGATGTGTTGTTTATTGTAGGTAACTTTGTAATCCAGGTGCGGCAATATCCTAGAGCTGCACAAGTGTTTACACTGGTTCCTGTTCCCTCATGTTGCCTTATCTCAGACTTCTTGTTCCCAGTTTTCCTGAGTGTGTTTGTCTTTTCACCTCTGCATGTTTTTTGACTCTGGTTTTGTCTCCCCCTTGGATTTCTTTGCCTGTTGTTAAGGCTTCATCATGAACTGCTGTGGGAAACACTGTAAAAGAGTGTTACATTGATGACAACTCTTTTGCTAACAACCCAGATAAAGAGTCTTAGAGTACACAGAGTTTGAATGACCCTAAATATTGAAATATTTTTGTGTTTTTAATATTTCGTGTGTTATGCATGGACACACTTTTGTTTGCCAAAGTTTATTTTCCTAAATATGTTGGACTCTTTTTTTGTTTGTGTGTATTGTTATACACCACATTCCGTTAATCTTACCCTGTCTTATGTGAGCTGTGCATTTCTGATTTATTGTCAGTGTGCCATTGGTTGTGTTGGTTTGCTTGGTACAGCTTTGAGGCCTAAACATTTATGCAGTCTGTCTGTTATGTAATTCGATCTAAACTACTCGATGTTATACAGTGGGACACTTTGCGATTAAGTAAGGGCTTTCCATTAATCCTATCAAGACTGCCTTAGGCCTGGTGGAAAATCTGCCTAAGCTGTAAAGCAATACTGTTGATGGATTGAGTCACAATAGCAACCATTACAGACACAAGTCGACATATATAAACCTCAAACATCAACCATCTATAGAAACATTAACACATTTAGTGTCCGTTATTCATCAGGTCTTGAATTTGATGAACAGTAAAGGACTCTTTTCACAAGTTCATATTGGTCAAGAAAGTAAGCAAGAAAAAGTTATTTCTTGCTTATACTAAAATGTCTGAGGTCCAAAGGGTTTTTACATTTCGAGATACAATTGTAAAATTCCAACAAGAGGTTATCTCTTTTTTCCCTCTGCAGTTTTCTTTTAATGTAAAATATATTGTGGAGTTTTGATATGGATAGGATAGGATAAGATAGGATAGTACTTTATTGATCCCCAGAGGGGAAATTCGGGTGTTGCAGCACCACAGACAAGTAAGGTCAAAATACAAAATACACATTAAACAGAATAGATTAGATGAAGTGATAATAATCCTACGCTCATGGATGTTTGTGCCCTTCAATTTTTAATTTGTCCAATTCTCAATTTTATTTTATTTGATTAATGAGCTTTTCTTGATTTCTTGGACAGCTGCAGGTCCAGAGTTCATCATGTTGAAGTCTTGGTCTATCAAATGCACACGTATATTTTTAAATCAGAATTGTGTTTAAATAAATCATCAGTCAATGGTGCCATTTCACCAAATGTCAACAATATATATGAAAAGAAAAAAAAATGTGCACATTTTTGTCTGCAGCAAAGTTCACTAGGTGAATGGCTACTGAGGCCATCTTGTTTGTTTTGAGTGGAAAAGGCTGTGTGCTGGAGCGCACTGAGAAAGAAAGCGCTGCACTTGCGTGTTGTAACTGTGACAACAGTCTCTAAAAAGTCCTCTGTAGGACACACACTGTTGTTGCTTTTTAATGTATGTTTTATATTTGAGATCCTTTCTTCCCTTCACTATGAGCTTTAAACAGAGGATGCTGGCTCTTCTACTTTGACTTGACACGGAGCGAGGAGGATGTGGGTACAGGGTAGGCGGCAAAAATTCAAGGAATATCATAATTTGAAAAGAACGCTGAGGACGTAAACAGCGCCTTTCTAAGAAGTTGAAATATGTTCGATTCCAAAGTGATCGGATTGGCCGCACAAAAAAGGCGCAGCGCTTGGACAAATGATGCTAGACACTGCACTTTCTCTGAACGGCCGCCTGCTCCTGCAAACTCTCTCTACTGACAATTGAAAAAAGATACTGGCGCTCAGAAAAAAGGCTAGGTGGAAACAAGGCCATACTTTTTATATTATAGTAACAAAATGCCAATTGTAGTTTAAGATTGTCAACCACTTATTTTGCTTATAAACGGCAAGACCTTACAAGCAATCAGTGAGTTCATTTGGGTTTTAGATATTTGCTACTCTGCTCAGAGGCTGTTTGAGTTTCCTAAGGTGTTACACTTGTCAAACTCACCTGGCTCTACCTCTCTTAGATTTAACCTCTCTGCTGCTCCCTTGCTCTGTGGCCTTGGGTGCACTTCCTGTGAGACCCTGCAGACATGTAGTACGGTATCTGATCTAAGTCGAGCTGAATCTACATTTAGAGTGTGTTGATGAAAGCATGCAGCGTCTCTTTCCGTCCTCCCCTTGGGCAGCTTTTCTTCTGTTCTCATGTGTTGCCTCTATTTGTTTAGCATTTTTTGGTTTGGTGGTATTTTTACAGTCATGTGACCATTCTCAACATCACACAATCACCATTAAACAAAGACACACTCTGTTGATCAAGCTCTAGCTAGCTTCAGAGGATAATCTGGCTAACCTCTTTCTTTTAAAAAAGGGTGATGTGTTTTAAGCAGTTTTCAGCTAACAAATGGCCGTCAGCAAGAAAAAATAAACTATTGAAATAAGATATTGATCTCCTTTTAAGAAACGTGGGTATATTTTGCTTCCTGTGTTGGCTGCTAATTTTGCTGTCTATTCTCAGGCGAGGACAGTCTCACATCCTCCACTCTGAGGACGAGCTTTTTGGGCAGCTGTGGCTCAGATGGTAGAGTATATTTTGAGGTGTATTTTGTTCTTACTATGGACTTTACTGTGGAGGCAGCTTTATGTGTACGTTTTAGAAGTTGAACTGACCTCATTTTTTAAAAACTAGTGAAATCCAGTGGCTGCTGTTTCCTGGTCAGAAATCTCCGCTACTCTCTGTAAACGCGCTAATAGTCAGGATGAAGCTGCCATCACATCCTACTCACTGCAGACTTAAAGTTACAAATCACTGACTTTCCACACAGCCACGGGGGGGATTTAGTTTCATGGCGTGGGTGTTTTCTTTCACTTAATGAGAGGCATCTTGCAGGAAAAGAGTTAGTAAACCACTGCTACAGCACAGAACACTCTCACACACAGCTTCCATGTTATCACTGTACACTTGAAATGAACCAGTGTGCATTTACATGTTCCTGTGTTCTTAAGAAACTACACGTGGCTTAAACATCTTAGACAGAGCTGTTGCTAAGACATCCAGCCACAGGGACCTCAGCAATACTTTTCCTGCTTGTTGTGCATTCTGTGAGTGACTTAAAGTGCACTCACGCTATAAAGTTATCCCGTACCGTGTTCAAGCGTGCACTCACACGGCTCCAGGACTTACCTGACCTGAGCATGGATAAAAAAGGATGTACTGTGCCGAAGCACACCTCTTCCAAGCGTGCCAGGGCCCATAGTTGCCGACATGAACGCGCACACACACGCAAACACAAATCATCATCAAACTTTATGTAAGCCTCGAAGAACAAATAGGCTACACACACAAACACACACACACACACACACACACACACACACACACACACACACACACACACACACACACACACACACACATACACGACACACACACTGCACTATACAGAAAGTAATGATCAATGCTACACAATAAATCCAAAGGCTCACATGAACAAAAACAAAATCTACAGATATATAGGCTATTCAAAGCCAGAAAATGTTGGCCTATAAGCGCACCTGAGCTGGCGCTGCCCGTGGTGCTGAAAGTCCGCTCAACTATCAAGCACGCACTTTTCCACACCTGCTCCACTTGATCTTTATTCACAACCTACCTGATATTCTAATGCAATACAAATTATCACTACGAAGCTTTTAATCAGAAAAATTACAACTTTAACACACAAACTAGCAAATCATTGCCACTAGGGGTGTGCACGTGTACACGTGTAACCGGTTAGTAAATCATCAACGAAAACCGTTTAGTTTTTTTTTTCTTAAAAAAAAGAAAAAGTTTTAGAGATACGCATTTAATCATCTCTGATCAAAAATAACACATACTATTTATTTAGAGATGAATAAAGCTACAAATGTTCCACTTTGACAACGTTACTGCGCTCACAAATGCACGTGATAAATGTTGGATAACTAATTCACTTTTGACTTGCGATGGCAGCCAAGACTAGGCACTGCATTTTTTCTGAATTTCTGAACGTGAGCAAGACCAAAGACATGGTGGTGACCTTCTCCAACAAGCAGAGGGAACTGGCTGCATCAGTAATCACCACAATCCATGAACTAGTAGAGGAGTATAAGTACCTGGGTACCATCTTTGACAGCCTGCTGAAATTCGCCTCCAACACTGAGGAGATTCTCAGGAAATGTCAGCAGCGAAAATACCTCCTAAGGAAGCTCAATTCCTTTGGACTCAGTAAGAACATTTTTTTGACCTTCTACTACTCCTTCATTGAGAGCATTATTACTTTTTGTCCAGCTCCTCAACTCCTAACACCCCCCCAACAGACACCAACACCTCTTACCCAATGCAGACTCTCAGCTGTGAACTTGCTTTTTTACTTCCTTTATATTTGCCATGCATCTTAACTGCCTCTGCTTTATCTGGTCTCATGCACTACATCACTTTATTCTATCCCTTTTATATCAGTATTCATACAGTTCTGGTTAATTTATTCCTGTTGTTCTTATCCATCATTGCACTACGGTCACTTTATTTATCTCATTTTTACCTTACAGTTATATTGTATATATTAGTTCTGTTGTTCCATTATTCACCATGCACCTTAATAACTTATCATTTAGTATTTGCCTACTTACACATAACTCTGTATATATATATTTATTTCTCGTTTACTGCACATAGTTCTGTTTACATCTGGTCACAACTGCACATAGTTCTGGTTACATCTGTTTACATCTGTTAGTCTGATCACTGTCCACTTATATCTACTCTTTTATATTTTGTATTTTTAAGTTAAGTTTAAGCTTTAAGTTGTATTTAAATTGACACTTTATATTTAAGCTAAAATGTTTCGTTTACTTGCACTGTTGTTAATTTACTGCTCTGTGTGCCTTTGAATTGCCCCCCAGGGACAAATAAAGTTTTTTGAATTGAATTGAATTGAATACTCCTGGGGATCGACTCTGGTTCCAGGCGATTGTTTGGACGTTCCTGTGCGGGTTCTGGCTTTCCATGTCGCCCTTTTGCAGCGGCGGTAACCGGTTGAACGTAAGTCTGTGAGCCTCTCTCACCCCCCTCTTCGGAGTGAGGTATTAAGCCACACTCCTTTCCCTAGCCGCGCGTCTATTTTATTTTTAAATTTATTTATGGCTGTGTCTGATTAAAATGGCTTAAAATAAGTCAGTAAAGTAGCTGTCATGCTCTCTGTGTTTTTCTCTGATGTGCAGACGCGGACTCGACTGCATGTCTCTTTTTCTCTCTCTCTCTCTCTCTTGTCCGCCTGTTTGTAAACTGAGCATGTGTTGTGGGCAATCGTGCTTGAGAACAGCACGGTACAGATAATAATAATAATAATAATAATAACTTTATTTATATAGCACCTTTTAAAAACACAGGTTTACAAAGTGCTTTGACAAACAGCAAGAACAAAGCAAACTAAACCAAACACAGAAAAACATTAACAACAGTAAGAATATAACAGATGCAAAATACCAAAAATAATTAAATACAATTCAACAGAAAAGAACCCAAAGTGCACGATACACAACCAGACATATATAACCCAACCATCATAAGAACCATCATAAGAACCCAGGAACACAAGAACCCAACAACATGAGCTGAGACCAAGAGGACCAAAGATTTAAAAAGATGTAAGAAACTAAGAGATAAAAGCAAATAAAAAGCAATGAGAAGGTAAGCGCAGTAAAAGAAATAAAAACAAGTGGTTAAAGGATCAAAAAACCCAAAACTATAATATTAATAAAAATAAAAATTAACTATAAATACGAAACATAAATAGACAAAGTAAGTAAGATAAGAAATTACCAAGTTAAAACACAAGAGGAGATTAAGATATGAGCATAAATACGAGATAAGACCATAAATAAAAGACAGTAAGAAGTAGAAGAAGATAAAAATAGTAAAACCAGTAAGAGAAGACATTAAGAAGACGACATCACATAAAAGCAAGTCTGTAAAAGTATGTTTTAAGAAGGGATTTAAAAGAATTGAGGGAATCTGCAAGTCTTATCTCCTCAGGGAGGTCGTTCCAAAGTCGAGGGGCCCTGACTGAAAAGGCCCAGTCACCTTTAGTTTTAAGTCTCGACTTTGGAACGACCAGGAGGCTCCCACCCGAGGATCTAAGACTGCGGGCTGGCTCATATGGTGTCAGTAACTCTGTTATATAGCTTGGAGCCAGCCCCGTCCGTGCTTTAAAAGTAATGAGTAAAATCTTAAAATCGATTCTAAAACGTACAGGAAGCCAGTGTAATGAAGCTAAAATTGGAGTGATGTGATGTCGTCTGTTACAACCAGTAAGAAGCCTAGCTGCTGCATTTTGGACCAGCTGGAGGCGAGGCAGTGACTTATTTGTGATTCCGGAAAAGAGGGAGTTACAGTAGTCACACACTGAGAAGATGAGGGCGTGGATGATCTTTTCAAGGTCTCGATGGGTTAGGATTGTTTTAATTTTGGAGATGGTGCGTAGATGGAAGAAGCTTGATCGGACAACTGTTTTGATATGAGATTCAAAGGTGAGATTGCAATCGAATGTTATTCCTAGATTTCTGGCGGTGGGTTGGACATTGGTGAATAAGGGACCGAGGCTGCTCTTTGAGATATGAGTGGTGTTTGGCGGGTTGAATACTATGATTTCAGATTTAGAATTGTTCAGTTGGAGATGACCAGTGAGACCGCGCCCTGCCCTTCCGCCCTATTCCGCTTCATCCGGGTAGGGGGGATTGTGCAGTCTCGAGGGTCAGGAGAGGAATCTTTCTGAAAAGCGGCCGCACCCTCCATTGGTTGTATAGCGCTATTGCGGTCCACTTTTTTTTATTTAAAAAAAAAAAAAAAAAATGCTTAACCGTGTACACGAAAAATATGATGTTGTGTAACCATTTACAATTTTTTGTAACCGTTCACACCCCTAATTGCCACAAAAAAAACAGCAGTAAAAAGGCTCAACTGAGGATACAAATCCGACACCGACTAGCCTATAAGCACTATACAGTATAAATCTATTAAAACAATAACATAACAGTAGGCCACCTATAAACAAGTGAAAAACATTATAACAAGCACGACATTGCAAAAGATCAAAGCACCTGCAGTCATACACAGCCGGTCACTCACCAATGCTGTTAATTCCTGATCAGGAAAGTGTTGCCCCTTGTAACCGTGTGCTTAATGAATTGGTCTGCGATTATGTCCAAGTTCCTATTTCGTGTCAAAGTCTTGTGACAGTTAAGTATAGCAACATGGTTCAGTCGCGCTTGCCCCATTGTGGATTGAAGATAGGTCTTCAGGTGCCTCAGGCTGGAAAATGACCTTTCTGAAGTGTTACAGGGACAGTCATTGTGCGTTTCACAAGTCTGCTGATCTCTGGCAACATGGATCTAAAGTACTCTCCCTGATCCCCTTTCAGAAAGTCCACTACATCCTGAAAAGTAGCTAAACGGACTCCTTGCTGTTTTGTTACATCCATGATCATATCACGATGCAGTGTGAGGCTGACTTCATCCAAATCATCCCTGTGGAACTACATGATGTTTTTGCAGTCGCCCTTGCTGATCACAAAATCCTCAACATCTTGTGCCATCAGTGTTTGAATGCAGATGGACTAAATCTACAGTCCAGGGATGTTGATGCTGTATCCATCATCTCGAAGTACTGCAGTCGGAACAGTTCTTCTGGTGTCTGAAAGCTGTGTGGCTGCGAACCTCAATCTTCCAATCGGTGGGGGATTTTTCTTGGTCTGGGCACAGCTGGGCTTTCCAAGTTCAAGTCATGGGCTTCTGCAGCAGTGTTTTCCCAAAATTCTGGGAATCCTTCTTCACCGAGACATTTTTATGCCTCCTCTGAACGTGTCAACCATCTATCTTGCGCCCTGTATGCGTAACTGCCGTTTTTGGAGTGCAGCGTTGACTGTTTCCATGCGAGAGAAGAATTCTGTGGGTGCTCGAGCCCTGAAGCTCCCACGGTATGTAACCAGTCTGGTGAAGATGTCAAGCTGCAGACTTTAAAACTGCAATAATAGATCTTTTAGAGTGAAGGCTGAACAACAAGGTTTGCAGACAACAATTACATATTCAAAGATTTTAAAGTGGGCTGAACTGAATGTTGGGTAACTAATTCCTACAGACTCAAGGTAACATCAGCTTTCATTTAGACCTGGCACTCCCTCAGTCTGATCCACTTCAAGATGTATTTTTGGGGAATTTTGCGCCTTCATTCGAGAGATAAGACAATGGATAGAGTCAGAAATCAGGAAGAGAGAGAATGGGGCACGACATGAAGGAAAGAAGCCGCAGGTCAGACCCGAAACCCAGGCCACCAGTCTGCCGCTAACAAGGAACACACACACACACACACACACACTCTCACACACACACACACACATAGAGACACAATGAGGTAGGCTTTATTCAACCTTTAAATACATCTACTGATGTGCAATCTTTCACTTTTAAAAAAAATATTTCCTCCTGTCGCTGTTTTAAAAGCTTCTAAATAATTCTGTTGCTGCTCAGCCGCCTATTGTTTTCGTTACATCATTGACAAAAAGCTTCCTCCACACGCGACTCACGTGCTGTGAAAACAGCATGTATATGTCTATATATATATATATATGTGTATATATATATATATATATATATATATATATAATTCTTTAAACTGTTTATAGTATATTTAAAGTTTTGTGATATGTAAATATTTAGCATACAGGAACAGAGTAACAAAAATGAGCAGCTGAGGAAGAAGAGGAAGAGCAAAAGGTTAATTATGCTGAAGAAAATTCCAAGAAGGCAGTGTGATATTAATTAAAAGCATCCGCCTGTAACTGATTAACAACACAAACAAATTGTCTCAGAAGAGTCTCACATCCTGCATCATGCTCTGCAGCAAACAGTGAAGTTGAATTTGGAAGTTTGTTTAAAAATCTGCATCATAAAATCACAAAACAGTGTTTTTCCAAAGTATAAGCTCTCTAAATGGAGGCTCTTGAACTTTGCCTCTTTAAGGTTATTGTCTGGTAACCCGACTGTAAGCCTCTGTGCCTTAGCGGTGAAATGACTGATGGCCGGGTTTTCCCTCACTGAAGTCTCAGGGAAGAACTGTGCGACTTCAAATAAACTGACTGAAGTAACTGAGAGTGCTGATCAACGTGGCACTTTGTCCGGAAGGAAAACTCAGAATAAACTCCAAAAATTCAGAACTAACTAACTCAGATCAAATTGCAGATTTATGAAGTACAGGAATAAGTGGGGCGTATTAGTCCCTCCTGACTGGGTGTCACACATTTAGACAAATGTGTCCCATGTCGGAAATTTGTCTCCTATCTTTGGACTCTCTTACTGTTGAAACAGAACCGTAACTCATTTTCCTGGACTCAGAGTCTAAATTCTCTTTTAAGATTAATGAATGATCAGCTCGTTCAAATCAATCAATCAGTTTGAATTTGAGAGACCAGAGGGAAGCAATACGTTTGAAATACTGCTTTACTGACTCTGAATGTCTCTTCAAGGGATTTTTTTCCGAAAATTAAACTGCACGTCTTAGTTTTTTATTTATTTTTTTTGTTTGTTTGTTTGTTTTATTATCATTTAATTCTTTCATCATTTAACACATAGGTCATAAAGTCATAACCTTTTTCTGCTTTCAACATTTCCTGTTAAACTCATACACACTCGTAGTGCCTACGCTCCTGTGAGGTCAAGATAAGTGTGCCATACATTGAAGCAAAACCACATAGGAGCTCGTAGGCGTATAGCGTTTCTGAGTATCAGCCCTTCTGTGTATCTGCTCGGTTCACGGTCTTCGAGCTGAAACCACATATAAACATGGTATTACCTATGTCATGAACTTGGCATGAACTGTGGATGCATCACGTTTCATCACACACACACACACACACACACACACACACACACACACACACACAGAACAGAGACATCATGTGGGGCGAGAACAGGAGGAGTTACACGAGCAGAGGCACTGCGTTTGAACATTTTGCAATAATGGTTGAAGGGGGGCCCCCAATTGATTTTTGCCTAAACAGACTCTAGAATCGCCACCGACTGGCAATTTATGTTGCATCAAACAACAGAAAAGTGTCAGCATGACTTGTCTCAGGTCATATGATTGGCATTGGACATCCTGCCATGTGACTTTTACACATGCATGCCTCGCGATCGCAATGTTAAAATGATGTGTTTATTTTATTGAAATGTAGGTCACAATTTGACCAAAAAAAAAAACATCCTGCAGAGAGTGAGCCTGTGATTATAATTTGCAGGCCCACTGCACTGAGGACAAAATTGATTGACTCTAATCTCACTCCTGATATAATCTCCTGATCTGAGGGAGAGAATGACACAGCGAGAGAGAGAGAGAGAGAGAGTTAGAGTGTTAATCCAAACCCAGCACAGACTGCTCGGCTTCCATCATAAACCAGCACTATAAACTTAACTGTATGCCGACGCTTAATCCAATCCATATGGCGTCAGATTTATCTGCAGGTAAATCAGTGCATGGGATAAGTATCTGCTGGCTAGATTAATAGAGTGCAGAGGAAAGTAAAAAAAAAAAGATGAGGAAATGTTTTAGGACCCTATACAGAGGCGATAGGAGTGTAAATGTGTTTGTGAGGATGAGGGAGATGTCCTGGAAATACTTTAAAGCCACACTTAGAACCTTTAGTATATTCTGCTCTCAAATGATGCCGTAAAAAGGCTTCAAATTAAATGAGGGGTGGTCGAGCTACGTGCGTGTGATAAAATCCCCTCGGTATATTGGCTGTGATACAACATATTCTGCCTGCTGTGTGAGGCAGGTCTCTAGCTGCATGGCGGCTTCCTTCACTGAAAGTGCAATTCTCTGTCGGCTTGATTGTTTGGATGCATATGGACGGCAATCAGTGGTCTGGTGAATCAATAAAACAAGAAGTATCCCATCAGGGTGCAAGGATGGTTATCTCTGTGTGTGTGTGTGTGTGTGTGTGTGTGTGTGTGTGTGTGTGTGTGTGTGTGTGTGTGTGTGTGTGTGTGTGTGTGTGTGTGTGTGTGTGTGTGTGTGTGTGTGTGTGTGTGTGTGTGTGTGTGTGTGTGTGTGTGTGTGTGTGTGTGTGTGTGAGAAGGAACCAAAAAGAGACAGTGTGGCCTCAGAGGGCTGTGCCACTGCGGCAGTGTCAGGGTTATGGATAGCCAAGGCAACTACTTTGTGTGTGTGTGTGTGTGTGTGTGTGTGTGTGTGTGTTCTGAGGCAGACTCCCCAGAGAGACTGTGATTACCAGGATGGTAAATCACGTTAAATCCAGGACACACACACACACGGACACAGTGTTGGCTGAACATCCTGTGTGGTTTTTGCAGTCATTTTTGTTTTTTCAAAAACATGAACAAGACAAACACGAATAATGAAAACATAGATGAGTAGGGAGTTGATGGGGGTGAAAAGTGGAGGGGGGAGGGGGGGGGTGTGTAAACTATTAAAGATACATTTTGGTGATTATGATGACAACAACAACAAAGACAGTTTTAACAATGTGGTGGCATTAAAAAAAATGGAAATATGTCTACTATGCTAAGTAAAGTCAGGGGGAACAATTGCCAAATCAAGCACCGTGGTGAATGAAAATATGACTGAATATCATTACAAACCCTTTATTACGGCTTGGTAAAAAGAGCACGACCGATTAATCAGCCGGCCGAGAATATTGGCGGACATTAGTGTATTAAGTGACTATCTGTATCTGCTTATCTATCAGAGATATTCACAGATATTACTCGATCTATTCACAAGCCAAATATCATTTCATGAGTTTCAATGTATTACACCAGCAGTTATTTTTCACCAGCAGAGGGCGCTACCTGGATTACAGAAAGCGTTATCACTCTCCAGCATGTGGAGTGGTGAAGCTACTTTCCTGCTGAGTGACCATCTTGTCTACATATCATATCTTTTCCACAAGTGTTGTATAACTGCATTTAAAGGCTCAAAATAATAAATGTGTTTATATATCTATCGCTACAGATTCAATATCGATCTAAGAAAGATATCCCCAAAGTTATTGGTATCGGATTTCCTCTCTTCCTCATATATCGATATCGGCCCCAAAATCCCATATCAGTGTGGCACTAATTATAAAAAGTACAATTTTTGCTGTGGGGAAACTACAGTAACCAAGAAAACAGTTATGGGAATGATTACGTTGTATGAGTAAAAAAAACACCATCGTCGGGTTTCATGATAAACATTACTTGGAAAAAATACTGGTGGTGTGAAAAACTTTCTTCTTAAATTCTTCTTCTTCTTAAATCTTAAATATGACATGTTTGTTTGGAGCAAGAGTTGTACATTCAACATTTTAAAGACGACGCAAGGTCATTTAGGCCGTGTCCAATGACCTTTTACATTTTTTTATTTTACCTTTATTTTACCAGGCAGAATTGCTGAAGAAGAAGAAGAAGAAGAAGAAGAAGAAGAAGAAGAAGAAGAAGAAGAAGAAGAAGAAGAAGAAGAAGAAGAAGAAGAAGAAGAAGAAGAAGAAGAAGAAGAAGAAGAAGAAGAAGAAGAAGAAGAAGAAGAAGAAGAAGAAGAAGAAGAAGAAGAAGAAGAAGAAGAAGAAGAAGAAGAAGAAGAAGAAGAAGAAGAAGAAGAAGAAGAAGAAGAAGAAGAAGAAGAAATCCCTTGATTATACATAGGTGAGCTCAGGGAGTGTAATCTCCCAATGCCTGTTAATTTCAGGTGCACCTGCAGGGACATTGGAAAAACTGTTCGCTTAAATGTTCAGGTTTATTGATTGAAAAAAAAGTGCAGTTTGGACCTCAAATGGTACGAGACGTATGACGGAACAAAGAGAGGGAACAAAACCAACATGTTTTAAGAGCGCTTCATAGACTTTTTACACTTTTTTTTTTTCCAGTCACATGTTTGCGACCCACTGAAAACGGCTCCGCGACCCACTTTTGGGTCCCGACCCACCAGTTAAGAACCACTGGTCTAAAGCACATATGCCATAGGACAATTAATGTTGTTTTTTTTAGATTGTTAATTCTTAGTAATTGTGGACTGTGATTAACGCGTAACCTCTGACAGCCCACCTTTTGTATGTATTTCACTTTTTGTTGTTTGCCGACATGACACTATCACCTCAGACCTCTTCATCTAACACGTAAGAGTTGTACGTAATGGTTCATTCTAGTTCACGTATCTATACATTTTACAAGGTGATATTTGTCCCAAATAATTCAAAAGTCCTCTAGCACACACAAAAAAAGCTAATTATGGCCACCCTTTGATTTAAGAATTCTTTTTAATACCTCATTAGCTGTTGGAAGTTCACCTCAGCCTGTAGAGATCTGTAATATTTTATAGATGAAGAGGCCGTAAACCGTCATTTGCAATAAAACGAGATAAGGTTACCTGGGCAATATGCATTTTACTCTCTATGCATATGAGCATGTAGGTGTATTTAGTGCCTTTATTTATTGGCTACAGAGCCTTGCATCGCCTTTAATGGCTCTCATCTTTTGTTCTCATCATAGGGATCAATGGAAACTTCTGTTCTAAGGCCATAAAATGTTTTACGACTCCTTCCTGCATTTCCTCTCCCCCTTTTTTTCCCCCCGTGCATAAATATTATCATCTCAGAGTTTGTACAGCCAATTAGCACGGTAAGAAACACCAAGCATCGACTGCATTGTGCCAGGGACATGCATTGTTTCATTACACCTATCAATTCAGTCCACACCTCTGTCTTTAGTTATTGTATCTGTTTGTGGGGAGGCCGGCTGGGTTGGCACGTGAGCTTGTCTGATTGCAGAGTCGTTCTCATGTAAATTATTGAGCAAATTATGAGTTTGCAAAGCCAGACAAGGCGGTCAATTTAATGCTGAATTGAATCGAGTGTTGTTCTCCCCCAGTGAGGCACTGCTCATTAAAAACTATTGGGTAAATGTTTTGTTTTTCTTGTGTCGGACATAATTAAATGATGTCCTCTTCTTTTGCATATCTGACAAGACATTGAAAATAGATTGTGTAAACACAGTTAGTCAAAGGGGAAATACAAACCATATTGATTGCGCTCAGATCAATGACCTTTTGCATTTAGTTTTTTTTATCCATGACTCTGGGGAACAACTCAAAGAGAGTTATTACATTAATGCATTTAAAGAGAAATGATCACATTTAATATGTGTCTGTAAGTCGTGTTTTCTGTCCACATACGCTTGTTACTGTGGAGCCTTTGAAGCTGCTGACATCTGTTTGCTGTCATCAAACAGCCGTACAGATGTGTGTTATATAGACCTGGTATGAGACAGTTAATCGGCAGAGGTTAGAGAAGTTATGTGGAGGATCAGGAGAAATCCTAACTCAACAACATTTGACCCAATCATGTCTCCTACTAAATACTTTTATATTTGCATGATATTTAAAAAAAGAGGGAATCACATGCTGCCTGTTGTTTTGTTCACTGCGTTGTTCCAAGTGTTTTAACTCTATGAAGAGGACGCTGTAGTTCAGTCGAGTTGTTCCAGTAACAGGCATAGTACATGGACGTCAGGAAACCGAGATTCTTACCAGTGACATGGATTTTAGCTTAGGTAGCTAAAACACTTGGGATTTTATTCTGATGGTGTATATATATATGTGGTGCAAAGTTAATTTTGGTGGCACAATCTGAGACCCAGCGTAAAAAAAAAAAGGTTGGATCGAGTAGCTTGATTATACATCTTGTGTGTTTTGAGAGTAACATTAATCAAACCAATACATGTCTGCTTTCTTTAAGAGTGAGGTGCGCCTCCAGGCTGGCATTTACACTGCGGATTTCATTCTTTGTTCTTAAATAGGCCGAACTCTGTCCAGCTCATTTCACTTCTCCCCTTTCACTGAACACACTGAACACACAGGGTATTGTATGAAATATGTCCAGGGTGCACTTATGTAATATTTCATATTTCAAACCTTGGCTCTGGTCTTTAAAGCATGCATAGTGGAACCTGGACAGTCTGTATTAATGAACATGGGCCCTAACATTGCTGGCTCTCTGTTTGTGTGAGTGTGTGCTTCTGCATGTATTAGACCGACTCACATAGAGGAAAGCTTGGAAACTAAAAGAAACCGAGACAAACTTAATTGGAATTTAACAGAAAGTGTACTTTTATATTAAACTGTGGAGTAGATGCACTGTTGTGTGTCCTGTTTATGTGTGACAAGCTCAGTGCAGTGTTAACTCACCGTTGTAAGTGGTCTCAGACCCATCGTTTTCTGCATCCTCAAGATGGGAAGGTTCCAGCTTTGTGCCTGACCACACCTCGTTTGGAAACACACACACCCCTTGGCACAAACTGGGGTGCTAGTTCAACGCTAGCGTGAGCGCAGGGCGTTAAAATGACAACTACATCAGGTGGAAAATATGAAAGACACATGCAGGCAGGGATGCTTACTGTAGGGTCCTTAATGTTTTGAAAAAATACTGTGAATGGGATTAGTTACTTCTGATGGCCACTTTACACAGCAAACTCTACCATCAGTGTGTGAATGTGTAGGTGTGACCTGCGGTATAAAAAGAGCTTTAAGCAGTCAGAAGACTAGGAGAGAAATATACAAGCTCAAGTCCACAAGGACACATCAGACATGTTTCTGCAGGTTGAGCACAACACACAAAATCCATCAATGAAACAACAAACAACACAAAAGTCCCTGCTTTTGTTCCTCTGTAGGTAAATCATTATACAGATGAATATGAATGAACATGAATTATACAGTTTGTTTTCAAAAAGTAGCCCAGCCAAAGTCTTTAGATGAATCTTCATGAGGGTTGAAGTACCCGACATCAAAGCTGTGTGTTCTGTGAGAGAGCCGTCTGGTTCATTTCTCAGCTCTGCAACAAGTCATTGATTTCTATTTACGCTCCATTGTTCTTCCAGGATGAACACAGCGACTTTAAGTATATCTCATCAAGGATGAAAAGAATGGGAGGATTTTCACATTAATGTTCACAATAGAGTCTGAAGGCTCTCCTTAACAATAAAGATCTGAGGGAACAACCTGTTCTCCAGCAGGTAGCAGAGTTTAATCTGAACTCCATATCAGACTACAATCAAACCTCGACACATCTCTAATAAAGACGCATCGCAAAAGAAAACCAAGAGAAGCTTGTGTTGAACGTAGTCTGTTTACATTTTTGTTGTTCAGTCAGAAAAAGAAGGTCCACAGAAAAGAGTATTTCTCTGCTTTAAAAGGCAACGTTACACGACATGATGCGCCATTATAGGGGGCGTGGTAGCTCAGTCTGTATGGACTTGTGTTGGGAACTGGAGGGTCGCCAATTCAAGCACTGATAGGGACCAAAATATGGAAGTAGATCTGGAAGCTGGAGAGGTCACTTCCCGAGTACTGCCGAGATGCCCTTGAACAAGACACTGAACCCTCAACAGCTCTGGCGTGCTGCTCCACTCTGACATCTCTCCATTAGAGCATGTCCACAGGTCCTGTTTGTGCACGTGTGTGATTCTGGCCTATATGTGTTAGAAGCATGTCTCTTAGTTACAAAGTGTATACCAGAATTTCCCTCAAGGATTAATAATGTATGTGAAATTCAAACATTTAAAATGTAGCTCCCATTGTGCACACGATTATACAATAAAGACTCTCTTATCAATGGATGCATTTTCTGGATAATTTTTGCAACCCCTCACCAAATGCACAAGCGGTTGCTTAAAGCACAGCCCAGTTTTGAAATGTAATCATTCAGTCATTATTTGTATAGCGGCAATTAATACCAAGTGTTATCAAAAGACACTTTACAAAAGAGCATATGGGATAAGATGCAGGAAGGATTTCTCCGTTGTATTCCTCGTGTTCCAGTTGTCAGCAGGCCGTGCATTAATGAGGACAACAGTGGATTAGGGGACGAAACAGTCTGATGGTGGTGGCTGGGGGTCAGGTTGAAATTCATTTAACTAAGTCAATCAAGAAAGGTTTAAAGTTGTACATCCTGTTTTAAGCACTTAACATACACAATCAAACATGCAAACTCAACACAGAGGCTCCTGTCCAATGGGGATCTGAACCAGGGACTTCCTTACTGTGAGGCAACAGGGCTTACCACTAAACCAATCCCAAATTCACCATCCAACATGTAAATAAAACGAAAAACTGTCAACCACTTAATCTATCACACCGGCACAAGCAGTAGGCAATCTTAATCTCTATTCCGGTAACGTGACCTGAATCTTAACCAGGTAACGTTAACCTTGCGGGGTGTTGACTGTGGTGCTTCATCACTGTGTTCAAAATAAAAATAGAAGAAGAAGAATGTAATAATCCCTGGAGGGGAAATCAAAGTTTACTCTGTTGTATATGCTACACACATGCAAAAACAGGATCTTATGGACATGCACTGATGGAGAGATGTCTGAGTGAGGGGGGCTGCCCACAGCAAGCGCTCCTGAGCTGGTGAGGAGGTTTAGTGAATTTCTCAAGGGTACCTCGGCAGTGCTCAGGAAGTGAACTGGCTCCTCTCCAGCATCCAGACCCATTTATAGATTTGATCTGACTGGGACTTGGACCGGCAACCCTCCAGTGCCCAACTCAAGTCCCTCCAAACTGAGCCACTTCCACTCCAAGACACACACAAGCAGGTAGGTCCACAGAAGGGATTCAAATCAAGCAATATAGCCCCCTGAAAGATATGCACTCATAGCCAAATTAGCAGTTTAGAAAACAGTAGACCTACTCCCCTCCCGCCATCATTCATCATTTCTGATTCCTTGCAAGTCATTTAATGCAATTAAATATTCTAAATCCTCTCATGGTCTTTGTTAGTGAAAATTAGATTAAACCACATTAAACCACCAGCTGAAAGTCGTCTGCAGATTGAGATAGCATTTCAACAACATCAACAAAAAGCCAACCTCACAGGGGGGTAAGGAAAAGTCGAAGAACCTCCTACTGTAGTTTGTTAGTACAGTACCACAAATGGCTTAACCAAAAACTGGCAGTGTGGCTACAAGTCCATTATGCTTTGCACGGTTGGAAAAATGTAGAGAAATTCTAAAATCAAATTTGGATCGACTGTACTGCAGAAAGCGCTGAAAGTCTGCCATCATTGCTCTTCCCCTGATGGCTTGATTTGATCTTTGTCTCCTAATGGCTGTTATCTGCACTCCCAAACAGGTCAATCACAGTGTCGGATCACTCAGGTCCCTGAAATTCACTGAATCAGGGCTTTTAACAACTTCAGATCACATTCCCCCGTAATGTCTCCTTGTCTGTTTGAAAGTGTAAATTATGCTTTCAGTGGATTTTTGAGAAACTTTCTTGTCAGGTTATCTGACTTACTCCATCTTTTTTTTTTTTTTTCTGAACACACTTCTGATCAGATTAGGTGGGAGTTGTGGAGGTGAAAATGATCCTCGGCTGTCAGGAAGGGCATATGCTCTCAGGCAGCCGTGCTCAGGAGAGCTGCAGAGGTGAGAAAACCTTTTAGTCTGATCTACTTTTTTCTGCTTTTTAAATTCAGTATAAGACTTCACCCCCATTATCCTGCACCCTACTTCCTGGATGGGAAAGGAAAACACATTTAAGAACATCAACCCTGCACTTCTTAAGGTGTGCCTCCATGCTTTCTACAGCTGAGCGACACAAGGCTCAAGCCTGTCATAGGTTTTAAATCTGGGACACCTGAACCCTTTCAGCTTCTTGTAGTTTCAGAAGAGGTCTGTTTGAGTGTTTGTGTGATACTGGGCTATTGGTAACATAAAGACATGTTGCAGGCTGGCAATGGAAGGTGCTTGAATAGAAAGCCAGAAATAAAAAAAAAGCCACACTTTATGAACAAGTGAGATGGAAAACATTCACGACATGAAATCATAAAAGAAAACCTCTCCGGCTTCAAAAGTATAACATGTAGAGTTTTACGACTAATGTTTACGTTCAAAAATCTTATTATGGATATTTGTGTTGTTGTTGGGTACTTACGTTACCTTAAATATTTCCAACAGTTATCAAAGCCAGAGAAATCAGTCATTTCATAGTTGTAACGGGACGTCTCTTGTCACGGCAGCGGGGCCATGATGAGCCGCAATGACCGACACGACATGTTTACCGTTGCCAAGGAAACACTGGATGTTACGTCAAAGACCGCTGCATAAGAAGGTGTGAGCTGCTACCGAAAGCTGCCGTACTGTTGCTGTATGTGCTGCTGCGATAAAAATTCCCCGCCAGCCTTGATGTCATCTTTTGTTTTTTGTTTTAGTGGAGAGCCCCCTGGTGGCTGACTTTACATACTGTGTGTTTAAACTGTGAGATTAAAAGTTCTGTGATTATGAATAATGTAATTTTTATATTTCATGTATTTTTCCTTCTTAAAAATACAAGGCCATTTTTTGAGGAGTAGTTTAAAAAAAAAAAAAATTAAACACACAGGATGTAAATTCCGCCACCAGGGGGCTCTCATTTAAAACAATAACATGAAGATGAAAACAAACTCTGAATTGACCGTAGTCAAGATGAACGGGTGAAAAAGACCTGAAGAAGAGAATAATGTTGATGATGTATCAGAGTAATATTGACATGACGTTTTTAATCACAGCAGCACATACAGCAACAGTGCGACAGCTTTCAGTAGCAGCTTCCTTATGTAGCGATATGTATGTAGATATTAGAGGTAATGTAAGTACTCAACTTATTATTTTTTATATACATAGGTTTAGTCCATTTTTTATTAAATTATATTTTTACCCTTATAAACTGTGTGCATTAGGTCAGTAGGCCTATGGTAACATCTGAATAAATGAAACATAACTTCTGACACCTCCAGGTGCATCAAAGTATCATAAGAGTTTGAATCTCCTCCAACATGTTAGTCTTTTCCCTCATTTATAATAATCCAAAGGTGAGTGTTGAGAATCCTTCAATCTTAAATGTTCATCTCTCAAGTGTCCTGCATACGTCATAGGCTCTATGTACAGAAGCCCACAAAGTGTAGGGATGTGAAAATCCACCCAGCAGAGCCACTACATGTATAGACTGCTATTTCAGTTTTCAGCCTGTGGAGGTCGAAAAGCTGCTTTGAGCTGTCACTGGCTACATCCCATATCTCCTAAGTGGCTTCCATGCATCACACACTTAAGTCTTTTCTTTGCATCTTAGTCCAGAGATGCAGAGATCTATGGATAGACATGAGGAAATGAAGTGAGGAAGAGAGGAAACAAGGAATTATGTCTAAGGGAGACATGAGATGTCCCTTCTCTGTATCTTCAGTGTCTTGGGATGCAAAGTCCGTTTGTGATAACGCTGTCTGCTGATCACTGCTCGGCGGTCATCTAAAAAAGCTGATGTTTAACACAAAGAAGTCATGCTGCCACATCCTGTCAGACCAACATCAAATAACAGAAGACTGCTGCTCTCTGCATCCTGATAATCACATGTGAATGTAATCCAGACTCCTGCTCACTTGCAATGTACATATTTGTTTAACATTACTCTGTACTAAGAAGTCAGAAATCGGTTGATTTACAAACGTTGAATTCATCAAAGAAACACAGATACATACATTCAATTTGATATACTGGAAATGATGAAAGACAAAACCCTTCAAACTTTGAAACACTGATCATTGTCATGAAACAACAATAAATACAGACCACCTCTTACCCAAGAGTGATTCACTAACCACTACAGTTACATCAAATGACGGCCGTCAAACGCTGAAACTTTTTTGTTTAAAGTCTCCTTCTGGCACCCTTCTTATCAGGGGTCTGAGCTACAAAGTTTGGGAGCCCCTGCCATAGAGTATTTGTTATGTAAATAGTTTGTGTTTTTTGAAAGACAGTTTTTAGGGTGTTTAAATGTAAACTTTAGTTCATGAAAAAAAAGTGTAAAGGCAGGTGGATGACGACTGAGGGCTGGCTGGCGTACAAAGAGAAGTAGGCACGCTTCACCAGAAGATACTCTCAGAGACTGGGAGGTATCACTGAAACACTGGTGGGTGGTGAGGCACACAGGTAGGCTGCACACACAAAAAAAGTCAGATTAGTTCACAATTTAAAACACTGCAGAACCTGCAGTCAAAATGTAACTTGAGAAACATGAAATAAACCACTGAGTTACGGGAAAATCTGGATCAGGAGTGGAGTCTTGACCAGTTTACAGGTAGCTCAGCCAGCCAGCCACACACACACACACACACACACACACACACACACACACACACACACACACACACACACACACACACACACACACACACACACACACACACACACACACACACACACACACACACACACACACACACACACACACACACAGAGAGATAACCAGAAACAAAAGAAAGTATGGAAACATCATAATCAACATTATTATTGTAACCACAAGAATGAACCTCTTCTACCCTCCTTAAAATACTCCATTTAACCTCAACCACAACAACATGCCCTACCTTCAGTCAGTATTTATTCTCAAACAATGCCAAAAATGTCAACATGCAGGATGCATGCTTTCTGTCCAGAATCTAATTCCAAGAAAAAATACTATGTGATCTACTATGTTTCGTCATTAAGTTTTAACCAAGAAATGTTTTAAAAACGGTTTTTTTTGTTTATTACTTAACTTTTTAGTTTGACATCCTGGTACTTACGTATATAGCACTTAAATGAGTCTCCAGTGGATGTAAACAGAACCGTGAACAGATCACAAGTGTTTTTATTAAGAGCACGAGAAACACGTGACCCCGGTTTGCATATGGAGCAAAGACACAAACGTTACAGCACGAGGGACGGAGCCACTGCAAGAAAAAAACAGTTCTGAAAAACTTAAAAAAATAATGATTCCTCTATGAATACTCCCAGACTTTTAGAGGACATGACTTGAAGCCTGCAGACACCGCTGCACACCGCCAGGGCGCAAACCGGCACATCTCGTATATGGTTGGGTCTCCCGGATTTTCCCTCCGGTCCTGTTCGACAGTCCGCTCACGAAAACCCCCGGTACATGGAGGCGGGGAGGAATGGTCGATGTTCAAACTTTCAGAAGACAGCGGACGAGGGAGTTTCCAGGTCGGGCTGACATTGATGCCCTCCCCGTGAACTACCCAGAGGTGAACTGCAGAGGAGAGGAACGTGTCTGGGATTGTTTAACGGAGAGTCTTTGGGAAATACAGTCACACAGAAATCTTTTTTTGCATTATCTCGAACGGGAACGTGGATTTGATCTGGTAAAGACATCAACTCCAAAAGGGGGATTTACCTCCTGTAACGTGTGGACACCGAGGATCGATTCAGCGTACAGGTTGGTGGAGTTTTGGGTTGCCCATGTTTTAGGGTTAAGCCGGCGGTGTTTGTCTCTCTCTATTTGTCTGTTTCTGAGAAGGTAAAGTTAACCTGAGTGAAAACTTGGGTGATTAGACTCTCACTGTCAATTTGCACGACACAACATGTCTCTCCGTTTCTCTGTGTGTCAACTGCGGACAGCCGCCCACGCGACTCCACGAGCTCACAGCCGCACAAACACAGGTGCACGCAGAGCTCGCGCTGCCAGCTACAGCAGCCGGTCTGCAACTGCGGCGCTGTCCATGGTGCTGAACATGAATCACCACTATCTCTCTCTCTCTCTCTCTCTCTCTCTCTCTCTCTCTCTCTCTCTCTCTGTCTCTCTCTCTCTCTCGAGGTGTGTGTGAGTCCAGAGCTTGCAGGGATTAAATGTTGCAGGACAAGTCATAGTCCCAGATGCGCTTTTAGGGTCATTGGGGGCCCCTCCAATCAGCGTTCATTATTATTTTTCAGCAATAATGCATGTGACACTTAGCAGGGCATTGACAGTGAGTGCTGTCAGATGGGGCCCCATTAGGGAGGTTTCCTACTGTCTTTGCAAAATTTTCCCATTTTGAGGCAATGCTGTGGTATAAAGTTTGTCAGCCGTTGGGGGGCCGCCTACTGGCCTGGGGCCCCAGGCAGTTGGCTGCCTTGCCTGTTGACAAGCTGCGCCTCTGGATACTCCTTAAGAAAGGTACAGATAGCATAAAGAAAGTAAAGTCAGCTGGACAGACAAGGAAGTAGTTTAAGGTGTTACTCTTTACAAGAATGCAAACTTGAGCTTCCCAAATGTGTTAACCCCAAAATACGTTAGTTACTATTAGATCTAAATAATCAAAGGAGTCAAGCTTGATGTGGAAATTGAAGACAATCCTGTCATTGTCAAAAGCCTGATAAGATGGAAGTTATACACTGGTGAGGCTCTTGTGTAGACCAGATAAAAGCAGACGCTTTTGCTTTATCTGCTGATTGTATAACAGCTGAGTTTGAAAATGTCTCCATGTTTGAATGTTTTCCATGTGTAAGCTGCAGCCAGTACACCATCCTCTCATCAATACTTGGATTATCTGTGTGAAAACCCATCAGGAGCCTCCTCAGCTCGGTTATTCTAGCATGTACTTTCCATCAGCATCATAACCACATTAGCATGAAACAGCATGGATGGCGGCCTTGCTGTTCGAGACAGGAGCTTGGGACTTGAACGTTGCCAACCAGAGCCATGGCTGCCATAGAAAATCTGGAGGCAGAAGCTGTGGCTGCACTGGCCAGCGCTGAGTGGGAAATGTGTGATATCTGAAAGATAACACGCTCGTTAAAGACAAACAAAGGCAGACACAGTGGGATATTAGCAGTGTACAGGACGAGGTTCTTAACATTGAGTAGAACATGTTGTTGCTCTTAAAAATCTCAGTTTACATGACCTCTTTTTGCTCGGTGGTGTCGTAGTATTCTCCTGTGATTATTTCTCACCTTGACACATTTTCCTCCATGGAAGCAGCAGGTGTGCAGTGGGAGATGAAGCGATATGAGCTCAGCCAGAGTCATCTTCTCAGGACGCCTTTAATATATCGCAGATGCATCCATATAAATTGTGCTTTGTAGAGAAAATGAAAGTCGAGTGGATGTATGTTGATATTGCAGCATTGCCATGGTGACTGAGGGTCATAGTTTGCCCACCTTTTATTTACCACATCAGTTATTGGGATAGTGCTTGCTTTATCTTGCTCTCTTTTTTTCTCTGAGCCACCAATCAGGTTGTGAGTAGAACTGAAAAGTGAGCAAGTGCACGCTGAGTAATGGCTGACACACAGACGGCCCGCTGAGCTGAATCAATTCCATTTGACTCGGTTTGATTTGAAGTCTGCGCGCCTCTTCCGTCTTTTGAGTCATGCAGCTCGGTGTTTTGGAGCTCTATATGTGTTGCCTCTGTTTTGTTTGTACGCAAACATCTGACTGTGTTTGTGTGCAGCCAATGTTGACATGTGGGCGTAGACTGTGCAATTTTTGTGTTCTTTCCAGGCCTCCAGTGGCAATATTTTGTTAGTGATTTGATGAGAGTAAGTTATCTTATTGAGGAGGCTGTTTGGGAAACAGAGACATGCTTCTCTTTCTCAGATTAAGAGAGGATTCAGAGATTATCAGCCTATCGTGTGTGTCTGCTGAGAATACGGATGCTCCGATCCATCTTTTTTTAATCTGATACTGATCTGATGTCTTGGCTCTGGGTGTCTGCTGATACCAGTGTTAAATGAATAACTTATATTCCTCTCTGTGAGGATGAGACTGGGAACCATTAATGTGTAAGGCAGCATCAGGCTTTTTACCAACTTTGTGAAACAAAATTACACAAATGAACTCGGGCTGTCAGTGTTAACCAGTTCATTGTTATTATTTAAGGTCTGAAATTACATTTTTACTATTTTGTCCCTTTAGGCTCAACGTAGATAGTCGTCCTCAGTGTCTCCCTGTAGTCACAGTGATGTAAAAGAAGGACACCGCTGCATCTTTGAATGTCATCTCAGACAGCTCAGCTGACGAGTCCAAAGTAATATCCACCTTATGACATCACACACTGACCTTACCACGTTATCCCTAACCACGTCCTGTTTCTGTGCGGAAGTTCATGTCGTAACCTTCAATCTACCAGAAGTTCCTTACTGTATTTCAAAATAAAGCAGAGTTGAATTTAAACAGCAAGTAAAGTACTCTGAGCTCAAGAACAAACATTTCAAAATAAAAGCCTCTTAATTTGTATTTTGAACTCAAAATAATCTTGATTATCACATTTTTAACTGCGTTAAAAATCCATTAACTATTGAAATATAGCGATTAATCGCAACGTAAAAAATGTAATCGTTTGACAGCCCTAAAATGAACACATAAACTCATCACAATCTGCTTCCTAATCTGTATAATACTTGAACAAACAGCAATGACTGTTGATTTCAGACTAATATTTGACATTTTTATCTTATTCATGGACAGAATGTAAATAATTGCTTTTTCAAAACTTAAGAAAAATAATCTTGCTACATTTTTTTGACAACATGACAGCAGTGTTATGAAACAGTTCAGTTTATTCTAACTGCAGTAGTCTGCACTCAAACAGAGGGGGCTTAATTACTGCAGACATTGTGTGTAGGCTTTTACACCTCGCTGTGTCACACACAAACACACACGCACAGTGACACACAGCTGTGTGAAGATTACAAAGATTATCCTTGTAACCTTGGAAACACTTGAAACATGTGATGACGCTGTCTGTCATAGTATTGAGTGAATCACTTTCTCACTTCAATGTTGGGTTGCTGCCTGACCCAACACAGAAGAAGATTTCATCCTAAATTAAAAAAAAAAAAATTCTGAGCCAAAAATAACTTCAACTATACATGCATATTTACATTATTAACTATGGGCTGATCAGTGGTTCCAAAAGTGGTCACCAAAGGGGGGGTCAACATGTCTTGGAAAAAAAACTAAAACTTATTGTAATTCATTAAGAAAATATTCATTTGATCTATTATGGTAAAAAAAAAAAAAAAAAAGTAATTGAAAATAAATCTGTATCACTAGTTAAAATTACAATGAAATGAATGTGTAAAAATACTAAAAATAGAAGTTCACAAAGAAGATAGTAAATTAATTATCTCTTGTATTCTTCTTCTCGCTTTTCTTACAATACATGTGTTCTTTTGTGTTGGCCTATTAGTGCGCGTGTGTGTGGCTGTGCTTTGCGTTATTTGCCTCAACCTACTCCAGGGACAGAGGGGGGTCCCCAGTCTCTGACACCCTTATCTTTGGGGGTCGTGAGCTGAGAAGTTTGGGAACCCCTGGGCTAGATGTATGCAAATAGAGTTTAGGGTAGACTCTTATAAACTTAGACTTGCATTCTGCTTGTAATATTGTTTTAATATCTGTATAATCCTATAATTCTACAATTCACTTAGCAGATGCTTTTATCCAAAGCGACGTACATCAGAGAGTAAGTACATCACTAATCCATTCATACACCGCCACCGAAGCAGTGGGAGCAATGCTGGGTTAAGTGTCTTTCCCAAGGACACATCGGACACGTTGCTCAGCTGGGGATCGAACCCTCGACCATCCGGTTGAGAGACAACGACTCTACCAACTGAGCCACAGCCGCCTGTTTTCTAATGTTTTTGATATCTGTGTTTTGTTCAGTGTTCTTCTTCTCTCTTATTAAATGTGTGTGCGTGCATGACTGGTTGATCTGTATTTCACTGTTGCCATCATCACAGATAAAAAATGAGCTAGTTAGCTAAACTAGCATCTTGCACAGTATAATTTCTCTTCTGAGACTAATGTTTTTTGTACCCTGCCCCTGATTCAAATAAAAGTATACAATAAACACAGCTAAACTAAATAAGCATCTGAGTTACTGAGGAAGCAGCTCCTGCAATCAGTGACGGGCTGCCATCAGTCTGCATGCAAAGGAAAGCTGCAGAAGTGCCGTACCGAAGGCTTTGACAATCAACTCTAAAATAATGCCATTCATACAAATTAACCAAGGATGCAACGAGGTCCAGAGAAGTAATCTGTCATAGAATGAAATGCTCATTCTGTTTCTCTGTAGAACTGTTTTTAATGAAAGCAGTGGAAGTCATTAAGCAGACTGTTGTCATGGTTAATGTGTTGTGATAAACGGAGTTCAGTCACTGCAGATCAGATCAGTGAGCATCAAGTTGAACTTCATTGATGACCCTGTCGTCTAGAAATGAGGGTCATATTTAATTTCATAATCACTTTATAACGACTACAAATGTGTTCAAACATGAACTCAACGAGGAAATGATTTCAAGGATATATCTTGCAAAATGATGCTCACTGTTTGCATAATCCGTTAATTTAAAGACACAATGATGGGAGAAATAAATCATCAACATGCTGATTAAAAGTCTGCCAAGGGACACACAACAACTTGCATCACACTTCAAAAGAATGGCATCTTGATCGAATCATATATCTTTTAGTTTTCTTCAGAGTTCATCTCCTCTTTACCCGCCAAAAGATTGCAATGTCCATTCTGTCAAACAAGCATTGTGGGGATTCTGCATTTAGAAGAGTCTGTTGTCCATCATCAAATGCAGTAAAGCAAATAACTGTGTGGTTCTCAGCTGGTGGGTCGGGACTCAGTAGGGGTTCGTGGAGCTGTTTTCAGTGGGTTGCGAATGTGTGCCTAAAAAAAACGTTTGTGAAGCACTTTCTAAAAGAAGAATGTGCAACCTTGTGATCCAATAGATGTCGTCGTTGAGCACCAACATTGAATCAAAACAAACTGCTGTTTCGCGACACCTCCGCTATTCTGAAGCCTCCGCTCTCCTCCAGCGACACTCCTCCAACCCCTCTCCACTCGCGTTCGCCTGTAAGAGTTATCAAATGGAACGCACAATAATTAAGCATCATTAAGCACAAGCGGCGGACAAAACTGTCCTTTGCTCGAGCTGCAATTGCCTGTGACCTTCATTGTTGTGTTAGCAGGCTAATGTTAGCGTTCTTGAGTTAGCTTGTAGCTTCATATTGCACGTAAATTGACACGGAATGACGGAGTGATCAAAACACACTTATGTGACATCCAAATAAGCAGTGAGTATGTTGTTCTTTTCTCTATTCCTTGACTGAAACAGCTTTAAATGCAACGGCATCCCGTCCATTTAAACATGATGTAAACACGGCCTGACAACAACAACAGTACAGCCAGCGGGACTCGCGCTTCTCCCTCATTGTAGTCATTGTCATGACTCAGAGAGACCTTTACAGAGGATATACTTGATTTCTGCTATACTTTTGTGTGTTTATTATTTCTTTAAATGTGTTTGTTTTGTTCAGTTTCCTGCTTCAGTGATATGCTTTGTAAAGACTGAGATCCAAACTGCACAGATCGAAAAATATCAGAAATTTGGGTCGTATTTTCTCAGAGTTGGAGGTGGGTCCTGAAGCCACTGCCTTAGAAACAGTGTATCTACCCTGCCTGACCTTCATCATAGTGCTGTTGTGTCATCATCTACCTAATAACACGTGGGATTCAGGTTGCTAGAAAAAACAGGTTAAATGGTTCATCAATGTAATTTCTTTTAAACTGAGTGTTTAAAGACTTTATTTTTAATGATGATTTGGCCAAATAAAGTCATTTCTTCTTATTTCTACTCATTGCTATTACACAGACTTTCTTCCTTGAAGCCATGCCAGCAGCGTGGCCCCGGGGGAAGGCAGCATCAGTCTGTAACTGTGTTCAACACTTTGGTTCAGACTAAAAAAGCTCAACAACTCGCAGATACATTTTCGAGAATGTACTGACTTCTCCAGCCATCTAAGGTTTACTTTTTCATGAAGTTGATTTGCTTTTCCCTCATTTTAGGATTTAAAAAAAAAATTGCCATGAAAATAATATTTTCGATATCATGGTACTCACAGAGTATATACATAACAAATTTTAACATTTTAACTCAGCAGGACTGATTGTTCATTTCAAGTTTAAAATCTCAAAACTTGTGTTTGCTATGAATGTGTTGTAATAATTTTTCAGATCCCTCTTCTCTTTTAAGAAAGAATGTGCAACATCTAACACATAAATACAGCCGAAATCAAGTATAGCCAGTGTAAATGTCTCTGTGAGTCATGACTGTCTACAATGAGTACTCTACTGTTGTCAAACCGTGTTTACATGGACGGCTTGAGTATAAAGCTGCTTTAGTCAAGAACTAGAGAAAAGAAGAACATACTCACTGCTATAGTGTCTTTAGTTCACGGTCATTCTGTGTCAATTTATGTTCAATATGAAGCTATGAGCTCACCAAAGTATGCTAAAGCACCCCAACATGGCCTTTTTGGATGCCCCCCCGGTTTGCCAGGCAAACAACAAACCAACAGGTGTTGCTGCGATGGAAGCAGAAACGTGCTCAAACTAGGATCAATATTGGAGATTCTTTTGAAAAATGGAGAGAGGTTAGAACGCAGAAAGGTTTACAGACCGATGCAGAACTTGCTAAACACTGAAGCTTCAGTGTCCACGACATGGCAACCTGTGTGAGCATAGACTCTAGAGAGAAGGGGGCGGGGGAGCCAGCTCTCTTCAATGTTTTGAATTTCGACTGCAGTACCCATTGTGAACGCCAGGTGCTGTAAGTGCTTACATGGAAAAAGTTCCTAAAACAATTAAATGTCAGTAACAGAAAATCTACATAACTTGCTCCTAGTAGTGTATATATGTTGTGGGGAAGTTATTATAGTATGGGTTTATCAGGTCCCTAAACCACACACCATAGAGCAAATAGAGTTAAAGAGATGGGAAATGATAAATCAAAACTTTAAGTAAGATGTTGTGAGCCAGCCACACCTACACAGCAACGTGCTCACTTGACTTTATACTTTTCCAAAAGAGTCCACAGGGAAATACAGCTTGTCCATACAAATCCAGTCCTTCCTTTTACCTCACTTGGAGACGCTGCATGGATTAATATAAACATCCACCACCACTCACACTTCTGCATCCATTCTGTGATAATCCACTTGTCTGCCCCTTCAGTGCCCAGTAGACTTAATGTTGAAATAAGCCCGGAGCTTAGTGTCACACAGACCTGAACGAAGATGACCTGACTCCGATGATTCGGGGCAAACATAATTCTTGTGGCATCCATCCAACTTCCACTTAGCTGGAGAAACACTTTCCACAAAGCCCAAACTGTTTGTGCTCTTTGCCCTTTTTTTTCATGAGCACATCTCAATGAGTTTTGAAGTGTGTAGTATGAACACCATTCACTTTTTATATAAAGAGCTTTTGGTAGTGTTGAATCTCCTACTGCAGAGATTTACGAGTTAACTGTTTCCAGGTTTTCATATAAACCTTAAATGAGATATTAAATTATTGTTAACTTTTCCCAATGCTTCTGAATGGATTAAACCATTTGTGATCATACTTTTTGTGTACATACTGTATACTAAGTCAGTCACAATTTTTAATACTTTGAGCTGAAGCAAACCACAGCAAATTTGGTGTGAAGGCTTGCTGGATAATCAGGCTTTAACCCAGATCCATGCCTCAAGTACTGCTTGAGACGAGTAGGCAGAAAGGTCAAAGGGTCAGGCAGGCAATCACACAGAACAGGAAGCCAGAATAAAATGATGGAAAGCGTGTGAGCACAGCAGAAAATCTGAAAAGGGAAAGAGTGGAAATTGGCTGATACTGGAAAACCAACGAGGGAAACCAGATGAGCAGGTTGGTGAGGAAGAGTGAAAAACATGGTTACTGCTAGGTTGATGTGATTGGCTGGATCTGAAATGACAAGAGAGTTAGTATGTGTAAAAGCAGAAACAAAGTCGACTAGAAAATACTTGAAACAGAGTTTGCTAAAGTTGTGACAGTTGATTTGATTTCATCAGATGGATGAGCACATGCAGTTTTTTACTATTTTTTTTATATGCCTTTTTATTCATTTAACTCGTAATGATGGGGAAACATGACAAAAGCTTTTTGAAGAAAGGGCATTAGTTCATCATTTACTGAATATAAATATGGCAACGGGTTTCAACCTGCTCTTCTTCAAAACTGAAGCCAAAATACCCCCAATGAGTGCTGACATATTGGCCCATGTTTGAAACAAGGACACGTGGAGAGGAGATCTGGTTGGTGGAGCTGCAGGATTCACGCCTGGTCCCTTCTCATTATCAAAGCCCACGTTTGATGTACCAAAAAAACTGCAAAGATCCCTTAAGCCGTGTGTGCAAATGGGTGATTTAGACCTGATTTATGAGTCAGCCTGAAAATCACCCTGATTACATGTCATCGGTCATGCAGTGTACAAAGGGCAAGAAGGTTGATCACGACCTGATCAGCTGCTTTCTACTGGTCAGATGAATTTCTGGCATGTGTGATATTTGGGTCATGAGACTGCTAACAATCGCACAGTGAGGGCAGAGCCACAAGCTCATTCCCCACTGCAGGACTTTTTTTCTACCCTGATGTTTCCTGCACAAACTGACAGACGACATCCGGAATCACCATGACAACAGCAAGCATGCCTGTTAATCTGTCTTCCCAAGAGAGGTTCTTAATCTCAGTGGGACCATTCTGGTCAAATAAATGAAATCTGTGGACTTCCAGATGATATTTGTTCTGATTGAACTGCTGGTTAAAAACAATTTTGGTGATGTTGAGTGTGTGTGTGTGTGTGTGTGTGTGTGTGTGAGAGAGAGAGTGTTTGGTGTGTGTATTTAAGACATGCATAAGACACAATTGAAATATGCAGATCTGACTCCAACCACAATCTGTGCGAGTTTTATATTGACAATTGTGAAGTCTCCATCGTGATTTAACTCATACAGTGTGAGAACATGAATAGGGAGGTTTGGTCGTGCATTGTAAATGATTTAGTCATACAGGGTGAGCTGATCTATCACCACAATTTCTTTCCAAACATACAGTGCATGCCGGGCTTTAGAGTGGGTACAGTTCAACACAACACAGACTCTTGTGTCAGTTTGGAGCAGGCTAAGAAAGGTCAGTGACTCTTGTGTTAGTCTTTGTTTTGTTTCCTCTTCCAACTCCTCCCTCTACGTTGCTCACCCGCGGCACACAGCGCCAGAGGAGACGCTTTCGTCAGCAAAGTTTTCATGACATCCTGACCTAAAATGTGCAACATAAAACTTCAAAAAATGAACGTGGGAATAATTATGGATGAAAATAAACAAATAACAGAATCCACCGTTTTGAGAGAAATGTTTTTAACGTCAGTTTCTTATTTTATAGCTTGAACCATGTCCTGTCTGTTAACATGGAGGAGATGGAGCTTGTGACCAGTACTGAAGCCAGTCAGCAGGGGGAGCTCTGAAACGTTTGCGTCACTTTTCGGGGGTACGGTTGTGCCATTCCTCTTTTCATACAGTCTATGAAAAATAAGTAATTAGTCTCCTGCTTTAGATCGAATGGCTGCTGTAATGCATAATTGAGTGTGGGTGCAAACACACATGCAGACCTGCTGGCACAGTTTCTTTCACATGGGTGTTCGATGAGGGCTACTGTTTATGTTTGTGTGTTAAATGAGATTTGTTCCGCTGTAATTACATGTGACCGGGAGAGTGAAACAAAAGAACGCTCTTTACATTGATCACAGAAAGGATGTGTGCGTGTGTGTGTGTGTGTCCTTGTGTGTGTGTCCTTGTGTAAAAGGGTTGGAAAAGTTAATTATCAGAGAAAGCACTTTGTAAATATGTGTGTGGAGAGTTCTGGGTTGTAACTGCGGCCAATGAAGCGGAGAGTTGAGTGCAGAATTGTATTTAAATGCTGAGCTGCTGCTCACTGTGAATCCTCTCCTCTTGCACAAACACACACAAACACACACACACACACACACTGATTGAAGCATAGACACATGTTCACAAAATGTCCACAAGCGAACAAAACCGCTTCATACTCACTTATAAAATCTGCTTTAATACAAAGTGGCTGAACCCTTTACACAAGCACACACAAATTGTGCATGAAAACTTCCAGAGGATGGTGGTCAGGGGTAGCAAGCCCCCACCATTGGTGCTATCCTAAATTACCTAACTGTGATTGCTTATTTTCCTCCCCATAGGTGTGGCTAATGTTGCAGCAGTCTGCCACTAGCCTTCTTTGCATTGTTATGTTGTACTTTGAATTGTAACTTTGGACATACATCGTCATTTGAGTCCTTAAAGAATCAAACTAAATATAAAATATGTCGCCACTCTGCTGTCTTACTTTTTAATGTTAGAAAATACACTCAAGAAAATAAAATCTGTATAATTTGTCAATGTTATGTTTTGAGGAGACAGACTTAAAAATGCCTTCATCTGTGAATGTGCACTCGGGGAGTTGGTGCCAAGCCTTCAAAAGGCCCGATCACAGCGATGTGTCTCCAGTAACACCTGAGCGCATCTGGAGAAAAAAAAAACACAAAAGTGTCTGAAGCTGGGCTGCGAGTGCGACCCAAGAAAAAGAAGTGTGAAAATATGGATTGAAGCAAACGTAGAGGTCTTGCCGTTGCTTCGCTCCTAGACGAGGAGGGAGGGGGTGTTAGTAAACCAGAGTGAAGCCTCCCACTTGATTTGATTAGCTGCTTTGGACAAAAGTGACATTTATGAGCGCTGGGACTCTTCGTCTTCGGCTGGCGAAGTTTAAAACTTCACAGGAAAACGCGCCACGCAGCAGCAGATGAGAAAAGTGCCTGGCAAGCTGTGTGGTTGGAATGGTTTTGCTGGCGACGCTTTACTCTCTGTGTGATCAGGCTCGGTAGTAATCCAGTTGGGCCAACGTGGTCAAAAAAGTCTGATTATGGGAGCCTGAAATACTTTTTGTCTAAAACCACATTTAACCAGCAGAATGGACCATTGTTTCATTTGTGTAAATATATTATATCAAATTCAACAAAATTGACATTTACCTGGCGACTTACAGAGGAGGCAGCATGTGAGATGAAGAATCAAAAGTGTTCTTTTTGGGATAAATTCAAGGCAACCAGAATAACTTGGCTGATGTTCAGACAGCTGAAAGGCCTTTTCAGATGTACACACTACTATTTACACCAGGTCAGAGTAAAATACCAGAGTAAAATGAAAGTCTAAAATGAGACAACAGTGTGTAGCTAGTGTGCTTTGACATTGTGCTTCAGGCCAGAAGCAATGTTTGTGCCAGTGTGTGTTAGTGTGTTTGTGATTTTTCGTGTGTGTGTGAGAACCTGGCCTTGCAGGAACTACATCAAACACAGAACATCAAAAGAGAGCCAGAGTCAGCCGGTAGCCAAAAATAAAAGGCACTTTATTTAAGAGGTGACAGTAAAGGTGCTGAGGGTAAGTACAGCAGAGGTTCTGCTGGGTCAGGGTGCCTCTGGGCTCAAACGTGGGTCTGCTCTGCTGAGGGAGAAAGCTAAAGAGAGCGAGGGAGACGCTGAGGGGAGGAGAGAAGCTTAGTTTGGTCTCAGGGGTCAGGATCATGTCAAATATTTACAGCTGCATGTAAGGCCAAACATATCTGTAGAGTGCTGTAGTTTACACTTACCCCCGAATTGCTTCTGCTGTGCTTGGCACTTTAACTTGTGTCCTTTGATTTGTGATCTATTGACAAAGTCAGCATGTCACCATGTGGATGCACCAACCAATGAGGAAAAAATCCAGAGTTTTAATTCTACAGAATTTAATCTGAGAAAAAAAACCTAGGGAGGAGGAGATTGTGGATGAATGCTGTTAGACGCTCTGCTGACCCTGTGAGGGTCTCCTCATCTTGACATGACATATTGTCTTAAGGAAAATATTCCTACCTTTCTAACAAACATTACTACCCATGAGCAGTGACAGAAAGTGAAAGCTGGCAATGATCCTGGTACTATCATTAGGTAATGCCAACTTGGTGGTGTTTAAATAGCACTCACCAATGCTTGGATTATGAAATATTTCTTGCCCTTCACTTATTGACCCAGACACATCGGAAATACATATGGCTGTCTGTACTTTCTGTACACTTTCATCCTGCAGCCAGAAGGATTCTCCTCTATAAAGACACATTATGTGCATATACTGTATATAAATATATATAAAGGACTAATGTGATAAGTAGTCTGAAAAGAAAGTGCTTTGAGTGTTCGAGGCAATAGAGAGGCACTTTCTAAATACAGTCCATTAACATCTTTAATTCTTAGATGAACATAATTACAAGTTTTCTCTATCCTTACGACCCCGCTACTGTTACTTAAACCAAAAAAAACAAAACAATGTTTCTATTGCTGCATGTGTGCCTCCCTGTCTGTCTTTTTTGCCTCTCCTTGTATCTCACTTTACTAATCATTGATTTAATTTTGTATGTATTGTCTCTGTTCTCCATATGTGTGGATATTCGGGCAGGCGTGATTGAGAGACACTTCTAGTTTGACTGAATGTCCCACACCTGAGCACATACACAGTAGGCGGAGCATTGTCTACTTAGGATCATGGTGGTGGAAACTGTTTCGAGAACACACTTGACAAAAGTTCAGAGGGACCAAAACATTGCTTTTTTTTTTTTTTTTTTAAGAGCAGAGTGCTGTATTTTTTTCTTTTCAAACTTCTTTTTAAGAAATATTAAGCGAATGTGTCCACTTGAGGCTGGATCCAAGGGCCAAGGAAGCTCCATTAACATGGTGTGTGCAAGAAATCATCTCTTTTGATTATTTGACAGCTAATATTTTGGCATGGCTGAGTTGACTGACAGGTTGATGTGTTTTAACGATTTGCCGTTAAGGATGCTCAAGGTCTGCCTGAGCTCGACCTCTTTGCCCATTACTAGATTGACAGAAAAGTAAGATTAACACTGCCACCACCATTGTTCGCCTTCAAGGGGCCTCTTCAGAAAACGATGGATGACATAACCGTTTTATGTTTTAAGTCAGTGGTACCATAATAGTCTGGTTCTTGAGGTTTCTACCTGGTAAGGAAGCTTTTGGTCATGGTGGATTCATGTTTAATAATATAGACAGTCTGAAGGTACTTGGATTGGGAAACGGAGGTTCGCTGCTTCAAGTCCCGGTGTGGACCAAGTATGGAAATTGGTCTTGTAGCTGAAATGGGGCCAGTTCACTTCCTGAGCACTGCAGAGGTGCCCATGAGCAAGGCACCGGACCCCTACCAGCTCAGGAGCGCTTGCTGTAGGCAGCCCCTTCACTCTGTCATGTCTCCATCAGTGCATGTCTACAGGATCCTGTTTGTGTGTGTGTGTGTGTGTGTGTATTTCAGGGTATGTGTGCGTACGTTAGGCCCCGTGTCTTCTTAGCGTTTTATCCAGGCAGAAAAGTGCTGGTTGTGCGCTCGGGAGTGCTTGCATGAAGCGTTTGTTCCCTGAGAAGAAAAGTGCTGCAGATCTGTCCTGTCTCCATGACAACAGTCTGTTGACAAACGGGCGCAGTATGACAGACACTGCTCCGTTACTTTTAACTGAATGTTTTTTATTTGAGATCGTTTATTTCCTGATCGTACTCTGAGCAAAAAGGGTACAAGGAACAATGTGAGGTGGCAAAAAATAGGGGGAATATTATACATTAGGAAAAGATCACTGGTGATGTCATCAGCGCCTTTCTGACAACTTGAAAGATTTTCAACTTGAGTGCTTGGAGCGGCCGCACAAAAAAGGCTGAGCGATGCCGCTTTCTGCTGTGAACGCGTTCTTCTCTCCTGGCGCTCAGAAAAAAGCGCTAACTGGACACAGGGCCTTCTAATGCATATCTTGTCTTTCTCCTTAATCACAGAGTATGTTGTTGACCAGTTCATGAACACACACACACACACACAGTTCATTCCTTTTTTTGTTTTCCTGACAAAAGCAGTGTAATTTTCTGAAGTGTATATTTATATCCTCTCCACACATCTTCCTTGCTCCCTGTCTGCCTCTCTTTGTCTCGTTTGGCTTTGTAATGAGTTTAGCCTCTGTCTTGGGGTTAACACTTGTAGTAAGTACAGAGTGGAAAATGCAATTATTCTAATTGTTTATTCTCCCATTCTCCGACTCTTCAAGCTAATGGGCTGCTACTATCAGCATTTGCCTGAATACCCTCTTCTCCTTGGCAAACAACCAGAACTGTTCTTCCACTTCCCCCACATGAACAACTTGAGCCCATTATACTCGCTGAACAAAGTATTATGATGATTAAAACATGTCCCCAATGCTGGATTATGTTAGTCATTCCCTCTGCCCCTTTGCTTTTAGGATAAGAGTTCAATATTAATTTTTCCTTTCTCTTTTCAAAGACATGTGTTGTGTTCTTAGCTTTGATAGGAGGTGGTGTCTTGCTGTCAGCCAGCCGTATTTCTTGTTTGTTTTCCAGCTCTCTGCTGAATGCCCATTAGTTTGGTATTACCACTTCAGACTCACTGTTAAGCATTTCTTCTTCGGCTAGACTCTTTAAGAGAAACTATCTGAAGCCATGCTCACTGTGCATTCTTGTGTCTGTTGTGTGGACAAACGGCAACCTCTGGTTTTGAAAAATGAAGCCAATGCGGAAGTGCAAAATCCTGAAGTTCATCAATTGTCCACTAGAGGCTGGCTGCAGGAACACCTGAAGTCACAACAGGCAAAATAGGGTTTTTACAGCATAAATTAACATGTTTACAGCCTGGTACAAAAAAAAAAAAAATAGGTGTGATTTGTTATTGTCATCACTGACACACACTGTACGGGGGGTGGGGGACGGTTTGGTTTTGCTTCTTTCACCTGGTTTTGCACCATCGGAGGTACAGAAAAATTTACGGAAGCTGCAAACTGCACAATCTTTTGTTAAATAAATCTGACTGATTGAAAAATATGAAAAAATTTGGATTGCGATTTTTCCGGGAGGTGGTGGGTCCTGAGTTTGAGAACCACAAGAGTCTTTCATAAGAGCCACATGCCTAGCAACTGTCTGCTTTTTCTTATCATGGTTTGTGCTTCTTAACAGACCTCTACTGAGGGATAGGAGGCTGTACAGTAGAAAAACGCTCCACAAAAGTACAATCACATGTTGAAAACTCAATTTCTTCTTGGGGGATAAAATCTCCACCACTCTGTCCTCTCACCAGGTCCCTCTCGGCTCCCTCCTTCTTTCCTCCTTTCTGTACTTTTGGGCTGATGAGAAATCGTTTACAACATTAATGAAAGCTAGAAAACATTGACCACAGGGTTTTGAAGTGGCCTCCTCTTCTTTCTTCCTTGCTGCTGCAGAGCTGATAAATGTCGCATGGTGCTTGTTGGACAGATCCTTCTCCTAATCCTCCAGTCAATACAACAACTTTCCATTCAGCTGGTTCAAAAGCGGCCCATCCCTGTCACCTCTCTCCGTCTCTTTTTACACCCTGAAAATAAAGCAGTGCTGAATGTTTTTTCTTTATTTTTTTTAATTTGGCCCTTGGCAACATCAAAACAGATACCTGCAAGCAGTTGTTTGGTACAGATCATAGACTCAAATCGTGCTTAAAATAAAAATAAAAACAAAAACAGAAAAAACATCACGTTTTTAACGCCATTTTTGTCTTCTGGATTTTTTTATATTTTCAAAGGAATTTGTTATGGTCAATAGTGGGATGAAAGAAAATATTCCCTGTAATTTACAATCAAAAAGGAAAAGCTTTTACGATTACAGATTTGTTTCTACAATGAAGAATGATTAACATTTGAAACATAAATATAGCAGACATCCAGTATATCCTCTGAGTCATGACTTTCTACATGAGTCAGAAGCTCGAGTCCCTCTGGCTGTGTTGTTGTCGGGCTGTGTTTACATCATGTTTACATGGATGGGACGGCCGGCTTCTTCCCTAGAGTATAAAACTGTTTTAGTCAAAGACTAGAGACGAAGAGCCAATGCAAAATAATTCCTTTTCCATTAATTTTATGAAGAGGATTTGAAATATAATTGTGAGTTTAGTAAATTATGTATAATATCATGTGTGTTAAGGCAGGCGTTGCAAGTTGACAAATTGGTGGCGTCACTAAATATCTCACTGGCAAGGGATCTGTCTTTCCCGCAATTTCCACATAGATCGTCTACACTGTATTCCATGAGCGCCACAGTTCTGCGCCGTCCAACGACGTGTGCCCCGCCCCACTTGGTACATTTCTGGAGCATGAGCACGGCGGAGCAGCTGTACACACGGGTTTACAAGATCGCAGGAACCCTACAAGATTATGCTGTAATGGTGTGTTTTCTTTTTGAGGTGTGATTAGTTATTGTCATCACTGGCACACAGGTGGGTAAATTTTTCAAAAATGATACATGTCATCCATAGCTAGGCACATAGCTGACATAATTGACAGGTGAGCGCGATGTAACAGTTCATCAAGAGGCTTAAAACCCGCCTCAGCTCTCAGTCTGTCATTAGGTTGACGAAAAATAACAAGGCGGCTGCTGACGATGAGCCTCCGGAGCCCCCTGCAGGAACAGATGGTTGACGTCACTCAAAGGTATCTTTGTTGTCCCCACACGGACATTTCTTTGCACTCAGGCTTCGTCCATTAGTATTTACAGAATATGGGGGGGGGTCAACGTATGGTGCTGTGATGGACTATACGGAAATTGCGAATTAACCTAATATTTAATGTCAGGAAGGGGGGGGATTGGGAAGCAAGTGCGGACCCAGGGGTGTCTCAAAGTTATCCCAGAAGGATAACCACAAAATCGCAATAGCGATAGATTAGAAAGGCCAGAAAAAAAACAACAAAACTGTTTAGAGCCACAACAGGCTTCCTAACCTAAATAATGCACCAAAAAGGATTAACTAAACCACTACTGCCAAGCAGCTGACTCAAAACCAAAATTGTCCAGGAGACCCAGAAAACACAAAACAAAAAGCAAAGGCTGCCAGGGAGACTTTCGATAACACAAAAGACTGGAGTAGACACGAAACTATCCAGCACCCCAAGTTAAACACTGGGAGACCTGCAACAGAAATCTTATGCAGAAAGTTCTTTGTTGGTGTTTATAGATACACACAACCACTCGAGAAACCACAGGGAGAACCTCTCACTACCTCTGAAGGTGAGATAATGAGTCAGCACAGAACACTGGAGACTCAGAATATATAAAAACTCCCCACACCTGGGCTTTATCAAAGCCAATCAGTGCCACACGCACCTGATTGCAATGAGTTGATTCTCTCAACACTCTCACCGAGCACAAAGAGTGAGTGCCCTCACAAATAATCTCCACCAACCTCACGGGGGTACAGGAATACAAAAACAACATTTAAAATATATGATTTGGCAATAAGGAAAAGACACTGGGTTGCCTCCAGCAATTGTCAAGCCAATGTAGAATCAATTCTAAATATATGTTGGTCAGAGGTGATCTTGAAACATTTCTGACAAAGGTTGTGCTATTAATGTTTCTCAGTTCTGACAATTCGACACAACTGAACGCACAGAGGACAACCAGGAAGAAAAAAATAGAGTATGTCTCACTCTCTTCCAGTCTCTCCAGCCTTTTGTGTGTTTCTTCTAAACTCAGCATGTTCCTCCTCTCTCTCTTCTCTCTCTCTCTCTCTCTCTCTCTCTCTCTCTCTCTCTCTCTCTCTCTCTCTCTCTCTCTCTCTCTCTCTCTCTCTCTCACTGCTTTACAAGCAAGAATTACCACTTCCAGCGTGAGAGAGCCATAAAGAGGCGGGTGAATGTAAATGCTGCTCGGATAATGGGGGTGTGATGGGCAGTGGTGAAATTTTTACTGCCTGTTAGTACCTGTTACATGTTGCTTTTATTCATTTATCCCCCTACTTTATGGGGAGGGACACTTAAAATGTGGACACAGCTTGATTTAACTGACTGCTGGGCAGAATAGAGTTTCCACTGTCCAGATATGAGTGTGAACTTCTCCTTCAATAAGGACTGAAAGAAGGAAAACACACCGTCAAAATGTCTCTGTTTTTGTGAGTAGGGTGGGACAAGACGTTGGGATGATTTTGATTGGATTATTTGCTTCGCCAAAGCTTTTTAAGTGGTCACCCACCATCAGACTTTTGAGAGGTTTAACAATTTTAGAGCCCTTCATGGTCTGCCCACAGAATATTTTGCATTCACCAAAATGTGCGCTAAGGTTGAACGCGCTACACCTGCTGTCTGTCCCACAGACACATTTTTCGGACTTGGGGTGATCGTGCGTTTGAAGCCGTAGCACCAGTCCTTTTGTATTCTCTGCTCCTCTCGCTATGCTCTTCTGACTCTGTTGAGTCTTTCGAAAAGTTGCCCGACAGGCCTATAGGTGATCATGTCCAGTCTACATGTTGATCTATTTAACCGTGCCAATTATTGTTCTTGGTCATCGCAGGATTTTATAATGTCAGTCCATGAAGTACTTGTTAGTTCCTGTTTGTTTTATTTTGTTGATGTAAAGCACTTTGTGACCTTTGTCTGTGAAAAGAGCGACATAAATAAAGTTTACTTCCTTACTTTAACAGGAAGTGAAAATAAGGTTTTGGTGTAAAAATGCTCAGATAATTGAGAGATCTAAGGTCATCTGAACAAAACCATCTGTCCACGCCCAGATCCAGGACAAGGTGTTATGGGGGTCGGTCTTTTTCTATTGCTTGACCAAAATTGTGGAACTCTCTTCCTCCAAACATCTGTCTCTCACCCACTATTGGTATTTGTAAGACTCGCCTCAAAACACATTTCGACTCAAGTGCCTTCGATTTTCAATATCCAGTCAAACCCTAGGATCCATAGCTCTGTACATTTTGTTTTACGCTGTACATAATCATTACGTGTTCTGTCATTTTTGTTGTTGTTGCTCTTGTCTCTAACTCTGAATGTTTTGTTTTTTCTTTAAGCGATGTTAAGCACTTTGAATCAGCTGTCTTGTGTGTGTATAGTGCTCTATGAATAATGTTGAGTTGAATTGAGTTATTTAAATACATTTGGCAGATTGGCCGGATTAGAACTGGGAAAATGTATTTTTTATTTTATGTGAACTTTAATAATCTGAGTCCCATTGCATTGTCATGGCAATTTGCTTCAATGCAGTGGTGCCCAAACTTTTCCTGCCGGGTCCCCTTTGGCAGCACCCCAACCCTTCATCATACACATCGACACAAAAGCATATATACTGTATATCAGTCACGTTCTTTGCTTAAAAAAATATTTAATTGCAAAAAAGTACAAAATGAGAAGTTTTGGGGGACAAAGAAGCCACTTTTCCAAAGGATCAGTTCACAGTGATACTGCAACATGAAACTTCCACTTTTGGATGGTTCATTTTGGGACTTTTGGGGCCTTATTTTAGAGACAGGACAGTGGATAGTCATAAACTTGGGAGAAAGCCTGACAAGCAGGAAAGGAGCCAAAGGTCGGCTTTGAACCCAGGCTGGCCCCCACAGAATCCGTACATAGGGCACACGCCTTAACGACTACGTCACTGGCTTCCCAACTTCTCCATTGTTAAAGGTCCCATATTTTGCTATTTGTGGTTTTATATGCTCTTCAGTGTGTTTTCCAAGTGTCCTGTGCATGTTTAGGCACATCTATGTGCAAAAATTCAAAGTCCGCGGAAAAACGGCTTCTCCTACGTCCTCCTGTTAGCTGTAGCATTAGCCGCATGTAACGCTTGGTTCTAGCCCCCCTCGATAAAAATTTGTCAGTGCGGCATCATTGTCAGTGTGAGATCACTGATCTAAGCCCATTGGCTCATTGTGACAAGCCCTGCAGCTCATGTTGAAATTTCCGAGAAGCGTGCTGAGCAACTGACCAATAACGACAGAGCGGATCGGCAGACCAATCAGAGCAGACTTGGCCCACGTGGGGTCTAACAGTGTGGGCTCAACAGAGCGTAGCTGACGGACTCAGAGCGTAGAGGGAGCAAGGAGGAGCAGTACATGGAAACAGACACTTTTTTATAACTTTAGCTATTGTGAACGTACAAAAGTAGGTACATAGATTAAATATACGAACCCCAAAAAGGGCATAATATGGACTCTTTAAGACCTAAAACTCATTGCTTTGAAAAGATCTTTATAAAACTAACTGTCTGACTCTCCTTAAAAATAAATGTGATGAAAATCCACTTGTAAGATTTACACTTTCAATGGGCTTGTCTTTGTGTGCAGGATGAAGTGGCATCCTAACGTGTTCGGCTTCATGCTGTAAGAAGTCCAATATTACACTGTGGTCTCTCTCCGTTACCCCCCGTTGTGCGGTTGAAGCCGAGGGCGAGATATGACTCGTCATATTTTCTTGTCTTTGTTTTAGTAGTTGTGATGTCTGGTGTAGATATATTGTTATTCTTCCGTTTACCTGGAAGTCTTCTCACAAAATGTGTCATGCTTTGCTAGCAGTGCAGTACTCTGTGAAATGTTTTTATTCAGCCTCGCTGCCCCCCTGTCATAACTCCAGGCCCTCACTAGGGGGTCTACACAACTCTTTGAGAATCACTGCTTTAATGAGAATATTGTCCACCAAAATCACCGCTACCACAGTCACTTTTTGGTCCATGGGAGTTAAAAGCATTATCAAAGAAATGATGGCTGTGCTTTTTTCAGCTTTTGCACTTAAGCTCCCAATTGTACACCTGCAGCCATTGGTTCAACATCAAAGGTTATGTGAAAACTTTCTATTGTGAATTTTAAATGAATATGAGATGAACTGGCCTGTGGTTATGCAATATATGTTCAGTAATGACTTTTTGTAAGCTATGAATGTTTTCTGCAGAATCCTGCATCTGTATTGTTCATCATGTGTGGCTCTTTGTGTTATAGCCAGTTCTTATAGTTGCATGAACTAAGAATTATGTACTGACGGATGAAAGCCAGTTCATCCTCCTGACCGGCCTTAACCCATTGTTCTGCACTCCATACAGAAGGTGCTGCAGGGGGACATATAATGATACAGTGTGTTCCTTCTGTTGAGAGTAGAAGATAATGTTCATGTTTAAGCTTTTTTCCAAATACATAGTGGCTGCACAAATGAGATACAAGTTTAAACAAGTAGCAACTCAAGTTAAACTGAGATTGTACTTTTGTTCAAGAAAATTAATCCTTCTGGTCCTGCTGGAATATGATTGTAGGTTACAGGGGAAAAAATGCCTCAAGGTTTTGCAAGCCGTGGTTTGGTAGTTCAGGAAAACATGAAGTGTCAAAGGTTTAAACGTGCAGCCATGGAAACTGTGACCTTAGAGGTAAAATAGACTATAAAATAAAATAAATTATAAATTATCCTGATTTACACCCACTGTTTATTTTATTCCTATAAAAGTGAGCCGCAGCTTTTTTGTAGGTTACTCTTTTTGATCTATGATTTCATCAGATAAGATGTGAGTCTGAGCAGCAATCACCGAAGAAGAAAAAGCGACAAACCTCTGATTATCTACACAACAAAACAGTTACATGCTTTAAGGTGACTAGTTTTGGAGGAAATTAGTTAATTAAATTAGTTTTGCCTTTTGCCCTTTTTTTCTAAGAGCGATAGATCCATTCATCCATTTATTTTCTTCCGCTTATCCTTGATCGGGTCACTCTGGCAGCAACAAGGTGAGTCAACCCAGACTTCCCTCTCCCCAGCAATGTTTTCCAACTCCTCCTGGGGGATTCTTAGGCGTTCCCAGGCCAGACGAGATATTTCATCTCTCCAGCGAGCTCTAGGTCTACCCCAGGGTCTCCTCCCAGTTGGGCATGCCGTGAAATCCTCCAAAGGGAGGCGTCCAGGAGGCATCCTAATTAAATGCCCGAACCATCTGAACTGACTCCTTTAGATGTGAAGGAGCAGCATGCAGCTCTACTCCGAGCTCCCCCCCGAATGTCTGAGCTCCTCATCCTATCTTTAAGGCTGAGCCCAGACACTCTCCAGAGGAAACTCATTTTGGCCGCTGGTACATGCAATCTTATTATTTTGGTCTCTACCCAAAGCTCATGACCATAGGGTGAGGGTTGGAACAAAGATTGAATGTTAAATTGAGAGCTTTGCCTTCAGCTCCCTCTTGACCAGAACGGTCTGACACAATAATGTCTCGGCACAATCTGTCTGTCAATCTCATGTCCCATCCATACCCTCACTCATGAACAAGACCCCAAGATACTTAAACTCCTCCACTTGGGGCAAGGACTCACTCCCCATCCGGAGAGAGCAAATTCACTGTTTCCCGGCAGGTATATAGAGAGACAGGAAATGTTGGGCGAAATAGTGGGGGATGATGTGCACCAAACAGCATCAGGATCGGGTGTCAAACCCTCACCAGTGGTACACTGCTCCACATACTGAGCTAAACCTGCTGCAGAAAATCCATCGAGCTTGATGGCCTGAGTCTGACCATGCAGTAATGTTTCTGTGTGCCCAAGGTACAGCCCTTTCCACACCTGCCTATCAAACTGACAGGTGAATCTTTAGTGTGAGTATTTAAGTTTAAAGCTACTGTAGGCTTTATTTTATCAGTATTTTGGTTAAGATAACACATACTGTTCACTCACAATATTAAACTGAAGTGTTCATTTAAATAAATGTGTGTTTGATCATTGTCTGTCACATTTTCCCTCTAATAATTAATTTATTTTTAAATCAACTGGTCTGAATGAAGTCAGGGTGAGCTTGAACATACCTAGCCAAGGTATCACAGTAACTCTATACAAACTTACAACATCTGGCTTCTACGTGCCTTGTCTTGGTCACACACTGTAGATATGAATGGATGAAGCCTGAGTGACGTCAGCCATCTATCTGTTCCTGCAGGGGGCTCTGGAGGCTTATCGTCAGCAGCAGCCGCCATGATGGAAATCCTGGCTCAGCCTAACTTTCAATCAACCTAACAACAGCTGAGAGCTGGAGCTGATACGGGTTTTAAGCCTCTTGGCGAACTGTGACATCACACCCACTTGTCAATCATGTCAGATACGCACCTAACTATGGATAACACGTATTGTTGATAAAATCAAAACAGAGTCGTTTAAAGAAAATTCACCCCCTTAATCAGACCTTTTTGTTTTTTTGTACCAGGTTGTAAACATGTTAATTGTTTACACATGCTGGTATGTGTGCCAAGTTCCCCTGTGCTGTGCTGCTTCCCAACTTGAAAGGAATGATTTCTACACCAAAAGACTGGTGCTGAGAGCACAACAGATTTTCAGCTCACACCAGTTCCTATATACTCATATTGATCAGTTTTCACTGTTTCTCCAAGTCTGACATTAGTAGAATGACTGGAACAGAGAGCGATGTAATTTTTACATCATTTGGTGGGTGGGGCTTGGCAGAGTGATACAGGGTTGCAGATGGACAGAGCTAATTTATACTTACTTCCACTTTAACTTGATGGGAGTTCTTCTATCTGATGGAGCTCTTTTTTCTAATCATGATCATATTTTCAAACATGCTCATTGTTCTGGAAGCTTTGCCTTTGTTTGTGTTGTGCATAATGGGGTTAAGTGATGTGTTTCATATACAGCCAGTGCTTGCGTTAACAATCTTTTATTAATTGTTTGATTAAAAAAATTATCACTGGATAGATTTATCTCCAGGCAACAACCCAAGCACTGCAAGCATCTGCTGAGTCTAACTTGAATCTATGAATACAAATGTTATTTATCCAACACTTTTTTAGGAGAGCTCAAACTTGGAAAAAAAGATTGATCTTTGTGCTTTAATGCCTTTATTTGATTGGGCAGTCATTAGAGTAGGAAGTCAACGAGGGAGAGAGAAAGTAGATAATGACATGCGCTGACATCATTTGAGATAATATAATAGTCAACCAAAAATATATCAGTTTCTGATAAATTTACATATTTTAGTGTAAAAATTCTACATTTGAGGTTATTTATGTAACATGCTTGTTCTGTTTTACATTAGATAATATAACCTTTAATCGTCACCTCACTGCATCATAATAACGTGAAGTCATTATACATTCTGAAAAGGAAGCTTACTGTTATAAGCTTGAAAGACTTTTCGGCGTTCCCCACAAATCTCTGCATCGCTCACTTTCACTACACATTTGATTTATTTCAACATTTCCTGGCAATCTTTTGGCTCTGGCGGTTAAACAAGGCTGAAAAATTAACTTTGACAAAAACTGGATGTTGTTGATTCTGCACTCGTATTCAGCTGCCATAAATCAGCTGCTGCGGCTCCTTTATGGATGCCTCATCATGCATACAGGATGTCTTTACCATATGTTATAGGAGGGGGCCGTTGGCTGCCTCATAAATCAAGGCCATATTTAGACTGCCAGAGTAGGTGATAGTGACACCTGTGTGGTACGCAGATATGTGACTTCTATATGTTAGGTCTCATTATGCTGTCATGTATTAAGTAGGTGTGATGATCAGATGGCTGGGGCTATAAAACAGCGTGTGACAGGCTAGGCATGCCAAATGTTGTCTTCAAAGAAGGGGAGGGTTATTTTTGAATATTCTCAAAGAAAGAGGCTCCTCATGTTCTGTGTTTATATGTGTGTGGTGTCTTCCAGAAGGGAGGTTATATAAGACTAGTTAATGTTGCTCTAAGGCTGGCCACGCACTAGACGATTTTAGGCCCGATTTTGGGTCCGACTTGTCCTCCAAAAGGATGGGTGTTTGTGGCCCGATTCAAGGCTTGTCGTGTCCTTAAGTATGTGGTGTCACTACGATTAATGTACTACCCCCGATCGAGTCGGAGCCTCCCTGATCCAGAATCGTAAAAATCAAACGTGTTTGTTATTTAGGATTCCTGGTCGGACCGCCTCCAGTGGAATACCTAAGCAGCTCCTGAGAGCGAGCACACTTGGAGTGGTGAACAACCATACGTTGCGTTCTCTAATCCGTCTTCTCAGCCAGGATCTCATCCGCTTTGTTTTTCTCATTTTCTGTTTCTCGCTGCAATACTCAACACACAGCAGGAGAGCCAACTGACGATTGTCCTCCATATTAGTTTTTCTGGAGTCACGTTTGATCACACGAGTTTCTGTGAGATCTAGTGTCTGTAAAATAGTTACTACAAACTGCAAGTGTGTGGTCTCCTGATCTGGCCGAGTCGTCTTGTGTGTGTTCAGAGGATTATAATGTTAAACATAGTTTCAGACTGAGTGTGTGACCAGCTGAATGTGTTGAAGCCAAAACGTTGCTTTGAAAATGTATTGAATGTTCTGATTTTGTTTCACATAAATTTGGAAATGGGGTGTGTATTTCCTCATCAGTTAGCTGTGTTTGAGCGATTAATAATGAATACCGGCTGGTTGGAGAGGGTGAACAGTGAATATTAAGACCCACCCTCTTTGATTGAGTACCTCAGTCTGTAAGGACTTGGACTGCAATCTCGGTACGGACCCAAGTTTGGAAGTTGGTCTGGTAGCTGGACAGGTGCCAGGTCACTTCCTGAGTACTGCTGTCTCTGGACCCCCATCAGCTCTGGCAAACTCTCTGTGTGGCAGCCCCACTCCAATGAATGTGTGTGAGATGCATGTCTATCAATAACAAAGTGTAAAACCAGAATTTCCCTCAGGGATTTATCATAGTTTATACAATAAAAATATAAATTACATTAAAAATATCATCAAAAATATCAGCTTGAATCTCCCCCGCTCCAGCAGCCACATGCCCGATGTGTCCTTGGTAAGACACTTAACCCCAAGTTGCTCCCGCTGCTTCGCCAGCGGCGTATGGGTGTGTGAATGAGATTAGTTATTTCTGATGGACTCTTTACAAAGCAGCCTCTACTATCCGTGTGTGAATGTGTAGGTTTGACCTACAGTGTAAAAGAGCTTTGAGTAGTCAGAAGACTAGAAAAGCGCTTTACAAGCTCAAGTCCATTAAACATTTAGCATTTACATGGGGGAAAGGAGCCACAGGGAATTCAAACTTGGGGTGTGAGCTTGAAGTCTGTGCATGGGGCGTGAGTACTAATCGCAAGGCTACCGGTGCCCAAGAATGAATTCTATCGATGTCACAGAAGAAAGAAAATCTTTTAATTGGTTGGTTTCTTTGTTTTCTTCTTTTATTATTAAGATAACAGAAAACGTTTTTTCATATTAAATGATCAACATAAAAAAAAACTTTTCAGTCTGTAACAACATTTTCTTCTATATGTACATATTATTATTACTCATTTAAACGTTTATTTTGGGGCTTTTTCTGCCTTTAGAGACAGGACAGTGGATAGAGTCGGACATCAGGGAGAGAGAGAGAGAGAGAGTGGGGAATGAAAGGAGCCACAGGTCAGAATCTGAACCCTGGCCGCCCAGAGGACTCTACCCTCTGCACATAGGGTGCACACACTGACCGCTAGTCTACCGGTACCCCATATGTATTATTTTCAATATATCCCAGCATACAGCTGGCTGAATCCTGTGACTGTCAAAGGTGCTCAGCCTTGAGAGACTCTTAAAAAAGGGGGCAGATGCACAAACTCGTCAGTGCTGTAAGAATTCAAGGGATTCATTAAGAAGTTCTTTAAAAGTACTGTGAATTCCTTCAGATCCTGAATACTCAGGAAACTCATCGAGAAATATTACGATATGTTTCGTGTTTGAAGCGATTGCATGAAAACTTCAGTGTAATTATAAAAAGTTAGTGATGGTGTGTTTTTAATGATGTGGTGAAAATGAACCACAGAAAGACTTCTTTAACCTTTATTAAATGTCCAGGTAGATCTGGTCTAGTGTTCAACGCATTGCACTAACCATGCAAATTAAAGAATGGTTGCATACACATCAGCGGGGTACGAGCATGGAGACAAAGTCAGGAGAGTGGAGTGCCCTTTGTTGTATAATTCAGTGAATCCCGTCTGGGAACAAAGAAGGCTCTTTGATGTGATTGTACATCCTGCAGCAGCTCGTTGAGAAGATGAGCCAGCGACTCGATATCAGTCCTGAGTCTTTTTCCTGTGTTCAAGGCTCTCCTGCTGCGAAGCTTCTGAATTTGGCATGGGATGATGTACGCTTTGTGTAACTGTTGAGCAGTCAAAAAAATGCATTCAAAAATATCAAGTGTTTCAGAAGTGGGGATCAGGTCTGACTTATTTTGACTTCGCTATACCAGAGCTATGAATATTACTCGCCCCATCGTAGATTTTAACATTTGACTTAATGCACGTATTATAAAGCAACCACTGCACACAGTTTCCCTTCTGGTCAATGAACCATTTGTAACGTTTTGTCCCTCAAAAAGGACAATTATTGACAATTATTGAAGATTGAAAGACTGTCATGATTACATCTATTGGCATGGTGTCTTTAGTTGCATCAATCTTACTCCCAATTTCCACATACTCCGTGCACGCCATTGTCCGTCAGCGCCACATTATTTCTCCGTCAGACGACTCATGCCCTGCCTCAACGGTTCAGTTTCTGGAACGTGAGCGGAGCCGTGAGCAGCTGTACACACGTCACAGGAGGACTACAAGATCACATGGGAATAAAGAGAAAATCGTGCAAAGATGTTGCTTTGTCTTCCTGACGATAATTTGTTGTCTGTAATGTTGATAAAGTGAAGGTAAATACAAATCGTGCGTCTGTATATTGTGTTTTATTTTTAAATTGACCAGACGCTCTGTGTGTTTCCTTGTCTCACTTCCTGTCTGGGTCGTTCTATTCTGTCGAGGTTGACCCGTGTTTGCAGCGGTCTCCATCGAAAAGACTCTCAGTGTATTAGAAACGGTGCGCAGTAGCGCTGCTGGCACACTCCAGAGACAAACCACGGTACGTTCTGTGGAATCAGGAGCATTGATTATAGTGGCAGCGAATGGCGGTGTAGTGCTCGGGACAGACTGCGGCGCACAGCGAGAATGTGGAGATTGGGATTTATTTACCCCTGAAAGGTCACGGGTTGTAAATCATAGAAGAGGCCATCCAAAGAGGAAACTCTCCCCATCCCCCCTTTAAGCATCCAGGTGTATTTTTCCCTTTTCTTGATACTGAACATGTTTTGCTGCTGTACCTTACTCTTCCCCTTCTCAGTTCTTAATGGGACACTTGCAGTAATGGGATTAATGGCTGGGTGTTGTGTTGTCAAGCTGAGATAACACCTCTTATAAACTATAGCTCAAAGCATGCATGCAGTGTTTTTGACAGAGAGAAGAGTTGGAAAGTAAAAGCAGCAGAGGATTTGTTTTTTTAATAACAGCAGGGAGGGAGCTTTGGAGAAGTGTTGTAAGCAGAGTCACATGGATGGTTCATTGTGTTTATACAATATTTTAACCACCATATGTTAGGCCTTGTTGTAGTCGAGAGTGAGCTCTAATTTGGGCTAATTTCTGTATGCTGAAGCAGCAAATGAATACCTTGATGTTCAGACTACACAGCAGTCTAATATGCTGCCAGACTTGTGTAAATCAGTGTAGTGATACAACAGAAAACTCAAAGTACTTGGTCTTTTTCGATTCTCTGATTTTTTTGAAATTTTCAAAATCCAAAACAAAGCTGTTGGAAAGAAAAATGTCTTCAAGTATTTTGTGGTACTGCACACTGCCTTACTACTAAATTCCACTAGATACATGTTGGATCCAATGCCTGCTCTTCCACAGCAGCAGAGCTGATAGTTTTTGACATTATTCAATGTGTGTGCTTCCACTGGCTCCTCTGCGCTGCGTCTCAGCTCCGTCCGGAGTCCTCTGCATACTTTTTCTTTTGCAAGATGCCCGAGCACGGCGGATCAATTTAGCTCGAGCAGTTCGAGTAGTACATGAATTCAGACACTGACATAACATTAAAAAATTCTGCTTTCACAATAGGTTGCCTTTCACTATTTGCAATAAATCAACTAAACGTAATTTTACTTACCAGCACTAAAAATCTCAAAGAGACAAATCCAAGAAAGTCCATCCTTCTTCGACTCCTTGTGTCAGTTTTTTATTGTGTGGTCATGGCAGAAGGAGATTCTGTAATTACCACAGGAACTTCTTGGTCTCGCGGCTCCAGCTGTCCTGCACCGCGCCGCTCTCTGAAAATGCAGCCTGTGCCTGTTGACAGACGAGGGAGCCCTGAACCGTACTGGAGTGGAGCGACACGCAACATTCCCACATCTGGTGGAAGTTTCAGGGGTTAGCCTTAATTATTTTAAATTCATAGGTTGCACAAAATGATGATTTAAAAAAAAGAAAAAAGAAAAAAGGAAGATTGGGGTGCTCAGCAATTCAAACCATCTTGCAAACCATCAGTCACCGTGCTTTCAAAAGATGATATGAGGGGACAGTCACTTATTGCTTTTGTAGTTTTCTGAAATGTCGACTGTTGTGGCGACAGTGGGTTGGAGGCGAGGAAAGATGTGTTTAAGTAGCAGGACTTCCTTTCTGTACAAAGAAAGCCAAAAAACATACGCACATATCCTTCGAGATTTTACAGTATCATGTCAAATACACCTCTCATCAGGATGTTCTCATTTATCTGAAAAGAACCCTTTAAACACAACTCATTTGTTCAGATACACTTCTAAGAAGATGTGAGCTGCTGTGCGAGTTTCACCCTCCGATACAAAAATGACTTTTGGCAGCCAGAGAAAAAGAGATCCAGCTAAGTCTTTGGGATAAAGATTTCTTGAAGTGCTTTGAATGAAAGTCATGACCTCAGCCAGTTATGTAATGTAATACAGTGATGTGCAGATTTGTCCAATGGCGTTGTTCTTGGAAATGCATTGGCCTCTCGTGTGAAGACGACGTCATTCTAACACCGTGTCCTATCAGCATGCGAGCATCAGCGTCAAAATTAGCCAAATTCTATTGCTTCCTTTTGGAGTTCGTTGATGCTCTACAGAACGTGACATATAACACTTGCATGCTGTTAGGACACGGTGTAAGACCGAGAAGAAAAAAAAATTTGCAAACACTTCATATCTCCTTCATTGATATCGTCTCACCTTACGTATTGGATGCTTGAACACATCATTCTTTTTGATGCGTACGGTGAAGATCACAGTTGAAGGAGACAAAGACGAGCAGAGCGAGTGCATTCTTTTGTCATTGTAGCTGTCATTCTGCTAACATATGACGCTCAGTGAGCAGAGCTAAATGGCAAATGGCATGCGTAACATCCATTTATTATAAAAAGCTCTTATAACGTTACATTATGCAAAACATAAGAGATGACAAAAGCTCTTCTGAGTGCTCCCTCCGCCCCATCTTAAATTACAAGCAGCTGTATATCACTGGTAGTCGTATGCAAGTGGAGCATACAAATTCACCACAACAGATTGCTTACACTGTGAAATAAAATATGTGCAACTTTGTTTGAGACCAGGTTAAATTAAGCCTAAAAAATTTTTTTAGGCCAACCTAGTATATAGAATTAGCTTGTCACAGTTGATGTCAAATTCCCCTGTTGTTTCAGTTTCTAAAGTAACCACCCAAACCAAATCATTGAGGAGTAACTGCAGAATAACAAAGACAGGAATCAATCAATCAAGTATTATTTGTATAGCACAAATTCAGAATAACAAGTGTTATCTCGAGACTCTATGAGAGCATATGGGATAATATGCAGGAAGGATTTCTCCTTTGTATTCCTTGCGTTCCTGTTGTCCACACTTCCTTGTTGCTGAGGTGGAGGTCGGAGCAGGCTGTGCATGAATGAGGACGGCGGTGGTTGAGGGGACGACACAGTCCGATGGTAGAGGCTGGGCGTCAGGGGTATCGGGTGGTAGTAGTAACAGATCACCTTGCTGAAGGCTGGGGAAACTCCGTCTACTCGAGAGCCTTGCGTCTGCTGCCGGGACACTGCTGGGCTTCTAACACACAGACACAGAATCAGACAATTTTAGGCCTGTTTAGTAAACATCTAGAAATGCTGTTTAGGAAGAAGAACCAAAGTGAACTCACTATGTAGCATTAAAAGGTAGTGCAGCAGTGGTAAGACTCCTAACACTTGCAGCAGTTAAACTCCGACACCACCGAGTTAGTATGCCGGTATTGTACAGGGGTGTCCACTCTTAGCACTTCACCCGAGGGACCGAGCTGTAACTCTGGGCTGACCTGACATGACACACTCCCTGTGGCTTACAGGAGTGGTCGAGATCACAGTCTTTCTGTCAGGAAAGAAGAAGAAAGGGTAAAGAAAGGCAAGAATAGAGAGACAGGAAGAAAGAAGTCAAGACGCAGACACTCTGAAGTAGTGCCAGGAGGAAAGATTTCAGATGTGTCATGGAAATTTTAGAGTGGGAAATGCAGAATGAAATTAAATGGTAGAAGGCGAAGTAAACAAGGTGGGAAGTACGTAAAAGAGGAAGGAAAGAAGGTAGTTAGGTAACAGTTTGTTTAAAGCTGTTTAATCATACATGCTCTTTGGCATGCATGGCCAATAGAGATCAGTCAACAGTCTGATAACCAAGCTAACAAATTTAAAGTCCTGCTGTTTCTTAAAGGAAGAATGTGTGTCATTGTATACAACACATAAATACAGCAGAAATCAAGTCTATCCTGTGTAAATGTCTCTCTGAAACTGTCTACAATGAGTGAGAAACTCAAATCCCTCTGGCTGTGTTGTTGTGAGAGCCGTGTTTACATCATGTTTACATGGACGGGATGGTCGGCTCTTCTCCTTGTTTAAAAGCTGTTTTAGTCAATGACAAGAGAAAAGAAGAACATACTCACTGCTAATTTGGATTTTACTTAAGCTTTTTTAGATAAGTAATTCTGTGTAAGTTTACATGCAATATGACGCTACGAGCTAAAGTGTGCTAAAATTAGCTGGCTAACAAAACATTGCAGGACTCAGGCAAATGCAGCTCGAGCCAAGGACTTTTATTTCCGCTGCTTGTGCTAAACTCCTTTGTGCAGGTAGGGAGGGGGGGAGGTGTGTTGCTGGAGGAGAGTGGAGGAGCCTTCAGTCTGGCAGAGTTTTTGTGTCATTTGCTCTAAACCCCTCGGGCTCCAGAAAGCAAAATGTTTGAGGTCATTTGAGCTTTAAAAGTCATCCCTTTCACATTGTCTTCTTTAAAGAACCAAACTGAGTTGGGCCATTCATGTAACTTTTTCTTTCCCTGTTTGTGTCTCTTTATTGATCTGCGTTTGTCCCACCTTGCTGTCCTGTTGCTGTTGGTGTGGATCATTGGGGAGGATGGTCAAACTATGTTTACTTTGACTCCCAAGGAAGTTTCAGGGTCAGCCATTAATATGCCTAAAACTGGTTTAGCCCTGGGCGGAAAATATTGAAGTTGAGATGCAACAAAAGCGACAGAGATAAGTCGAAGCCAAGGACAAACAGATTGGGGCTCTTTACAGGTGCCAGAGCAGGAGACTATTAGATTATCTGTAAACGTGAATTCTCCCTCTGACGTTTGACGGGGGCTGAAAACGGATCTATATTTTCCTGGAGGGCCATGCTACACTCACACTAAACTATTTTTAAAAGGTCTTTAGATGAGGGAAACTTCATTATTGTTGCTCTGCTGTCATTTCCAATGTGGCACATGTTTACATAGACACACACAGTGTTTCCTTTCAGGGCATTACTTCCCCTTTTGATTGATCTGAGACATTTCTATCTGTGACATTTGTTTTTTTCAAAGACTAAAAAAAAAAAAATCAAGTGAAGTAAAATGGCCTTTTAGCCTTTACTAGATAGGACAGCTGTAAAGACTACATACATTTGGTGCACAGCATTAACGCTAGGCTATTCGACGACACCTATCCTCTTGCTAATTAGCAGCATACTGGCTGCTTATAGGAGCTCAAGGTGCCAGTTCCCCCGACAGTCTAAGCCTAGCAGCATAACTAGGAGCTGGTCCATAAAGAAATGTTATCAAAGGAAGAAAAAAGCTGGAAAAAGTCGTCAAACGAAGCAGAAACTGTTACATAGCAACTGCATACCAGTGTAAAGTGTATTTTATATGTTATAGACCAGTGGTTCTCAATCTATGGTACGTGTACCACCGGTGGTACGTGGGCTCCCTGTGGTGGTACGCAAAGAAATCTCCACAATATAAAAAAAAAATAACCTGTTCAGCATAAAACAACATTTTTTATTTTTGTCGTACTCTTATTTTATCTGTCTTGTGTCTATTGAGTTGTATTAATATCAAATGTGTTTTCCCTAGTTTCCCTATTAATCTAGTTTTTGCAACAAACAGCTTTAATCTGCTCAATTTTTGCTCGCGCGCGCACAGACATAAACAACAACAGGAGTACGCCTCGCGTTCTGAAAAGTTCCACTCGATATTCCGTTATAGTTCAGTACTGAACCAACAGCAAGCAGCTGTAAGCCTACATTAACAGATATTCTGTTATTTATTGGAGATCAGTACACAATCCGCAGCAAGCAGCTGTACATTTAAATTTTTAAAACGGAGCCAGGAGAAGCTTCAGTTTTGATGCAGCGGAATTTATCGCTCCCCCTCCCTCTCTTTCTCTCTCTCTTGCTCTGAAGCTGATGTGATTCTGCTCTCTTTTGATGTCTTAACAGTCCACAGGAGTCGAGAGGGATTTAAAAAAAAAGGCAGTTTTGCTATGTTGAACGCAGAGACTTATAATAAAGCGGCTCTGGTTGCACGGAGCCTGCAGAGCGCGCGCCTGCACTCTTACGTGCTCTCTCTCTCTCCCCCACTCCCTCTCGCTCTCTCAGCCACGCAACAATTTAATGAATAAATGAAAAATTAAATAAGAACAGGTCGGGAATATACTTGGGCCCAGGTATCATCTTTATGTGGGAAACACTGGAGATTAAATATTTTCAAACAGGTTGTTGGAATAAAGTTGTCATTTTTATTGTGCTGCGCTAGCCCTTATTAGTCCTATAGTGTGGCTGCCAACAGTCAATAATAAATAACCTCCTGCATTAAATGTGTGTAGAAATAGGCCTATATGTATTTTAACATCTACCATAATGGTGGTAATAAATGGTGGCCAAATATTTTTGGAGGTGGTACGCAGTCTAAAAAGTTTGAGAACCACTGTTATAGACCATAGCATAAGGACATGGCCACATTTAAAACATTTTGTTTTGTTTTATATTCTGCCTTCAGTTGAATAAAATGGAGCCTTGAAAAATAGTTTAAATTCTTTTTACGTCCAGAAATGTCACCCTAAAGCCCAGTTAAAAAAAACCCTGTTTTTGTGTTGATGTGTGCTATATGTAGGCCTTCAGCTAAAATTAATTGCAGAGAGGATTACCTTCTCATTTGCATGATAACATGTCAGCATGGCTTTCTTACTGATTCAATCCATTACCTGGCAGGATTATTGTCAGCGCTAAAAAGCAGGATGCATGCTTCACCTGCACTCTGCTGAGTAATTCAGGCATACATTAGTGCGGTGTCATTTAAAATCCACATGCAGACATGTGAATATATTAAGACTGTTAATACAGGTTTGGATGAACACATGGTGAGCACCATGAATGGTTTGCCAAGATTGAAGGGTGGAAACAGAAAGCCAGGCCGGATGAGTATTAGGGTTACTATAGTAACCGTAAAGTAATCGTGCTTAAGCATGGTACGACAACATTGCCAGTGTGACCGCGCCCTTAGACACAGTCCGCTCTGTCTTTTAGGTCATGTTTTGTAATCTATGTATATTTCTATTTCCTTTTTTATTTTGTCGTTTTAACTCACCCTTGTCGCTGTCTCGTCAGATCCTTCTCCTTGTGTTCCCGCCTTGTGTGTCAGTTACGCCCTGAGAACCCTCACCTGCCTCTCTTATCCCCCACATTGTCAGTTTGTAGAGTTTCCCTCGTGTACCTCGTTTTTCTTGATACGCTTTTGCGTGTATGAGCTTTGCCTGTCTTTTTGCCCCTTCATCTTGATTTGTTTGCTGTCTTTCTGAACCTTGGGCTGCATTAAACAACTTGCTTCTTGAACACTCGTTCTGAGTACACGTGTTCATCTGTTGTTGTCTTTGTTTCCCTGAATTGAAGATGAGGACAACTTGTTTGCTGTCATCGGTGCTCATTGCTCAAAGTACAACAACAGTGGATATCTGACATGGAGAGCTCAGTGCAGTTAGTTTGTATTTGTTTGTTTAATAAATGAACCGAGCAGAGTTCCTTTGCATTTGATTTAACTCTGCTGAAGAGCTGTGTCTGCTGAGTCAACCTTACACACTGTACACGATTATTTTTACAGCCCCGCTTTTATGTGATGACCTGCTGTCATTTGTTGTCGACCTGCCTCCATGCTTTTATTTATTTTTTGCTCCCTTCCTTACATTTACCATTCTTACCTTGTTTATTGCTGTTTGTATCTAATGACTCAGACATTTGTGATGCCTTTTTATATTATTTAGTGAACAATGCTACATTAAAATGATGATTGTTACCTAGTTTGGACTGATTTACATTTAAAGCCAAATGAAAATATTCATATAAGTGCTCTTTTTAATGTTATAGGTGTAAACAAATCTTATTAAAGTATCTACTCCTGAGGAAAATAAAAACCAACACAGGAGTTACACACATACTGCTTTATTAAAGGAGATATTGATCCTGGCCTGACTTAATAATGATGCATTAAAGAGGAACCAACAAAATATAACATCATAACTGGTGAGATAAACTTTAAATCTGATTGGCCACCCCAGGTGCAACCCCAAAATCTCAAGCTATGATTGGCTCTTTGCCCAATCAGAGGCGGGACTTAACTATTCTGGTTGTTTTCCCTCGGGCTGGTTGAGTTGCACCTCTATGTCTTGTCGTTTCCTTAAGTCAGAGTGCCATCAACACGCTCCTGGAGGACCTTCTGACACATACACCGACAGACGGTCTGTGAGTTTGCATGTTTGTTTTTTTTTGTCAGTGTGTATTGCAGGGAAGGGGAGACGGTACTTTGGGACTAAACAGAATCAGTAATAACTGTGTGTATCCGTACCCAAGAGGGATGTTTTCTGTGGCTGCCTTCGAACTCCACTGTCAGTCTGGCTGTGTGTGTCCCTCACGAGGCAGCTGATGAATGTATATCACGTCATCTCAAGGTAGCAGCTAAATGGCCCAAGAGGCACAGTGCCTGTCACTCCTCTCTTAGCGCCTGCTGACAGTAATTGACACATTTTTACCAACACACTGCACAAGTAAAATATTTTAAATACAAGTCAGTGTACAGCAGAGTTTGTAACTACTAAGACTGAAAGTGAGTCAGAGGTAAAGTGTTCCCTGCACAGGCATTCATTTGAGGAAGTGGCAATCCAAGAATCTGTATATATGGTCTTGCATAATTAACCCTTAGCATCCAGTAGATACATGAGGTTTCAAAACATGCACACTTTCTCTCAGTCTCTGTGTAGTTATTCAGATTTAAAAATCAGGACAACTTATTCTTTTGGTTATAAAATGATAGATTTTGGCTCCAAAGCTTTTGAAAATGGTTCAACTGTAGGTGCATGTCCTGAGAGGGAAAAAGTCTATATATGTTTCACTGACTGGTAAACATTCCGATAGATTGCCTGTTGTTATCGGTGTGAACTGAAAGTGAGTGAACTGACACTCTTTTCAGAATCAGTCCCAAAGTTTTTCTCTCGTTGATGGATATTTCATGTTAGCTTTTATGTGACACTTGTTAATGCTATAGGCATTTTCCTTGGACGTCAGCTGAAAAGCATCCAGTGTAATGAATGAATCTCCTCTTTTGTGTGGCTAAGATCTGTTGTACTGTGAGGTTGGGTACATGTACACAAAGCATGCTTTCTTTTAAGAAAACGCCATGAACCTTACTTCCAACAGACATGTGATAAGTTCCAACATGCATTGCAGGAAATACTTGCACGTGTCTGAGTAACAACTGCATCATCAAATGAAACTGCACAACCTGGCAAGTCGGCAATAAAGTCGTTCCTAAGACGCGGGAACGTTGCTGTTCAACATGGCTTCACATTAATGAGACTGTGCTATCATTTAAACCACAAGTTGTGTCTTCTGCTACACTTTTAAAAATCACCCATGGGGGAGGAAAGGGAAAGAAGTATGGTTTAGTGGCACTATTCACTCTACATACATTAGAAAATAAACGTGGATTTATTAGATAACATAACATAATTAGCAACAATGAAGGCCAGTCTGAAGAAGAAAGTTCTTCAAACTTAAATTGTACAAACTCAGAGCAAGAAATTAGTTTGTTAATTAGTCCCTTCAATTGTTTATTTGCAATCCATTCCTCCCAGCCACTAGCTATACATGTCCTTCTTAAAGCTTGCTCAATTAAAACGTTAATTTTGTGCGTTCAGGCATAACACTGGTAAAAACATTTCATTAAGTTGGATAGGGTTCTTGTATTTTTAGTCACATCATGTCCTGTGCAGATTTTTTTTTACCCTGATTTTAATCAGCTGGCAGTCATGAGCCACTAGAACAACAAGCTTTACAACCAGAATCCCAAATATCCCAAAGAATGGTTCCTACTGTTTTGTGCAAATACACCCATTTTTAATTTAAATTTAACTACTTTATTAATCAAAATTCAGGCTTACACTCTTTTATTGCGAGACATGCTACTCACACACATAGGCCCAAAATCCACACATGCACAAACAGGACCTGTGGACATTTATTCATGGAGAGATGTCGGAGTGGGGCTGCTACACAAAGAGCGAGCAAGAAGAGCTGTTTCGGGGTTTCCGTGCCTTGCCCAAGGGCACCTCTGCAGAACTCGGGAAGTGTCCTGGCAACACTCCAGCAGCCAGACCAGCTTCCATACTTTGGTCCAAATTGAGACTTGAACTGGTGACCCCTCCGGTTTCCAACAGAGATCGTAGTGGTCGCGTGTATATATTCTATGCACCGTGCAGCAGTCACAGTATGTAAACATCACTCCACCCTTCACATCAGCTCACTCGGACTTGCTGCACAAAATATACTGGCAGGAGAAACTCCGGGCGAAGTCTGAACAAGTTTATCAGGAGTTTTCTGCAAGTGTGAAAGTCTGTCTCTCCTGGAGCCCCAGGAGGTCTGATGGCTCCCTGGAGTTATAGCATATCCCAGAAGAAGCTTCCATAAAAACCAATGATGGCAACAAGATTTAACAACACTAAGTTTAGAGTCATTATTCCAATATAATGATAAATAGAAAAATGGCTTGCTCGTGAATAATGCTCTGTATTCATGTCACATTTGGAATGCAAAGATAATAGAAAGGCTTCACTTAACTTGGCAGGTGCTATCACATGTTATGTGTTCAGCTTGTGGGTGATATGTGAGTTTTCTGTCTACATTTTCAATGTCACTGTAATGTTGTTTCCTCTCCTAACTTGTGCTGTCTTATCACACCAATCCTTCCCCCTATTGACATGGTAACACTTTGGTTTCTAACTCCACAGTAGGTTTTATCAGCAGATTCAAGGAAAAACATTGAACAAAGCATCTCTTTATGGATCAAAGAATCAGACCATCGGATTCTGCGGCTGATCTGTAACTCTTCAAATCTGGGTTTGCTCCACACTGGCTCATGCGCTGAGAATACTATCAGCCAAATCAGTTTGCTGCCAAATGAATGCTGAGAAAAAGAAAGGCCAGGCATGTAACCTAATGAAGTGGAGTATGAGGCTGACAAGGCACTCGGCTGTCAAAATACGTTCAAGAGCACAAGAACCACGGCTTCAATAAACAGACAGAGCTCATGTTTATCTGGTCATGTTTCATTGCAACCCATCATGACAGATAAGTTGAGTCATTCTCTGGGTTTAAAGTACAACAGGCGTCTGAGGCTCCTCTTTCAACAGGCTAGGCTTACTGAAGCAGATGCAATGCTCTTGTATTATACCTTTAATGACAGCTAACCAGGTCAGTTTACTTTCATTCATCATGGATTTATTTTTAAAGACTGGGCTGCAGAATGCATTTTTGCACTGCCTCCCTGCCAAGATTTGGGCTGCATTTTCTATTCAACTTGTGTATCATAGTGTGGAAGCTTAGCTGGAGATTGCACAAAGGAGTATTGGCAGGGGTATGTATTTGTCTGCGTGTGGAACAATGTGTCTCATCACAAACAAACAAACATTAGCCAATTGTCCCAGTTTTAAGGATGAGACACATTTATAGCAAACGCACGGCATTGTCTCCCCCGGCTAAGCTCCTCATCCACACACCGTTTTCTAGACTTGATGAGGAGGAAATTAACAAATGAGCTGCGAGGATGCCATAATAGGATTTCAGGATGATGTCTGTTTTGTATCTGGAGACGGTGCATCCATTCAAAGCACACCTTGACACTTGCACCTTGAAAACTCAGCAGAGGATAAACAACTCACTTGCGTGCATCGTGGTGACTCTCTGACAACAATACAGTTTGAGCAAAGACGGCAGGATTGACTCTTGCCTGGTTGTCACTCACGTTGCATTAGAGGACATCTGCAAGAAGTTGAAGCTGCCCAACAACCCCCTGTAGTGTTGCTGAGCCTTTTTAAATCTCTGTGGATTAGTGGCGAGAAACATCCTGCCACAGTGAGTCCAATTCCAGAACAAAAGCAGACTACAACTCTCCAAGGGGCTCGGTGTGGATGCTTTGACTGACTGACTTTGAAATTAGACTTGTTTTTACAGCCTACAACCATTCTGATCTAATTAGTAGTCAACATTGGTATCTTTTAATTATTGGGCTTTTATTATCTTACACATACTATAAGAAGTTTTTACCTGGTTAAGAAACAAACTGAATGGGGCCGTCAGTAGCCTAGTGGTTAGTGCATGCGCCCCATGTATGGAGGCTAGAGTAGGGTGACATACTATCAAACCTACTAATTGGGACAATTTAATTTGATCGCAAACCCTCAGGTATTCACCGGCACTGGTCACACTAGGTGGTAGGTAAAGGTTTGCAGAAGAGATTGCTATGTAAAGTGACCATCAGAAGAAACTAATCCCAATCATAAACATGCATAAGTAGCCGACGAAGCTGCAGGAGCCTTGGGTCAAGTATCTCACCCAAGGACACATTGGACGCTGCAGGAACTGGGGATTGAACCCCCAAATTTCTGGTTGCGAGACAACCGACTATACCAACTGAGCCATAGCCGCCCTTGTGGCTCCTTTCCCACATGTCATTCCCCACTCTCTCTCCCTGATTTCTGATTCTATCTCCCCAATAAGGGCATTAAAAGCCCCCAAATAAATACTGTGCTGTGCTGTCATTCATGCAAGCGGATAAATAAAGTTATTTGAACTGAATTAAACAAAGGTTTCCAGTGGAAAACAGTGTAATATAACTCATCAGGAAGGGAAGGACAAGTTCCCATAGAGTGAGTTTTTAAGTAGGTATTCCACATGGGTCAGTTCTGGGCCCTATCTCATTTACAGTCTATATTAACAATGTTGTTTCATCTATCGTGGACTGTTACATTCATCTTTATGCGGCCAATATTGTACTTATTCTTTCTGCTGACTCTGAACAGCTTGCTTTAGAGAAACTATATGTGCTTTTAACACTCTGCATAAGGCATTTATCATGTTAAGACTGGCCCTTAATGCCAGCAAAACCAAGAACATGGTCTTCACCAAAGCCAGATATATTGTTTTCAACAGTCTACAATTATCCACACTCAATGGCAGCAGTATTGAAAGGGTCAGAGTGTGTAAATATATTTTTGGCTGGACGAATCATTTACTTTTAAGCATCATGTGGAAAATCTCACTGGCAAACCTTACCAAGAAACTTGGGTTTCTGTACAGAAACAGCTAACTTCCCTCCTGATTGTAGGAAACATATTGTTGAAGCAGTCTTTATGTCAGTCCTTGATTATGGTGACACCATCTATAGGCATGCCTCTGCTTCCACTCTTAAAACCCTAGACTCATTTTATCACTCTGCTCTTAGATTCATAACTGGAGACCCCTATAACACTCATCATTATATTCTCTATAACAAAGTTGGTTGGTCTTCTATGGCACAGAGACATGATAACCACATGTATTTCTTTATCTAATAAATCCCTTATTGGACGTATACCATTTTATATAACATCTCTGATAACTGGGCCATCGGTCTATTCGCTTGAAGTCCTGTGGGTTTACACTGAACTTGGAAACTTAGGTTTATCATAGTTGTAAATAGAGTTAAGTTGAGAGCATTGGTGCCTTAATAGTACAGGGGTTCTAAATTTTTTCAGCCTAGAACATTTTTCAGGAAATAATTTGGGAAAAGAACATTACTAAATGAATGTATTTGGTCTTCATGAAACTGCTGGCTAATGTCACCCCGCAAAAGGCAAACAGTGCTTCGGGAGGATCAGAATACATGGAGGTATTAAAAATGTAGTCATCCAGATAAGTGGTAGGCGATATGGAAAAAATATCACAATCACAATATTATCACCATTCTTAACCAGTTTAAGCAAAATCATTTCCCTGTTTTATGTTTTTAAATGCACAATACTGTACTTATAAGTTTAGTCTATTTAAATCATGAGGAAGGTCTGTGGGACATCTCCCCAGAACATTTTTCACACTAGAAATGTCTTTCCCTGCATTCTGATCCATTTTTATGTACAACTTTAGGCTTTTATGCACCACTTTAAATGAATGATTTAGTGTTGTGTCCTCCATTGTGTCTTTAAATCTATGTTAGAGTTCATCAGGCACCTTTTTATACAGTGGTGCATTCATTTAAAAACATATAGACTTCAAAACATAATCATGAATTAAGGGTTTTATTCACGCTGGGAGCGGGACATTGTTGATTGACGGACAGACAGTCACCATGGTTACTGACTCTCACCTGCCTGCTGCACACTGTATGAGAGGAGAAAGAGCTGCTGACTGACATCACTTCAAGCAGCATGCAAAGATACAAGGAAATAAATTATTGTAGGTGACTTTTCAAAAAAAGCATAAACTTCAGCATGATAGAATGAACACATGAGCTCGGTTCTTCAATCTCTCTGCTTTGGCAGATTGTCAACATGTTCAAGTCCTTCACGATCTAAGATTGTTACATTGAACACCACTAGTTTGTTTTGATGCAACTTTTTTTTTAATGATATTTGTCACTTACCCCCTGCAGTACTCCCACGTACCCCTAGGGGTGCGCGTACCCCCATTTGAGAAACACTGGAATAGTATATATTGTTCAGTGTATATTTGAAAGGATTGTAGCCATGGACTTACAAAAAGTATTTATCATCAACAAAAATCATTCTGCAGAATTGCACCCTCTTTAAGGGAAGAGAAATATGGTGGTTGGGGTCAAATAACTAGTTTTTATGATTACAATACCTTTTTTGACATGGTAACAATCTTTAACATGGCTTTAAGACCATTATCACCAGTGGGAACTGTCACATGACTATAAATAAAAGGCCTGACTGATGTTGTATCCTTAGGGTGCAATCACACTAGCAAATCTGTCCTGTACCGTGATTTAGCAAGATTGCCCCCCCTCCACATTCCCCCGCTGGCGTTTTCCAAGCGTGCCAGGGCAAAGTAAGTGTACCGTGCTTAAGCATGGATCAGAGCACTCACATTAGTGAAAGACACTGGACTTTAAGGGTGACGCGTACTTGGGCTCGGTACAGATTGCCTAGTGTGAGTGCGCCCTTAGAGTTACTCCTGCCCGGGGAAATGCTGTATGGATACATATTCACCACTACTCATCCAGCTCTCAGGTTGGCCTGTATGTCAGATTTCTGTTTGGGTAGGTCCAACTTTTCTTTGAACACTCTAAACTGATAGGGTTATGTTAGGGTTAGATATAACACTATGGGTGCGTCCGAATTGTCATTTTTGCTTAGGAAGGTTCCTAACTGAGTGAAATGACCCCGAAGCATTTAAGTGATAAGAGCCGTTCGATTTCTCTAAAAGCTAAAGAAAGGTGGGTCAATGCTTCCTTTATAACCTCCTTTGGCATAGGATACACTGGACCATCCTTTACAAAAGGATATGAGATATGCCGCTCCACAATTCCTTGCGGCCGCAACATTTAAAGCGAGTCGCTTATCCGATCATGTAAGAGACATTTTTAGCCAGATGATGTTTTATTCAACATATTTCAGACACTCAAGAATGGTTTGTGCAGTTGTACATTTGTATGCTTAAAACATCATGTGTATGTATATCTTGCATAAATGTAACAATTCATTTCATTCAATCATACTTAGGTTATTTTGGATGAATGTTGATTTCTGAGTGGACAGGAATGTGATGGTTTCATTTTTCTTACTCGTACCCTGGTAGCCTATATTCCTTTTTTTCGATTCCTTGTGGTAATTAGGATTATTTCACTGGTAAGAAGGCACAGGGGAAAGTTTTTTAGATACGCTTTTAGTAGTCCATTTTTGGAACATTGTAGTTTCACCATGGCAGACCCATGTCATTAACCTCCGCCAGCCCATCGCATTTAATTACGTTGTCTAGTGGAAATGTGGTCGGATTGTCAGAGCAACGCGATCGCCTTTCCCTAAGTCCTTAATGAATTCTCCCAACATCTTTCCTTGACGTCATGACATTTTCCCCGGGCTTAAGGTAAAGAGGATAGTGAAAAGCGATAGGAGGGACAATTCAGATGCACCTTATGTCTCTAATAAAATGAGGCCCCGTTTTTTTCCCAGGCAGAAAAGCGCTGGCTGTGCGCTCAGGAGCACTTGCATGAAACGTTTGTGAAAAGTTCTGCACGTCCGTCTTGTCTCCATGACAACAGTGTGTTGACAACTGCTGCGGTAGGATGTGGGTACAAGACACGATATGTAGGCGGCAAAACAAAAAAAGAGAATATCAAACAGTGCCTTTCTGAAAAAAAAAAGAAAGATTTTCAACTTGAGCGTTCGGCCGCACATTAAAGGCGAAGCGCTCCACAAAAAGATTCTGGCCCGCTGCACTTCTTCTGTAGGCGGCCGTTTACTGCTGTGAACGCTCTCTCCTCATTGATAACAATTGAAAAAAGACGCTGGCGCTTAGAAAAAGTCCAAGAAATGTCCAAAGTTACAATACGAGCTTCAAGGCTAGGAGTGTGTTTTACTGTAATTAACCGTACTCTTACTCTTGATATGCTGACACACAAATGAACAGAAAATATAACTGTCGTCAACTTGATTGCTCAACTCGCTAAACTTCTGGATTTGATTGTGGAAGCCAGCAACATGAAACAGTACCAAGTATATAAGTATTTTTAGAGAATTAACAGTCTGTCAGATGTCTCACATATGGAAGCAATATGTTCTTAAGCGACGTGTGCCAGCATACAACCCAAACCTGTTTTTTATTCTTGCATAACGTATCATGCATAACATAAATTGGCAACACCTAAAAGGCAATCAGGTCTGATTTTCAACAACCTTTTTATCCCCCCATTTCAATGTGGCTGAACTATTCAAATGAACTTCCTGCACTTTGTGTTAAGCCTTTCGTAATCCTCCCCAGCCAGCTTTATTTGCCAGGTATGCATGCATATATTAACAATTTGTCTCCTGTTTACACTGCTCTCAATAAAGAGACACAAGAGAAGACAAGACAAGTGAAAACACAAAACAGCTAAATATGGGGTTATAAGGTTTACTATGAATACAAGATGACTCAAAGACACACTCAAAAAAGGATTTAATCACAAGACTCCACAGGGACGAGTACAGGGTTGGGGGGGGGGGGCTACTGGCCTGGGGCCCCAAACAGTTGCCTGCCGTGCCTGTTGACAAGCAGCGCCTCTCTGTTCGATACACAGGCAGTCCAAGAACACGAGCAAACAAATCCAGAGGAGACGGCAAAAGAGAGGGTCAAAAGGAAAAAGTCATACACCAAGAAGTCACTGGGATTGTAAAGCTAAAGTTAACATGGAGGAAAACACAATGAACTGGTTACATGAGGGGGGGGGGCACAGGTTTAAATAGACAGACAATCAGAGTATAACGACACACAAGGCGGGAAACATGAGGGGCAGGATCTGGAAGACAGACAAGTGTGACCACCAAAATAAAACAGGAAATGACAGAAGTGAAAAATTACAAAAAAAACGTACAACTTAAATTCTGGATGAGGAGTCAGAAGAGGATTGAATGTTGTTTACAGTATCTGCACACAAAATGGATTTGAAGGACAATAAATACAAACAAATAATACAGTCAACAGGCACAGAGCATGTTTTAGTCCCTGCATTGCACATGAAAGTTCCTGACACTCAGGACTAAGTATTCATCAGAGTGAGTATCTTGTTATTTTGGTAAAGGGATCAGATTGTGTCTCGGATGTTTAACGGGTATAGATGAACTTCTGGTGCTATGAATCCTGAAAAGCATTTTGGCTGTGATGAATAATTCTGTTAGATATTTTCAAAGTTAATCAGCACTGAAAAAGCTCCGTCTCATCCTCCTCGTTGTTTGTAGGATTCGTGTTTCGATCCCTTCAGTCTCCACCTTTTTTCTGTTATTTATCGGTACATGTGTCTCCATGTCAAACACTTGACTTCCTGCTCTTATTAACTTCCTTCCTTCTTTTGACTGCCTTGAACTTCTCAGACTGAGAGGCTACTTTGGCCTTACATTTAGGTCAGATATTTGACATTTAGGAAAGATTTGCCCCTATTTTAAAATCTCTGAACTTAACAGGTCAGTATCTGGTAACAGATCAAGATCCACACTATGATTTAAAGATATCCAACATTTGGATTTTTTCCAGCGGAGAAAATTACCAACACAGTAGGTTTAATTGTGGTAATTTTTTGAGAAAGAAAAAAAGTGATTTACTGTTTAAACAATAATACACCGTTTGCTTATAGATCTCCATGAAGTTTTCAGTATAGCATATTTTTATTTGATATTTGTATTACCTTTTTGTATGATTTGAGTGAGGCAGCTTACACTGGTCACTCACTGAGTGTGGGGAGGTCATCACCTCAGTTCAGTGTCAGGTGTGCGTGAGACTGATTGGCCCTGATTTGGCCCAGGTGTGTAATGCTTATACCATATATTTCCTTGAGTCGCAGCACTTCGTGACGACTCATTAGGCTGCTGTGTTCTGTTAGGACCTATTGTTCTGTAGGCCAGTGTAAGCTACCTCACTCAAAACAAGTCCCTACAAACTGAGCTACTGCCGCCCCATTTTTCATTATTCTGTCTTTCTTGGAATTTAAAATTAGTCTCTATTGTTTGTGCTTCATGCTTTTCCTCCTTAATTTTCTAAAGATGTATTTTGGGGCTTTTTGGGCCTTTTTTTTATTAAGAGATAGGACAGTGGATAGAATTGGGAATCAGGGAGAGAGAGTAGGGAATGACATGGGGGGGGGGAGAAGCAGACACAGGCCGGACTTGAACCTGGGCCGCTAGCTTGGAGGACCATGGCCTTCATACATGGGGCGTGTGCACTAACCACTGCCCCACTGCCCCACCAGCTCCCGATTCCTCCTTAATTTTGACCAGCAAACTATTTTAACACTAACTGCATCGGGGCGTCTTCTTGACACTTGTAGTTTTTTTTTATCATAACATGCAACACCAGTTAAAAGGATACTTGAAACCACAGTGCGTTACCCATAATTCTTTAGTGAACAGCAGTAAAAGTTTTCTATTTCCTCATTCCATCTTTAAGATTACGACTTGACAAGCTTATAACAATCCTTCTGTTTGTTTTTTATCCTTTGATATCACTTTGTTTCTGCTTTAATTCTCTGCTCGAGTTTAATCTCTTGTAAATATGTTTCAATGAAATTCCCTCCTCTCACGTTTGCTAAAATGATCCACACTCCCTAAACGTAGTCATGCGTCCTCTGAGAATTTTCATTTCCGACATGTGGAAGCAGCACGGTGCTTGTGACTCATCTTTATCTTTCATTACATTTTGGAAATATTACAAGTTTACTTAGTGACCTGGGATCAGGGATTTTTTTAGCGCAGCTTATTACTTTTTCCATGACACCTTCATAATCGACGATCACTCTCTCCATCATGTAGTGAGCAGGGGACATAAACAACGTTGATGGTAACTACCTTTGTCATGGGTTTGCTCCATGTGAAACCCATAGACAGTCAGACACTTTTTTCCTTGTTATGCAACTCAGAAAAGTAATGCTGTTCAATCATGACTTCTTGGCCTCCGTACATGTTTTGTGGTGGTGACTGTGTCTGCAGAGAGCCTGTGCTCTGCCTGGATTTTCATGTTTTGGCTGAATTCTTAGGTGGGTGAGTTAAAGGAAGAATGTGCAACTTTTTGATCCCGTAGTTATCGCTCTTGAGCACCAGCATGAAACAAAAGCAAACTGCTGTTTGGTGACACCTCCGCTATTCTGAATCCTCCGCTCTCTTCCAGCAACACACCTATGATCCCTCTCCACTTATGTTCACACAAAGAAGATATGATTTAGAACGCACCATTAAGCGCAAACAGCGGACAAAATTGTTCTTGGCTCGAGCTGCAATTGTCTGTGTCCTGCACTGTTGCGTTAGCGAGGTAATGTTAGCTCTTTAGTTAGCTTCTAGCTTCATATTGCACATAAATTGACACAGAATAACCGCGATCTAAACACACTTACATTACATCCAAATAAGCAGTGTTATTCTAATTTTCTCGAGTCCTTGACTAAAACTGCTTTATACACAAGGCCTTCCCGTTCATGTAAACATGATGTAAACACGACGCTGACAACAGTACAGCTGGCGAGACTCGAGCTTCTCACTCATTGTCGACAGTCATGACTCATTGACACATTTAAAGAGGATGCTTGATTTTTGCTATATTTATTTGTAAAATGTCACACATTCTGCCTTTAAAGAATGGATACAATTCAGTGATTGGATGCAATTCAAAGCAGCAGTTTTGATGGACGTAGACGTTGCGGCAAAGAAGAGAAAATGACATGATAGTGAGGTGAAACGCCAAGCAGACAAAGTTCGTTCCAAAACGAGGGTTGGCTTTCACCCGCGGAGGCAGAGTTGGTCTGCTTTCTGTTGGACAGGAAGGTGCTATACAATGGTGGTTAGCTTGTGCTAGCGTGCGATAGCTCACAGTGTAGGTACAAGCAGTAAATGTAAACATATATCCTTCAGTGAGTGTGCACTGCTGAGGGGGATAAGCCCAGGAGGAGGTGCCCAATGAAACTTAAACAAACAAAGCTACTGACTCCACCTTTAGTTTGATTTTTCACTTCCTGTTTTGTTGCAAGGGAAATATGATGCTCGCAGATTAATACTTCCCAGTGACTCTCAGAGTGAGAGAATTGACAGATTGAGATAATTGCATCTACTTTATGATACATTTGAAGGCGACCTCTCCCAGCTGTGCTTCCTGGGACCAGTACAGTTTGGTTGATTATTCCAGTAGGAGCTGTGATGTGCACATTAATCTGAAAGAATATTCAGTTTTTTTCAATCATGCGTTTCTCATTGCTAAAATATTCCTTGCTGTAAATACCTTGTGGAGTAGCAACGCTGCTGCTGATAAATAATGCACCACTGATAAATGAAGCAGCGTGCGGTTTACAGAGAGTGTGTGTGTGTCTGTGTGTAAATGCAGTCATTTCATTTGTCTGACGGGATGTGTTGTGTTTTTTTTTTGTCAGCGTGCTGCTATGATAAAAAGGCAGCATATGTTTCTTGCTGTACCGACGCCTCTGTCACAAGCAGCAGTCTTGTAAGGCGCTCTCCCCTGACAAAACAGCTGTAGCAATTACACACATGCATACACACACACACACACACTTACACTGGTTGCCCACATTTTTTTTTGTTCAAGTGTATACGGAACATCTCTGTGCTTTTTTTCCCTGACTGGAAAAAACAAAAGAACAAACATGCTGGCTTCATAAAACATCGGCTATTTAAACGCACAATTCTTTAACACATCGTTTCCACTTCCGTCCAGTAAGTGGTCCATATATATACGAATAATGCCTCCTAGTGTCCAATACAAGAAAATGCATCTCTTCACATATGGCTATAAACCTGCTAGAAGCTACCTGAAGCTACAGTGGAGAGGCTAGTTTTAACAAACTGATAAAGTGGGTGAATTTATTTAATGTAAAAATGATACAGTATATAAAGTATAACCATTAACATTACTCAGATTCACAATGAGTCCAACATTAAAAAACAAGTTGGGTTTAATCATACAAACTCACTTTACAATCAACATCGGCAAATAGCCTGTTAGCTCGTTAGCAGTCTCTTAGCTGAGCTAGCACTCTATCATATGGTCTCTCTGAAATCCACCGCTAAAGCTAAACTTTTCAAACATACTAGAGGCAGACTCCGGATCTAAATGTTTCGGAGGGGAGGATTTTCACAGACACAGAGATTCCGATAGGATTGGACTTTAGGTTGACTTGCCTCCGTAAATATACGTAAGTGGAATCAAGCCGTTGGTGTTGTTCTTTGTTTCAAAAGCTGTGATACAATCAGCTTCATTTATACCTCATGATAGGAGGACTCTTATGTGGAAAGCTACTTTGGTGCTGTTAACAATTTAAAGTCCCAAAGTTTTTGTCATTTGTTCAGTTTGAACAGTGAACAACAAACAAAGAAGCAGACATAACAAAACCAAGTGGCTACCGACGGTGTTGAAAAATGAAACCAATACGGAAGTCATCCTGCAACTCATCGAGTCAATCAATCTTTATTTGTATAGCGCTAATTCATAACAAATGTTATCTTGAGACAAAAAGCAGGTAAAAGACCTTACTCATTGCTATATTCTAAAAGACCCAGCGTTGATCCATCATGAGTATCTAGAAACATTTAGCAAAGTAGAGAAAAAAAGAAAAAAACTCCTTTTTTAAGAGGCAGAACTCAAGATGAACAGACATCTGCCGAAACTGCGCTTGAAAAATGGGATAGAGGAAGATGCGGAAGAAGTATGGGGACAAATGAGGGAATTCCAGCATGACGGCTGCCATCGCCTTCATATCCCCCTGCAGTAAAAGATGGGTGACGTTACTCAGGCTTCATCCATTAACACTTGCAGTCTATGGTCAAACATCTTTAAATCACCTTAAAATGAACGTTTGAGAAAAAATACAAGATGACAGCTTTAGCTGACATAATGCACATTTGAAAGAATCAAATTGATTAATAATTAACAGAAAAAACTTTCCCTTGTTTTGTGGTTAGTTTTTTTAAATATATATTTGAAATGTCTCCACCACCACTAACTGTGTGCTGAGTCCCCCTATATCAACATATAAAAGTCCTCCTGTGTTAAACGTCCTGATCTTGGCTAACTTATAATACAGCTTGTTGAAACTATTAAATAGAGACAAATCTGAGGTCATGATGATTTCATCCCGAAAGTTCAACACTTGAGATATTAACTGGAAATATAAATGTGCATTAACGCTAAGTGGCTTCATTAAGACGTAACTAGTCCTGGGCTTTCCATCCCATAAGCTCTTAAAGTTATTTTTTTTAAAGTAGATCATGTATAATGTTCTCCAGTACACTCGATTTGAGAGGATAATGACTGTGAGCCTAATGTAAATGGATTGCACTTACAGGATTTTAAATTCTTCCGATCACTCAACGGTCCTTTACAAAACATGCATTTTAACCCCTCCGATACACATCACCACACCTTCAGGAGCCTGATATTGTTTCCCAATAAAAAAAAAACATCAAAAACTCTCTTTGAAAAACTTCCCAATTAAGATTGTTTCAGGTTTAACTCTATAACCATTTGAGCGCCATCACAAAGTGAAACTGCTGAATTACATTGACTAAACAATGAAAAACAGCAGGAACACACTTAATAAAATAACAAGACTGGTGGTCGCTAAATGGGAAATTCTACCTCAACCTATCTTTCGATCAATTTAGAAACAGGCTAAGAGGTGAGGCTGAGGCGGGCCTTGAGCCTCCTGACAGACAGCTTCAATGTGTCCACCTGTCCGTCAACTCAACCACGCCCCCTGATCATGCAAAATCATGAATAAATCCACCAAAACGGACAAGTAAAAAAAAAGTCAACCCCCAGAACAGCGTGCATCAAGACATGTCTTTTGTACCTAGCTGTAAACATGTTTCTGTCTGCCGTTAAAACTAGGCATGTTAAAATGGGACCTAATGGGGTTTCCTTGATTCTGCAGCCAGCTTCAAGTGGACGTTTGAGGAACTGCAGTTTTTTCTGCACTTCTGCACAGGCTTCATTTTTCATCACTGGAGGTTGTCCCAGACTACATTGACAACATGTTCAAGTGATTCTTCATTTTAACATGTATGAGTGGTAGTTTTTACCTGCAACAGGTGGGATTGGTTTTGTAGAATGGTCATATTATAGGGTAGGAATAAATAAACTATCTGGTTGTTTGGGTGACAACTAATGGAAACATTTTTGCGATCAGTTGTTGTGAGACATGTTGCTGATTAATTGAGCTACTGCAGTGTCTCCATAACATACCGATGTAAGGAATTTGTTTAGCTCTGGTCAACATCAGTGGCTAATTTGTGCATTTTTAACTTTAAAGAAGGGCGAGAGAAAAGTGCGTTGGGATTCTGTGAAGTTCAGTGAGGATGCTCCCCTCCCTCGCAATAACATGATCCGAACAAATCCTGCATGCAAAGTTCTTCATCCTATCAACTCTCCCAGAATCCCTCTCTGATGCGCACACACACACACACACACACACACACACACACACACACACACACACACACACTGACTCAGTCTCTCCCTCTGACGCCTTTTCACATTGATGTGTTTCGAGTGTTTATCGAGTGTTTTTTTTCCTCCTAGATATCCAGGCGCTGTGTATAATGGCTTGTCTCTCATCCATTACGTTGGGGCCTAAACAGATCAAAGTGCATTATGGGTGGAGGAACAACCTGTAAATGATACAAGTGCGCTGCTTTCACCCAGGAAGAGTTCGTATTCCCGCATGTCAGACACAATTACATCAGAGAAGAAAACTGCAAAAAGAGAGGGAGAGAGGGGGAGAGAGAGAGAGTGAACACACTGACCCATCCTTTTCAGTCGACAATGATTAACAAATCTACCAGTAGGAGAAAAACATCGGATGTGTGTTGTCCGGATTCAGATTTCTCATGTGCATTAAATAGGTTACAAACAGATTCTATCAAGAGACATATGCTTAGTTCAATCATCCATCAGGAACACTAATAACTAAACCCTTACAAATGTGATGAGAAAAGACCTGCCACATTTCCCATGATCCAGGTTCAAGAGAGTGCATACAGGCTATAAACACTGCGATGAGATAACAAACAGCTGTTTTTATTTGGGAAAATTAAATTGTACCTGGATCTGAACAGGAGCAGTAGATTGTAAAGTGTGAGGCTGATTCTTTTTTCCCTTTGTATCCTCTTTGCAGGTCCTAATATAGAGATGCTTTCCCTCTGAATCCCAACAGGGTAAAATCCCTTAAAGACCCATTACAAAAGCCTTTTTTTGTCCTTTCTGACAATGTTAAAGAGTCTGTTGGGTAAATTTAGGCACAGTAAGACTGCTGATTAAGTTTGGTTAAAGCTCCTAAAAAGTATTTGTCTTTTAAGGCAACCTCTAAATTGGATACCTTATGTCTCTTTGCCAATTTATTCCAGTAGGTGTACTGTAAGAAGATCATTTTTATGAATCTGAGGAGGGAAAATTACTTTGCATTCTGTTATTGAGACATGTGGGCGGCTGTGGCTCAGTTAGTAGAGTCTCTCACCACTTTTTAAAAAAAAAAAATTACATGCTACACACACACACAGGCTGAAATACAGGCACGTGCACAAACAATATCCTTTAGAAATGCACAGATGGAGAGATGTGCTCAGAAAGTGACCTGGCACCTCTCCAGCTACCAGACCTCTCCAGACTTGGCCCGCAAAGAGACTTTGACCAGGGACCCTCAGCCCCTACAGACTGAGCTGCTGCCCCAAAAGTAGAAGGTAAGTATTGTATTCAAAAAAAAAAAAATCTAATTTTGTCACCTGCTGGTTTGCCGTGATAACTGGTCTCGTATCTGGCGAGGGGCGTCCAAAACGTCCGTGTGGTTGTACCTTAAAACCACCTACCTTCTCTGGTCCAAACAAATCCAGAGCATTCAGGACCAGAATCTAAAGTTAGAAGGAGGACATACTGGCTGCTGCATTGTTGTCAGAGAAGCCAGCACTTCAACATAGCATGTTTCCTTAATGTCTGATCATATAGTAAGGTCACTTTATCATTTATTCAGTAGATATCTTACAGATTGCTCCTTTAAAATGAGTGATGTCTTTTTACAGAGCAAATGTGTGATTTCAAGAAATGTAACTTAATTTAGCGTGTTACATTGGAAGTTCAGGCCTCATTTTCTGCTTATTATATCTAGGAAAAAGTATTTGGACTTGTCAGGTGAATGTAGCTTATATTATGTGAAATTAGATATTTTTGAGAAAAATGATTCCCCTGCTTAGATTTAAGGTTTTGCAAAGTGCTTCACTTCCATATGCTCAAGATTACCTTGTGCATCTGTTAGTTTCCGAGGGGAATGACAAAGCAAGGTATTCAACAACCGATTATACGATGAGTACTTAAATGAATCGTGGGGTTTGACTCTTATAACTGTTATAGCTACTTGCATGAAGTGTACATAAAGGCATTTAAAAGTCCAAAGCTGGTGATTTAACTGTAGGACAGTGCTTCACTTGTCACTGTGTGAGTGTGTGCGGTGGTTTCAAACATTGTGTGAAAGATTTGACACATAAAATAACCAGCTGTATATCAGAATTGATGTGTTGAGTTAAAATAATCTGAAAAGCTCACTGAATCACAATCTTTAAAGGTGGAATGAAGGGTTTTGTAGACAGACTAGGAACACATATTAGTGGTAAAGTGGATTTTGCACAATATGTGACCTTTTAAAATGCTGGTTATTGCTAATCTCAGCATCCAGTGACAAAAGAGCCACACCATAGAAAGCACTTGACTAACTGAGGGTCTGGTGACATCTACAACAGGGTTATTTATTCTACCTGTCAGAAAGATTTGATTGTGGCTTTAACAAACAGTTTAATAAATTCATTCACCCAAACCCCAGAAGAAAGGCTGCCTACACAAGCTGCGTCACACTAAGTAAACACAATACAAAGTAAAGGTCGCTAAGGTTCTCCACTGAAACTTTTTTTCATCCACTAAGTAAGAGACTCTGTTTTTTTTTTATATGAAAGAAAAACAACTTTGAGACCGTGAGGTTCAAGAATGTGTGAAGCTAAGGAATTTAAAATAAGCCCCAGAGATACATGTTGCTCAGCGATGACAGTTTACCCCTGGCCTTGCCAGGACAACAAACGTGACCTTAAGGTCAGAGTCAATTTAGTTTGGGAATGGAGGCTGTAGCGGAGGGAAAGTATGAGCTGAGAGAGAAGTAGTAGTAAAAGGAATAAGAGGAGGTGTGAGGAATTTATATAGCATCAGCCCTATCTAGTTGACCTTGGTAGAAAATGACAGAAACAAATTGTTTCTGATTCTTGCCTCCCCTCCACTCCCGTCTGCTCCTCTTCCTGTCCTCCAGATTCCCTCCTCCTATTTTTACCTCCTTTTCTGCAACACTTATCAGAGGGCACTTAATTGTAGGAGACATTTCAACAAAGACTTCTATTTCAGTTCCCTTCTTACTGTTTTGTTAAAGTCTTGTTTCTCTGTCATTTCCCCTCCCCTTACCCTTGCTGCCAACCCTCTTATCCTTCCCTCATCTGCTCTTTCTCCTCCCTTTTGTCTTCCTCTCATGTAGTTATGAACCCAGACACTTTGAGCCCCGAGGCCCTTCCACTTGTTTATCCCCTGGTTTGGCTTTTAAGTTGATTAAGTAGTTGGTTTTTGTTGCAAGACCAATCAGAGGAACAATCTGAATATGTCTGATCAAGTCTAGATGTGGGGGTGCAAAGGTACAGGGGTGTTAAGGTCTAGCAAGTACAACCCCGATCCCTAAAAAGTTGTGCCTATGTCTGAAATGTAAAGAAAAATGTTTTGCCTAACATTGTACCCCAAAATTTGGATTGTGTTGGAAATCTGGAACAGAAAGAGTAGGGAATGACATACAGGGAAAGAGCCACAAGTCAGGTTGAAACCCAGGCCGCCTGCTTGAAGAACTACACCCTCTGTATGGGGCGCACGCATTAACCATGTGGCTACTGGTGACCCAGAAAACTGATTTTTGACACGTTACATGTCAGGACAAGATATAAATGGTTTCCTCTTCGCATGGTAGAGTTCCATCTTTCATTCTTGAATACAACGATGTTCACAGTGTCCCTGAGTCCATACTGTACAGTGATGTCCACTAAAGAATCATATCAAATTTAATGCAGGGCCGTCTCAGGACTAGAACATCACGGACAATCCAATACTGGTTTTTGGCCTTGTCCTCTAAATTCAAAGATTTCTTAAATTCTCGCAATCTCTTAATGATAGTGTTTACTGTAGTTTCTTCATCAATTTTACATTGAATATTGAAGTAACCTGTTGCCATCTAACCTTCATAATGAGGTGTAATTGTCATGATTTGGTTTTGTTTTTTGTATATTTTCTGAGTTTCCAGTTCTATCCTGGTGTTGCTTGTGTCCCTTGTGTGTTAATGTTTCCTAGTTTGGTCTTTAGTGTTGTCTGTTAGTAATTTCTCATCCCTGTGTTTCTCTATGTATAGTGGTTACTGTTATTGTTACATTCTTGAGTTCTCTGTGTCTTCAGTGTTTCCTGATTTACGTTGTTTTAGTCCTCAGTGTATCTTGTGTTTACTCCTGTCGGTGTGTGTTTCCCTCCTGTGTTGATTGCCCTCATTGTCCTCATATTTCCCTTTTTGGAAAGTTGTGGTGAAATTGTTGTTGCCATTTTTTGAATGGCAATTTTTAACTATAATTAAAGGAAAGCCCTTTGAATTAGAGCTAGCATGCATTCACAGGTTCTCAGCTGGTTTCCACCCCTTTGGCTAGGATTGCTGGATTTGGCAACCTGAGATAAATAATCCATTACCACTTGAAAGAGCACGAAATGAACAAAGCCCACTCTCCATTGCTTTAGACCCTAATTAGAGCCCAATTATGCAGATGAAGGAGCTGTAATTTAGAGGGCCCCCGAACATACCAGGGTTGGTATCTGCACTTCCAGTCTTGAATATGTGTGTGAATATGTGGGCATTCTAGGGCAGGAATAATGGCACAGTTAATTGAGGAAGACAAACTTGGACTGTGAACAGTAATGATTTCATCAGTCTCTTTCAGCTCTTTGATGGCTGATTAGGTAATTGAATTGTAATTTGATTCCGTTTCAGACCAGCTGGATAATGTGATGATTTTCATTTACAGCTTGTCAGCAAATCACTACAGACGACAATAAAACTGAACATAATTTCTATTTCGAAACAACCAATTTGCTCTCATCTGATCTCAACTTCCCTAATCAGGATAAATCAGGTGATGACAACCTGAGAAAAAGGAGCAGACAGCAACAGAGAAAGAGAGAGAGCGGTGAAGAGAGGGGTTTGCCAGATATGTTAATGAAATCTATTTCACTTTTTGGCACCCTGACTGTTATACAGAACCTCCATGTGTGCATTGAGTGTCAGCTCCACTCCGGTACTGCTCCCTGCACCCTTGTCCATCAACACCCACAACTGGTGTCGCAAGACCAAGGAGTGCCCAGGGTCATTGCAGATAAGAGAGGAAGACAATACAATGGTACAAAACTGTATAAAACCATTATAAACATAATAACAAACCTACATATAGTTATTGTTTTGAACCGTCAAAACTGAATGTTTTATTCGGAAAATAAACTGGATGTTTTAATGATGTTTGTTTGTCTGACTTCACTTCCTGCTCGATCTGCTCCTTGGCAAATTGTCGACTGTTCTGGCAAAAATAGAAGCCTTGCGTATCTGCTGCAGAGGGATCCGTACTGCTTGACGTGGTACAGAGCTGAGACGCAGCGCAGTGTATAAGAAACCATGCTTGTGTTGGCATACATGCATTCACAGTCTTATTCTAAACAAGTGACAGATTTAGACTGTCAACCTGCAAGAAAAATGACATGAAACCCTACTATCTTAGATTGGGATAATGTGTTATCTCAAGATGCTTTACAAAAAAGCATATGGGACAATATGAGGATAATGAGGACGGCGGTGGTTGTGGGGACTACAGTCCAATGGTAGTAGGTGGGCGTCGGGGACTTTGGGTGGTGGTAGTGCCAGATCACCTCGCTGAAGGTTGGGGGAGCTCCATCTACTCAGCTTCTGCTGCCGGGACAAGGCCTACTGGGCGGATTACATAAGATCTGTTCTGTCCCATACATTTGCAGTATGCTGACTACCATTCATAGCTTTCAGTGACGTCACCAGTGCTGAGAGCTGGAGGGCAAAAAACGCTCAGGAAAGTAACGGCTACCGTTGAAAACCCTGTAGAACAGCAGGACAGGCTTTTAATTTAACATCTCCTATAAACGACACATGTTTACATCACCTGACAACCATAGGAAAACTAAGATATTAAGATAAACTTTGAGTTTGGGGCACTTGCGATACTTTAACAGCGCACGGAACACTATTTATATCGCTAAAAAAGTCAAAGTCTGGGCCGGTGTTACGGTTAAAAGAGTTACCATGTTAACTGATGACTGTCAGCCGAGTGAGTCTGGTTGTCGTACGTTACATGTCCTAACGAAAGCATATTTGTTTAGATTTCATTAAAACATATCTCATAAGTAATTTGATATGATGATAATACAAAAACGGAACAAAGAGGCATTTGTTAGGGCACTTTCAGTCGCATTTGTCTGAAAGTCATCAGTTAACATGGTCACTCTTTTAACCGTAACACCAAAACATCACTTCAGTGATATTGCTGATATTTAGAGGAGAATTCCTCTCCTTACATCGCTGTAGGATGAAAGTCTACAAACATACAGGAAGCTTCATGTATAATTGATCGGTCTGGGTCGATAATGCTGCTGTTTGAGAAGTAAAGGGCAAGAAATTCCTCATCATTCAAGCATCGGTGAGTGCTAATTAGCTAACATTAGCTAGTTAGCGTTAGCTAGCGATAGTATCAGCTGTCAATTTTAGTGTTCTGGGGCAGTAATTTGAGTTAACGGCAGGAATATTTAGATTTAGTCAATACAATAATTGATAATATGTTGATGTAATAATTTTCTCTGATTAAACTGTGTAGAAACAAAACTCGGGCTTGTCTCCTCGTCGGTTAGTGTATTATATTAAAAACATCTGTATATCATTTGAAATTTTTAAAAATAAAACACGTAGGGGGCAACTGAGACCAGTGACTTCTCAGTAGCATACAATGATAGAGAGCCTTTCTTGCCCTCCAGGTGGGCGGTTCCATAATAGTGTGACATCACGAGAAAGCTATGAATTGAGCTCTGCCGTGGCTATTTCTGTTAAACACACTAGCAACAACAAGGAGACTAACAACAGACAACATGAGGTTGGCTTTTGTTTGGTTTTATTACACATACAAAAACACACAGCAACCAGGCAACAAGTAATGGTCTGATGTTAATAGTGTCCTCCTGGAGCTCCCTTGACCTTGTGCATATGCAAAACGTATGTCTTAGTGTCTCAAACAGCCTCCAAAGTGCAAGAAGAAGAAGAAGATTTACTTTATTGATCCCCGTGAGAGGAAATTTCTGTTTTTACACTCTGTAGTCATGCAACACACATATAGGCTGAAGTATATACACACATCCACACAAACAGGATCATATGGACATGCACTAATGGAGAGATGTCAGAGTGACAGAGCGGCCCACAGTGGGCGCTCCTGAGCTGATGGTGGGGAGGGGGTTTGGTCCCTTGCTCAAGGGCATCTCGGCAGTGCTCAGAGGGTGATCTGGCACCTCTCCAGCTACCAGACCAACTTCCAAACTTGGTCCGCACCGGGACTTGAGCCGGCGACTCTCCGGTTCCCAACCCAAGTCCCTACAGACTGAGATACTGCCGCCCCAAGAGTATATGCAACATCTACTCTGCTGTGTATGGATGTGTTTTGTGCTGTGCAGGATATTACATTACAATGTCATGTTATGGTCAGTATCCTTTAGAAGTTATGTGGTGCACAGGGACCATTATGGTTGTATTTGTGATCTGGAAAAAAATATATATACAAATTACACATACAGATCCTTTTATTCTGTCCTGGATATCCAGAAGCATCTGTTTTTGTTTCCATGTTTTATGTCTGCAGTTTGAGTCTATTTTAGGGGAACAAGAAAACAGAAAAGTCAGCACACTCAATGTCCTTTAAAGCTTGTATTATCTAGGCAGAGCAGCAGCGTACAGATGAACAATGGACATGTTTCAGGGCAAAGCCTTCATCAGCTATGCTGCTCTTTTTCGAGGGAACACCTAGCGATGTCACTTGATTCACTGTTAGTCAGGACTGAAGAGCACAAGTAAAATGAATCATGAAGGGTGTTGTTAATCAAATATACCAGACCTCTGTTATCCACTCCTATTTCTGCTTGATACTAGTAAAGTCTAACATCAGCCACTAGTGCTAGCATGACAAATCCACAATGTCAAATGAAACATGTTCTGTTTCATTTGCTCTGGAACTCTCTGCCACTTGAAATACGCAACATTGACATTGTCTCCCCATCTTCAAATCCAGACTCAAAACCCATCTGCTCAAAATTGCCTACTCAGTCTAACATTTTAACTGTAATTATACTGTCCTTCATTTCATTTCTTTTATTGTATGCTGACTTTATCCATCGTTGTTTTTTAAATGTTGATTGTTGCACAGTGTCCTTGTGTGTCTAGAAAGGTGCTTGTTAATAAATTTATTATCATGTTGACCATCTGCATTACCACAAGTGTATTATGACTTTGCTTAGGTTCCCCTTAATGTTCCTCCATCTCACTTCTCATTCATCTCCTTCTGCTTTTTGCCCCCGCTCACTTTAAAACTCTTCCTTTTCATATTTATCATCCCATTTTTCACCTCCTTGTCACCTCCTTCACTCCCACATCCTTGTCCCTCAACTCTCCTCTCCTGACGATATAGATTCATTACAGTTTGATCATATCAGATGATTGCTCTCTCCCAGCTGGAACAATAGGTTTGTACCCCCCCCCCCCCCCCCCTCCTCCACTTCCCCCGGACGACTGCTTCGCTCATCCCCTCTTCTCCTTAACCCCGTCCTTTCCCCCATCTGTCATCTCACACTCCTTTCTTTCTCCTCTTCCTCTTTATTTATTTTATTTATCTTCTTTTAAAGAACCCTGCCAATACGGGACTTATAAAACTGTTTCAATATTTGTCAGTAAAAATAAATCAGATGATCTATTCAGTGGACTTCTATTGGTGGACTTCCTGTTTAGTTTTGGGCATGGGTTCAAGAGGCTTATTTGTAGGTCTAGTCATGGTTAATATGTATACTAAAATTAAGGATTTTAGATTGGCCAATGGTATCCGCGATCTTGGAACAAAGATTGACCATAAATCGAGAGCTTGGCTTTCAGGCTGAGCTCCCTCTTCACCACAACGTCTGAATTACTGCCATTGTGAGCCAATCTGTCTATCAATCTCATGGTCCATCCTACCCTCACTCATGAACAAGAGGGCATAGCTCTTTTAACTCATTTTATTTCTGCCACTCTGCATCTGAACCAAGACAACCTGAAGGGATGATCAATATGATGCTAGCAGCGTAGGGAGTCATCTTTGTAGAATTTCTCATACTTAGATTGACTTGTTGAAAAGACGACACTCAGGAGACGCGCACGCCGTACGTGTAAATTGAACCTGGCCAATTAGAACTGACATTTCAAAGAGCAGAGTGTCTCCTGTATGAAATTGCCTCATTATAAAGATTCACCTCTCTTGTTAGTTATTTAACCTACAGTGTGCCCCTGCTGAAATCTGATCAAAAACATCAACTCGACTAATGTGCAAATAGTTTCCATTATAAGCAACCCCTTCTCAGGTTCCCCTTAGAGAGGCTGTGTGACTGACCATTTTCATCTGCAGCATTCCTGATCCAGCACTGTTCCAACATGTGACTACAGTCTTCAGCACCTCTGTGATTTTCACTCCTTTAACTTTGCTCCTTTTTCAGAAGGTACCAGTAGTGGATAAAACACCCAAGATCGCAGCCTATGCATTCTTTGCTACAATAATTTGTGAAAATGACTCACCGGCACACTGGCTCTGCCTTTCCTGTTCCTCCTTCTAACATCTTTCCTTTCTGTTTACCCTTTTCCATTTCACATGTGGGTCTGTCTTTATAAATTAGGGCTGTCAAATAATCATTTTAAAAGGCAGGGTTGGTCATTTTTGAATACTAGCATGATTTTTTAAAGTAGCATTCCCGCTTGCATTATGTAGAAACTACGTAGTCTCATGCCTCATTCAGCGTTAAGTAAACTTACAGTATAAACTCTGTCATCAGTGACACGCTTTGAGTGTGAGCTAGTGCACGCAAGGGGTAGAGAACGAGCAGGGAGACATGGAGGCGTGATTGGTTCATCATATTGGTACCTCGTGGCAGACATTGGTTAAAGTTTTTACAGGTTTACAACTGATACAGATGATTTTCTTCGTTCCTTTTTAAGAGCACGAGTTATTAATTTCAGTCAGAACATAAAAACAACTTTAACCAAAATTTAAAATATCCAACCCTACCTTTAATATAGCGATTAATCGCTTAATCATTTTAATTGCATCATTTTAAATCCCGTTATTTTGCATTTCAAAACAGTTTTTATAATGCTTCAATTTTGATTTTCTGTACTGCCTTTAAGCAGTCGGTACTTTACTTCCTGTTTGGAAATAAACCTGCTTTTATTTTTAAATGTAATAATGAACTTCTGGTAGATCTAAGGTTACGACATTAACTTTACCAACCAAAAAGGACCTTGTTAGGGATCGGAAAGTAAATGAAAACAGCTAAAGGAAACATAATGTTGATGTGATAAGGTCAATATTGCTTTGAATTTTTCAACTGAGCTTTCCGGGCTTTTTTGTTTTTACAGAGAAATGAGCCAATCAAAGGTGCAGCAGGGTCGTCATTTTCCATCACTGTGACTACAGGGAGACCAATTGGTGACTTACAGTGTGTCTAAAGGGACAATATAGCACGTGATGAATGCCATTGAAAAAAAAAAAACTATGCAATACATTAATCACATTGTCATTAAAGCATTGACAATGACAGTCTCAAAAATACAGTTAGCATTGTTATTATTATATTGTTGTTATGGCTTAACCCAGCACTAGAGGATACAGCCTGAAGGGTTTTCTAAATATACTATTTATCATAGTTAGTGTGTATCTGAGGACCTTCTTTAAGTGCAACCACTAGCACTTAACAGCTAACGCTAAAATAAGTGACCAGTTAACCTTCTGAAACGGAAAGATGCTCGCAAACTGCAGAGAAAATGCCGGTACAAGCAACAATTCACATTTAACCAGTAACAGTAAACGACTGTAATGGTGACTGATATATATGGTCCTTTACCATAAATTTGCAGGTCTAGCCAAAAGCCAGTGTTTAGATTCTGCACATTCACAGCATTGTTGATGTAACAGGTGCAAAGACATGACTGAACGTGCTGTTTTGTTATTGTGTGTTCAACTATTTTTTAAATATACAAAGATGTCTGGTTATTAGGTGTGTACATTTTGTGTGTGTCTTTTCATACAGAGTATTTCACCTGAGCCAGCGACACAGGCCATGACACTGTGGCTGCACATATTTGTTAATGCAGTAATAAATCAAATAAAACTTTCCTCCATTCATCACTTGGCTTCCCATTCATCATGTAGGACAAAAGAGCAAAAGTAGTGAGAACACGCATGCTTATCAGATGATGAGGCTGTAGCGAGACAGGGAGACGTAAGTGGTGCATTAGGAGGATTTAGAGCAGCAGAATATTAGCCAGCCAAGGGAGGGTTGGGAGCTTCACATAGCTTTACATTAACATAAAGGTTATGCTGTATCACGTCAAGTGGTTCATTCATAAGAATCATCAGGTTGACTACAATCTGAAATAATCCAATCGTTCATGTTTACTCTGAAGTTAATCAGTCAATCATTTGTATTGCACAAATTCATAACAAGTGTAATGTCGACACACTTTACAAAAGATCATATGGGATAATATGCAGGCAGGATTTCTCCTCTGTATTCCTTGCGTTCCTGTTGTCCATACCTCCACACTTAGTATGAAGGTTTACCGACCCCCTTTGTATCGTTACGATGTGAAAATTGGTCATATAAAAAAATAAATCCAAGTTTCTGTCACTTGGTACAGTTCAATGAGGCCTGGAGCTTGGAGTATTTCCAACAAAAACATGTCTGGCTAGCTGCCTGTTCAGATTTCAGCAATATTGAGGTAACAAGCAGTTAATGAACTTCCACATTGATCTGCTACACTTGCTTTCTCTGACGTTCTGAATCATAACTATTTTGCAAGGTGACAGCAAAATACTGATTGCCTTTTTAACATACAAATGTAATAATGGCATCGCTTTGACTTCCCTTTTTTTTTTCTTTCACTACAAATCCAACACAGTAAAAAATGACAGGAGAAGCCAGCTGATCAGAGCTGCTTTTTAAAAGGTCTTTGAAAAATCCACTCCACAGTTTTGTGAGCTGGTTATCAGCCGAGATGAGAGGCACAAATGACAGGTTGCTTGCTGTACCCTCAGTTTGTGTAAGCTCTACTTTTAAGATGTCCTTCTCACCTATTTATGCTTTGAAGATAAGTTTCAGGACATTTTATTTTTCAAGCTCTTGAAAACTTGACTTTTATAGGACGTCCTCTTTTGACCTGTGTGGCTAAAGCTTAAAAGGCATTTTCTGTTGTGCCTATAAAACTGCTCACTGTAAATTTTTTGGAGATTTCTTTTTCAAAGCTCTAAATATAATCCCATTGTTGATGTTAAAACTCTGCAAACATATGTTTTTTAAATAAGTTGTATGAAAATACAAAATATCAATTGGGGGTTGTATTTAACTTATTATTGCAGTGTATTACTGAACAAAGACGAGGTTGCAAATTAAGATAGGTAGGTAGGTAAGATAAAATTGATATATCACATTCGCTGTATAGGGACTTCACCTGATTGGCTTCTGAAGCGGACTTATGAAGCTCATCGATGGCGGTCGCCATATTGGGAATGCTGTCTCAAACTACCTCTAGCTCACCCTACTAACAGGCAAACAACTGCAGCTAAGATTGTCCTCCTTCTGACAGTCTCCTGACAAACAGATACAAAAATTCTGACACTCAGTTGGATGCATTTTCATGTACCAGGCTGTAAACATGTTTATTTCTGCTGTAAAAAGTATAATTTTAATATTGAGTGTGTATGTGACTTCCGTGTCTTTTGGAGCCAGCCTCAAGTGGACACTGGATGAACTGCAGTGTTGTGCACTTCTGTGTTTGCTTGACTTTTCAGTTCCTTCTGAAGCACCTCTTTTTAAAAAAAAAAAACATGTTGGACATAAATATTAACAGCACTTACAGCAGAGGTACAAAACGTAGCATCCACATACACCTCAAATCTGGATACTAGATAACTGGAAGAATGCAATGTTGTCATTTAGTTTGCTGTAAGCTCTGGAAAAAAAAAGAACATTCCTGGTGTCTGTGGATTGTTCTTATTTTATTCCATTTGTATATTTGAAACAGCATTTTTGAATGGAACACAAACGGAATTGGCTGGTCCCCCTTCCCCTTTTTTTTGGTCGTTCTTAATACAGGACAGAATCTGTTCTCCACACTGCTCTGCCAAAAGACAAGCACTGACTGAATGCTATTTCAATATTGAAAATACAATTCTCAGCATTATTAACAAGTTCAGTACACATGAGGACTGGTGCTTGAAGGTACACGTAAATGTTTTATGAAACATAATGTAACAGTAGTTTTAGTAAAATCACAATGAATAGTTTCAGTAATATACCTGCACACATATCAAGTTTGGGTCAAAATATTGCTAAATTAAAAAAAAATGTAATGGTAATAACAAATGAAGAGCCTTCTGGGAGCAAAATGAGCTGGCTTTTATTGCTAAACTAATCCAAATGATCTGCGGTGATAGCAGTTCCAATCACTCCCGTTGACCTAGTAGTAGTCTATTAGTGTTTCTTTTTCAATATTTCATTAGCTGTTCCACTCTGATTGTTTTAACATCTTCATTTTAAATGGTGGTACCTCCAAGGCTCCTAAAGAAGACTTTATTGGGTGACCCACACTCCCAAAGTCAGTTAATACATGCAGGTTCATAATATACCTGAGCTAATAATCTCCAAGCCTATCAACCAGTGATGTGTCATTCAAAATTGAGTGGTCACTATGAGCAGACTTTGTCCTTGGTTTTCAGATGCCTGTTTTATTTTAAAGCTTCTGTGAGAAAGTTTCAGTTAGCGTCAATTTCGGTGTCCATGTTGACATCTCTTCGCTACATTTGTCCTGGAGATGGGTAGTTTGTGTCTCCTGGCATAAAAAATAATATAATAATGATCCTGTTTTCTTTTAAAAATCAAGTTTCACTCATGAATAGTTAATGTGGAACGTTAACAAAAAGGCTGTGTTTTCATACATTGATTATCTATACCACTGATCCCATTCAGGGTCGCAGGGGGCTGGAGCCAATCCCAGCTGTCATTTTGAGAGAGGAGGGGTACCCACTGGACAGGTCGTCAGTCAATCACAGGGCTGACATATAGAGATAAACAACCGGTCCAACTTTCACCAGCAGGCAATTTAGAGTGCTTAACAAGCATGTCTTTGGACTGTGGGAGGAAGCTGGAGTACCTGGAGTAAAACAGTCACTGAGGGAGAACATGCAAACTGAACTCAAATATCCCAATGTCAGGCACATTGATGTACTTCAGAATGGATACAGCATCAGAGGAGGAGCCCTGTTGATTCCTATGAAAGCTACTCAGTGGCACATACTCTGGAGTAACCTCGACATCACTGTAAATGAGGGACAACTCAATAATTTTCCAGGCTTAAATAAAGGTTTGAAATGAAACATGGGGCAAAAAAAAAGAGTCTAATTTCCGCGTGACTGGGCTTTGACTGCTGGTGGGACTGGGAGGTGTTCCGCCACACCTGGGCAGACCTGGCCAGTCTCCCAGGAGAAGACTATTTAAGTTCGGGCAGTCAACCTCTCATTCTCTCTCATCCACTCCAAGCGTCACATCGTCACCACTGCTCCTCATTTGCGCCACGATTTGCTGTAGTCTATTATGTTAGTTTGGTTTTACACCATACAACATGCCGCACACACCACACACTGATTACCTGACAAACACACCTCATCTTGATGTAAATGACTAATATTTTTGGTACTTTGTATTAAACCTCACATTATTTAGTTCAAACCGTAAGTTTCTTGTGTCTTTGTCGGGCCTTAAGAGGCGGGTCGTGACAGGGCCAATACAGTAAAGCAGTCGTTCTCAAACTATGGTACGCGTACCACCGGTGGTACGTGGGCTCCCTGTGGTGGTACGCAAAGAAATCTCCACAATATAAAAAAAAAACCTGTTCAGCATAAAACACATTTTCTTTATTTTTGTCGTACTCTTATCTTATCTGTCTTGTATCTATTGAGTTGTTTTTATATCAAAAGTGTTTTCCCCTCTAAATTAATCTAGTTTTTGCAACAAACAACTTTAATCTTCTCAATTCATGCTCACGCACAGACATAAACAACAACAGGAGTACGCCTCACGTTTTGAAAAGTTCCACTTGATATTCCGTTATAGTTCAGTACTGAACCAACAGCAAGCAGCTGTAAGCCTACATCAACAGATATTCTGTGATTTATTGGAGTTCAGTACACAATCCGCAGCAAGCAGCTGTACATTTACATTTTTATAACGGAGACAGTTTTTGATGCATGTACGGACAGTCGCTCACCCCCTCCCTCTCTCTCTTGCTCTGAAGCTGATGTGATTCTGCTCTATTTTGATGTCTTAATGTAATGGATATAAGATTGCGCACTAAGTTAAATTAATAATACATGTTAAAACTAGTGTCTTTCTAAAATGTTGTATATCCTTTAAAAATGCTAAAAAGCTAGCTATAATTTAATGTTAATTCATGCTGCCAAGGTTAAGTTTAAAAGCATATCGGTAATTGATTGGTTTGGTCTTAGGCTTTTGTTATTGTTTTACACTTCCGGTTTTACGCCAGCAGGGAGAGCGTGTTGTCTGAGCGTCATTCATTACACCATTGAATGAAAGCCAGCAACAACGTGTTTGTTTGTTTCTTCTTTATTTCTACCCTTACAGGTAAGAATACTGGTTAAAAGTGAATAAAACCAAGTATAAATGTGTTGTAAGTTTCCGGGAACAAGTTAGTGATATGTTTTCTGTATACAAAGTAATTTCAGTATGTTTATGAAGCAGTTTAAGCATGAATGTGTGGCGGGACCGGCGGGACTTAATTCTGCCCATTCAGCTCGACGTTAGCAGTCCACTTGACAACATAACTAACAGCTAGGCTGCTATCATCAACTATTCCTGCTCGTCCTGAGAAAACTCTACAAACAGTAAGTTAACATTTAACTTTTCTACAACACAGTTAAAACGAATTATATTCAACCCAAATATTTAATTAAAGTCTTAAAACTACACTTTTTTAAATATACAATCATGGTTATTAGTTATTTGTCAGAGCAGTTAGACTTTGTCAGTGTTAGCAGAGAAATACATTAACAAAGTTTTATCCATAGACTGTAAATAAATATGAGATATCCAGAAGAAATCAATATTACAAAGCATACAGTTCATGTTACTGTTCTGACAAAAAGAGGAATGTCTGTGTTTTATATTTACTGATGTCAACAGCGATGTGGGTAAACATGACAATTGAAAAATAATTATTTAGTATTTATTATAAGACATTTGTTTTCTATTGAACCCCGTGAAGTCATGGAGTCTGTGGACAGTGTCAGCTTCACACCAAAAACTAAGTATTAGAAAAAATAGTGTTTAAGACTGGCATCTATTATTATGAGTTGCAGCTACCTTGTTCAATATTATTCCTGCAGATGTGGCTCATAACAAAAAAACAGCCTGAGCTGTCACATGTAGTTAACTGTACAATTTGTCTTGTCTGAGGCATTAATTGAACACCTTTGTATTTCTCCTATAGACACAGTGTGGATTATTGGTGACTGGTCCATCGAGGTGCCCAGAGAGCTGCAGAGACAGAGGAAGAAACCTATCGTCTTTGTGTGGGAAACACTGGAGACTAAATATTCTCAAACTGGTTGTTGGTATAAAGTTGTCATTTTTATTGTGCTGCTCTTTTTTTGATTTGGGCGAATGTCAGAGTTGTGTGGAGTTTAAGTGCCAGTTCTAGCGCTAACCCTTATTAGTCCTATAGTGTGACTGCCAACAGTCAATAATAAATAATCTCATGCGTAAAATGTGTGTAGAAATAGGCCTACAGTGTATTTTAACGTCTACCATAATGGTGGTACTTGGAGAGCCAAATATTTTCGGAGGTGGTACGCAGTCTAAAAAGTTTGAGAACCACTGCAGTAAAGCAGTGTTAGCTGTAGCATTAGCCGCATGTAACACTTGGTTCTAGCCCCCCTTGATAAAAATTTGTCAGTCCGACGTCATTGTCAGTATGAGATCACTGATCTAAGCCCATTGGCTCGTTGTTGCAAGCCCAGCAGCTCGTGTTGCACGCCCGTTAACTTCTGTAGCACGCCCACGATATGCCGTAGCCTGCGGTAGCACAGTAGTGCTAAGGTGCTAATGTTTATGCTCCCCTCGGACAGAGCCAGTGGCTGCATTCCCAATATGGTAAAAGAGGCGGGACATTTCCGAGAACCGTGCTGAGCAACTGACCAATAACGACAGAGCGGATCGGCAGATCAATCAGAGAAGACTTGGCCCACGTGGGGTCTAACAGTGTGGGCTCAGCAGAGGGTAGTTGACGGACTCAGAGCGTAGAGGGAGCAAGGAGGAGCAGTACATGAAAACAGACACTTTTTTATAACTTTAGCTATTGTGAACGTACAAAAGTAGGAACATAGATTAAATATACGAACCCCAAAAAGGGCATAATATGGACTCTTTAAAGTTACAACTTTTAGGACCAGAAGATTTTTCAAAAGAGTTATTTAATTGTATGTATTGTTGTGTTTGTATTGGAAGTTGATGTAAACCCTGGTTTATTGTTTATTGTAAGCTTATGGGAAAAAGTATTTTTGGGCCCAATGGCATCACGTGATGCTGCAATACCAGGTTGGGCCACTATGTAAAACTGGTGGTTGGCGCACTTGCCGGGGTCTTGGGCTGTCCAGGGATTAATGGATTTCCTTCACTTGCTATCCTACCTGTAGGCTTTAACTGAGCGCACTGTTAACCCAGTGTGGTTGGCATTTTTATGTGCCATTCGGCATGGTGACCCAGAACTCCCACCAGATTCTTGTCTCTTGTCCGTCAACACCTACAGGCTGCGTTTTCAGAGCGGACACATTGATTGTAGAGCACGGAGCAGCATCGCTGCAGAGCTGGAGCCCCAAGACGATAGAGCTACTTCGGTTAATTACACACAATAGCCCGAAATAATACGATGTATGTAATATAACACTGCAGACAACCCTTATTAACACGACAACAAACACACAGAAGGTCTTTGTTTCCAATCAATCAAAATGAAGTTTTTTTTTCTGAAAATAAATCAAATGTTTTAATGTGGTTTCGTTAATGTGACTGTCCCGCTTGATCTGCTCTCTTGTAAATTGGTGTTCCACGCTCCGGCATCCTGCAAAAATAGAAGTTGTGTGTATTATCTGCAGAAGGTTCCGGATTGCTGGAGCTGGTATGGACACATTGATTGTAGAGTAAAAACCCCAAGACGGACCAAACAACCAAGCATCTGGTGGAATTTAGCAGTGATTCAAAGAATGCAATGCTGCAGTGAATTTATGCGCAATTAACCACACTGCTATTTATTTAATGTTGGCTAAATTATCAATATTTACATGCAAACTCCTTATGTGAGGCTTTACTTACATTTTTAGGTTATCTTTTGATGTTCAGTTGGATCCAAGTTCCTGCAGGTTTATATAACTTACACAGGAAACCTTTCTAAAGCTGATAAATGTTTAAGATAATACCCATCTCCCTCAGTGTTTTCAATACGAAGACTGCAAATCCTCTGATTTCTCTCCAGCAATTTAACTGTGATGCCATCGACGAACCCTCACTCTCTCTCTCTCACAACTTCTAACCACTCTCCTCCTTTCTGTCATTAGACAGCTGACACTGCTGACAGGTTGAATGTGTGTGTAGTTTCGAAGACAGACAGCTGCTCTGTGTGTTATTCAGCATGCTAGCTGTCTGGAGGGATGAAGCCCGCTGCCATCGAGGCTCATAAATAGTCTAAGAGTGTCTGCTGTATAGCTTTAGCACTTCCCTTTGAAGTATGCTTTTTTTTCCTTTTTTCCTTTTTGCAAACACTAATGTGAAATGTTTTACTTTGTAGTTCTAATGGCAGAATGAAGAGTGTCTCCTTGATTAGGAGGCCTATTTCAAATTTGAGGGTATGTGGCAAAAACACACACAGACACACAAACCCACACTCACTCTTATACACGCACTCATTACAGGTTACCTGCATGACTAATTAGTGCTGACAGCTTTTTCTCTCAAAGAAAAACACTCACATAATCACACGGTGACATCAATCACAAATGGAAGTGTTTCCATTTCCATTAATATGGCTGTGCAGATTAAAGATGACCCATTTTCTGCTAATGGAGACTTCTTTGGACAGGAGAAGAGAGGAGAGGCGAATGAGGCCACACCAAAGTAATGGTTATTACACACCTACATAAAAAGACTTGTGTACCTGCAGGGCCTCTGTCACAACAGGTTTACTGCTTTTGGTGTTTTGTTCACTTACAAAAAGTGGCTCAAATAAATATTCTGGGGTTCGCTATTATATGTTTCAGATTAATATGATATCATGTGGCCTGAGGCCATTTTTTAAAAATGGGTTTGGTTAATTGTCAAGACATGATTTTCTGTTTTTCCAAATTCTCTTGTATATGATATCTCGTATGGATGGATGGATAGATGGAAGGATGGATGGATGGATGGATAGATAGATAGATGGAAAGATAGATTCTTTATTCATCCCCTTGGTGAAATTCAGGAGTATCCCAAAGCTCACAAGTTAAAAAGAAAAGAACAAAATGACAGTGTTCATTTAAAACTGCATAGATATTAACATATGATTAAAATACTAAAAGTCTTGGTAGTCCTAAATACTTCTTATAATGGCACAAATCCCCAGGGTGTATGGGAGAGAAATGAGAAAAAGTCAGGCGATGAGCTGCTGCCATTGGCCTGCGTGTTAAAAAGCCTGCTGTGGGGACAAAGGAGCTCCTGAACCTCTCAGTCCTGCAGCGCATTGAAATTAGCCGTCCACTGCAGCCACTTCTCTGGCCGCAGTGGACGGCTAATTTCACTGCGCTGCAGGATGTTCCATTTTCCACAAAGAAAATGTAGAAAAGTACCCATTAAAACAATGTAATGAACTTGCAATATCTTCCAACATCAAAAGCTTAACAAAGGGGAAAAAAGATGTCAGCTACTTCAGGCTTCAGATTTTTACATCTAGATTGTGCTTCCAAACTAGCTACTGTATGACGTCACAGATCATGTTAGAACACAAAGATGTGAATATCAATTATAGAAAATAGAAACTGCTTCTCTAAACTCTGTCTAATTTATAACACAGGAACTCGTAATAGTTTCAGATTTTTCGTTAGTTTTTATTTGTATTTCGGTTTTGCTTTCAATTTCAGTTTTTTTTATTTCACTTCATGCTGGTTTGTTCGTTTAGTTTTTATTATGTGAAAATGATTAGATTTTGTTTCGTTTTTATAAGTTTTAGTTTTTACACGATATGGGTCTTTTAAGGTTTATACTCAAAAGGGCCAGACAGAGTATTGTGTAATAAACAATTCCAAACATTACATCATTTTAAACATGTATTCAGACATCCCTGTTTCTATAAAAAATATTTACTGGCCTGGGATTAGCTCCTGTCTCAGTTGAGGGGGGCTGGGCGTCCATCCTTACCATATGGAGGTAAGCTAGGTTAGCCGTTTTGTGTAGGCTTCTTTAATGAACTTTTGAATGAATGAATATTAGTGGGGGTTTTTCCCATCGAGATATTCCACTTAGTTTTTCACCTTCAACTACCAGACATTTGCTTTTGTCTAATATATGCTCATATTCAAAGTAATTTCAAATCAGACTCCGCCATTTCCTCCCCACTTCTACCAACAGCGCCATGGTGTCAAATAAAGTTAGATTGTAAACAGACACGCTGTTGTCACATGCTGCCATGCTGCTGTCCACAGTAAAGAAAAATAAAGCATGATCGACTAGATTTTCAACTGAAAATACTAGGCATACTGATTTAATAAATTCAAAAGACAAAAACTAAGGGCATTTTGGCTATTCATTTATTTCATTTTAGTTCATTTTTTTTTAAACACAAAATGCACTTTCAGTTAGTTATCGTTTTTTTGGTAAAGTCTTGTTTTTTTTTTAGTTTCAGTTAACGAAAATTATTTTGACATTTTACTTTTAGTTTTTTCGTTAGTTTTTCGTTTATTATTACAACCTTGACGGGAATTGTGAATGTCAAATTGTATTATTGGTACCAATAATCAAAGCAGTACTTCAGAGTAAGGGCGGACTAAGTAATATAGGCCAACATAACAGCCTTTTTCTGGTCTTATTACATTTAGAAAGGATGATTTTATTTTTAACACTTTTAAGAAAATGTATGGTCCTTTTTCTAAAACTTGAGTATTACATGAAAGTATTTGAAACTTCAATTTGTGGGAATTTGAGGTTTGAGTTCGCCAACACTTCAGAGGCAATGAGAGGCGCCTTGGATGTCTCTGACTTCAAGGATGGGAAAGCTTTGTACTTAAAGTCAACACACCCATCACAGGGAGTTTTCAAGCTGTCTCTCAGCCCCTTGTTTTCTAAAGAAGCTTTCTCTCAAACTCCAAAAGTGTTTACAGGTTACGGATATAACAAAATGTATGTTCTTTTTTATAGTCTTACCTGATGTGTGAGCCTTCCTTTTCCATGAAATGAGCTGCTGAATCCCTTTGTAAGCATCAGTCCTTGTCGAATGTAAATAAAGTGAAGCACAGTCAAGGAGGGATTTAAAATTTAAAAGAGGGGAGACATGGAAGTACGATTTTGCATTAAAAAGGTGAACCTCATGTTTTGTTTTTTTTACATAGTATAATGCTGAAGAATGTATTCAACATTTATTCCAAGAACTGTATATTGGGATACTTTATAAACATGACAGCTCAAGTAGCTTCAGAAGCTAATCTAGTCCACTTGCCATCACACTCTTTTAGTTTTGAACCAGTCCTTTAGAAGTGTTGACCTAAATAAAAACATCCATGTGCTGGCAGAGCTCAGATATCAGGTGTGGATCCTCTGGATTCAAGATGTTTAAAGAAGACATAAGACTAAAAACAACCAATAAAAGGAATGGGCCTGCAGGAGGAATAAAATAACAATGAAAAATGCATTTTCTTAAAGGAGCAATCTGTAAGATATCTACTGAATAAATGATAAAGTGACCTCACTATATGATCAGACATTAAGGAAACATATGTTGAAGTGCTGGCTTCTCTGACATCAATGCAGCAGCCATTATGTCCTCCTTCTAACTTTATATTTTGGTCCTGAATGCTCTGGATTTGTTTGGACCAGAGAAGGTAGGCGGTTTTAAGGCACCCCAACACAGCCGTTTTGAACGCCCCTCGGTTTGCCAGGCAAACAGCAAACCAACAGGTGTTGCAGCGATGGAAGCGGGCAAGAGAACTGGTTCAGATAGAAGTGATTGTACCCGACCTAAAAAGCCTCTGCATGTTTCTAATAAGCTCCACGAGTAGAAACGTGCTCAAACTAGGATCAATATTGGAGATGCTATTGAAAAATGGAGAAAAGTTAAAACACAGAAAGGTTTACAGACCGATGCAGAGCTGGATAAACACTGAAGCTACAGTGTCTGGCACATGGCAACCTGTGTGAGCATTGACTCTAGAGAGGAGGGGGCAGGGGGGAGACAGCTCTCTTGGTACCCATTTTAAACACTAGAGGACAGAGTTACTTATTGCTCCTTTAACAGTTAAAAGAAACTACCTTGGATCAAAACTGCTTTTATACCACTGGAACCATTTTTCGCTTCACAGAATGCCACGTTTGATCTTCAGGAATAACTCCTCTGATCTATGTTTCAGATCCATCAATCCAGCTTCTACAGTGTTTCTCTGCTTGTAATGGATTCACAAGCACAATGAAGTGCCCTTGCCTTTTTTATTCACAATTTTCTATCAACAGTTGAAAGCAAAAAACGTGGATCTGCTGTTTCGATACCAGTGTAATTGATGTACACAACCATTTTCCTTGCTCAAAAACGCCACTTACGATCAGTCGCCACATGGCAGCATCTGATCTTGACCGTCTACTTCAAACAAAGTATTTTTTGTTTGGCATCTGAAATGCCCTGCCACCACCTGTGTTGTCGCACCACATCTTCCCCATTGTACAATTTGAGAGGGTGCTGTGTCCCACCATTACTGCAATTTTCTAAAATGGACGATCACAACTACTTCACACAGTGATTGGCCAGATGTGGAGGATTTGGAAATGGCAGAGTTTGCACTTCTCTCTCAGTCTCTGTTTTTTTTTTCTGTCCTTCAAAAAACGACTTTTGTAACTTGTGTTCGGTAAAACTGAGTGCCTTAAGTAAAATAGCGTCTATTTAGAGATAAACCAAAAGCACTTGGGACCTTATCACAACTTGAGTAGTAATCTTTCGCTGGCTTCTCTCTGAGAGTGGGATATAAACAGTTTTGTCTCCAGACTTCTGATGTATAACAGGGATTTGTATTCCCTTGGTGAATAAAGAAAAAACATTTACCCTAAATAATGGATAACAAAGGGTTCATTTTGTGTTCAATTGTTCTTGGGGGGTTGGGTGGGGGTGGGTGTAGACGGAGCACTGAGGGAATGTTACTTTCAAAATCATGCTAGTTATTAGAAAATTACCAGCCCTGCCTTTACGGCTATATGTATCCTAGCTTTCCTGATATGAAAGGCTTAATTTGAGACTGAGTGGTAGGAAGGATCAACTTGTTTATGCATCCTCTGTGTGTGTCTCTCTGCTCATTTGGCACGGACAACCAGTCCCCAGACTCTCTGAGCTTCTGCTGACATCTGGCCTGGAGATGCACAAGCACATTCACACCCAACCACATGCAAAGTCAGACTGACTCACTCACCTTATCACACAAATACCCTCTCGCTTACACACACACACACACACACACACACACACACACACACACACACACACACACACACACACACACACACACACGGACAGACTTCTCTGCTCCTGGGTGATTGATCAAACAATTGTGGTGTATAATTATTTGGTCAGACTGGGACTGACAAATGCTATTATCACATCGGTTAATTATCGGTTCTGGACCACAGATTTCTGTTTATGCTCATGTACCATTACACATGTTACTTCTGCTGTAACCTGTAAACATCACACAAAGGCCACCTGCTGAGTGTAAGTGGGCTTGGACGTGGATGTTTCCATTAAACAGTGATCATCAAGCCCCAGCCCCCAGAATATCATTACATCTAGAAAATGTGAGGAAAAAACATGTCGTCTTATTAAGGTATCTTTTCAAAATCCATATAGGTAGAATAGCTTAAAGATCTGTTTTACAGAAATACACCTCTTAGCTATTATTGGCAAATATTTACCCAGCAGTGAGTAAACTACGAGTTACTGCTCTCAAAAAACAGCTGCGCTCTCTGCACTGACTGTTAGGCGGGGTGCGTCGAGGTCACTCACTGCCAGGTACCCTCGTTCATGCCGCGGTTGTGATCTCCTCCGCCAGCCCACACTCTTTGGTTGGAACTACCAGTTGTAGAGGATGTGCATAAACGTGGATGTGGTGAAGTGTCGACACAAAAATATAACAAACTCAGTCTCTCATTTGTCTCTAGCGTCTTGGTGTATCCCTCGTGGCGTCCGTACAGCTAAAAACGCTCAGACTGCGTCCTGGTTCATACAGGGTTAAAAGCTCAGAAATATAGGGAGGGGCCAGCCCATGTTGTGTCTTAAAAGTAATTAAAATAATCTTAAGATCAATTCTAAAATCAACAGGGAGCCAGTGAAGGGACGCTAATATAGGAGTGATATGTGCACATAAGTTTGATCTTGTTAAAAGGCGAGCTTACTTCCTTCACTTGCAGCTCAAAACACCAAATACTAAATGAAGCCTAAGGTAAAAAAGAAGGAAATTTGTCAGAAAAAGACTCCACAGCTTTAAATAGAGCTAAACGTGTGCTAATGCAACAAAAATAAACTCTTTCACGTTAAAGAATTAAGTGCAACTCTAACTGGACTCACAAGGAAAAAGCTCCTCATTGCTCATTTTAAATTCACACTCGAAGACTATTGTTGTGTGCCAAATGTTTTCATAATACTCAATACTACATTTGACACACCGTTGGACTGTTACTGTACAAATTGTCCAATCCACGGACCAGACAACGGGGCTGATATTGAAATGCAATTTGAGTGAAGTTATTGTTGTGTTCAGATAGTCGAGCATTTTAAAGCAGCGTCATGCCAAAACGTCAGGAAATAACTGCTAAATAATCACATCAGCATGACTTTAAAATATACAGTTGTAATACTATTTGGTAAATGAACTTAAGCTTATATAGCACTTTTCAAGTCTTCTTACTACTCAAAGCGCTTTTTACACCACAGATCACAACTACACATTCACACACTGATGGTAGAGGCTGGTGACCATCAGAAGGAAATAATCCCATTCATACACATTCATATGCCGCCGATGAAGCAGCGGGGGCAAGTTGTGGGTCAAGCGTCTTGCCCAAGGACACATCGGACATGTGGCTGCAGGAGCTGGGGATCGAACCCCCAACCTTACTGTTGAGAGACAACTGACTCTATCAACTGAACCACAGCAACCCTCATCAATGGTGGTCAGTGGTCAAATTGTTCTAGGGCTGTCCCAGGCTTAACACCTACAGACACACTGTTTCCAGATGTGTGGCGACCTGGGGGCCTGGGGGTGGTCCCACATCAGGACAGGGCTGAGAGTTTTATTTCATGTGGACAAGCTGCTCTTGCTGGCTGGCTCCAGGGAGAAAGCTGCTTTACAGACGGTGAAAATGTTATCACATCTGTCGAGTCTGGACCTCCGAATAAACTGTCATCTATGTGTGGGGAACGTTTTTAACTTAGTCAGCCTGAACGCAGCTGTCCCATTGGACAGTGGATGTGATGATGGCTCTTCTCCTCAATCAGAAGCTTCTTTCTTATTTCGCCCCCGACCTGCAGTCCCCATGCATCCATCGGGTCAGAACCACCTTTACTGCCAATGAACAGGGTTGCATTATTTTTCCTGCTGAAAACGACTTAATGTAGAGGTAACACTTACATGTGCAGTTCATGCATCAGGGTAGTGTAGTGTAGAGGAGAAGAAGACAAGTCTTTATTTTTAAATCTGGTTTTGAGTTTTTCACTGTAGTGAAAAAGCTGCAGAGCTGCAGTGAATGACTCCGGGGAAGATTTTGGATACACTCCTTACTTTTCCGGCAGCCTTTTTCATTTCAATGCCAATGGGAGAACCAGTAATTTGCTTAGTGGCTATCATCGTGGAGAGGCATATGGAGGCAATGGCACAGCATGAAGACAAGAGTGTCTGACAGAGATCGGATGAAGCTGAGAGGGAGAGGGAGGGGAAGGAATAACCAAATGAGTGAGGGAGATAAAGTGGCTGATAATGTTGTATCTTGACAAAATGCTGTAAAAAATAAACTGCTTATAGGTTAGAATTACACGGTCTTGTTTTTTTACATTGCATGCATTTTTAATGGAGGCTGTGAATCAGTTGGTAGAGTCAGTCATCTCTCAACATCCTCATGCCTGTAGACACATGTGATGTGTACTTAACCCTAGGTTGCTCCTGCTGCTTCTGCGGCGGCGTATGAATGTGTATGAATGCTATTAGTTACTTCTTTACACAGCAACCTCTGCTATCAGTGTGTGAATGTGTAGGTGTGACCTGGGGTGTAAAATCGATTTAAGTAGTCAGAAGACTAGAAAATAACTATACAAGCTCAAGTCCATTTACTATTATCGCTCAAGATAAAAGGGACAACTGTGTCATGCCTCATGATGTACTTCTAGCATTAGCAACAGTTGTATTTTTGGGCATTCTATCATAAACCAAATTGTTGGAAAACCTTAAAATTTTGACCTTATGATGATTGCGTGAGTGATTAGGCTTAAATCTCTTGGCAGGATGGATTTCTGTAAAGAAAAAAAAATCACAGCAGGAGATCCAATTGTTGTTGTTGTGACATTTCACCAAAACCCTCCTAAATGTCAACGTAATGCCTTCAATAGTTTGAGGATTATTCAAGTTAACAAAGTGTATCAAATATCATCATATTTCTTCCTAAGATCCACGCCTCAAATGTGTGCAAAGAAATCAAAGTTTCTTTGCACACATTTTCATTTGAGAGTTGTAGTCAAGACCGCACTAACCAAGACCAAGACAGGCTCGGACCAGAGTGCTCCGAGACAAGACCAAGACATTTGGAGGTCGAGGCCGAGACCAAGACCGGGCAAGACCTGGACAAGACCATAAATTGTGTGTAGGGGGCGTGTCACTCACATAGACCTTATCACCTGGAAGGTTGCGTCCGAAACCGGGGGATAAAAATCTAATTATGAATGAATTGAAGTGATTTGATCTTTTAAAAAGGGGCATTTTCCTTCTAACTGAAGTAATGATGTCTGAAATGGCCCATCAGTGGTGGTCTTGACCGGTCTTGTTTTAAACTCAGGAGTCCACCCAGTCTGAGACCGAGACAAGATTGAGTAAAACTGCGTTCAATTCGTTGAAGAGACCTTTAAAAAGTGGTCTCCAGACTGGACTTCCACTGATTTCGAGTACTATAACACTACTCTGGGGTAGCCATAGCTACAAGAAATGAATGTGCCTTAAACGTGCTCAAAGGAAGGAGAAGGTCTGTCCGGTACTTTATGACATGGATTATGATATTCTGCATGTGTGTGTGCATGTATTTGCATAAAGAAAATGAATCCCATAAAACTTTGAAATGTACGAACATCTTTTTTCGCCTGATGATTTATTTGAAGTCTGAATGTTTGTGCTAACCCAGCAGGGTATTTGCAAATAATGACAATCTGTTCGCCCAGTCACTTTAGGCCAAAAGATGAGGGGCTTACCAAAAGTTTCCACTGTGAACACAACGGGACAATCTGTGTCCGTATGATGAAATATCAACAAGGCCACCCTCAGTCGTCACTGCTGGAATAAGAATCGCAGCAACAGAAAATGGGGCGAGAGAGAAAAAAAAAAGATGCAAAGAGATGATGAAAGAGGCAGCGAGAATGAGGAGACGTGCCATTATCGCCGGAAGACATGTCATTTCTCTGTGTTGAAGGTCACAGCAGGACTTTTAGACACTGAAATATAAAAGTGGATAAAAGCACGATGACTAATGCCCTCCCTGAGGTGTAGAACACTTAATTAAATTACAATGTTAGAGGTGTACGGTAACACAGAGACACATGGATCAGGAGGAATGTGGTTGAACATATACTCAATAAATAGATGACGATATTAGATATGAGGGATTGCATAACGGAATGCATTTGTTTCTGTGTTTTAAAAATATATGTTTCTTTATTACAAAGACATTAATACATCTACTTTATCTATTTATTTTTTGTTGTATTATTATTGTTGGGCAGGGATAATGTGGCTAAAGGGGGTGAGGTCGATTGTCTCTCGACTTGAGGGTCAAGGGTTGGGTCCCCGGCTCCTGCAGCCGTGTGGGTACCATGTTTGATCTTGCAGGACTGGTCTCGTTCATTCGAGCCCCGGCTCTCTTAAGCCCCTTTTCCACCAAGCAGTCCAATTTGGTTCAGTACGGCTTGGTACGGTAGACCCTGATCTTACTATGCGTCTATATATTTATTTTTAAGGAAAACGCGACTGGCTCTTTATCTTATATAAAGATATATAAGCTGTGTTAGCAAATCCCTGGTAGCTTGACAACTGTAAGACTGGCATTCACACATTTGCTGCACATATGGACCAAGGGACAAATAAGGACTTTGGTCTTTCCTTAACATTTTCTACATCAAAGATTTTGGCGGTGCGCTGCTCGCTGGTTCATCTCCTTATTACTTACACTAATTGGTGCCTGTCACACCACACATGTGCTGCTCATTCTGAAAAGTTAAGTTTAGAGAACAAATATTTGTCCTCAACATATGCAATGTAAAATCTCTGATCCTTTGTGTTCCTATCCGTTTTAATTCATCCAACAATTCATGATCTAGTGTGAGTCTTATTTCCGTCTCTCTGTGTGAGGTATATATTATTACAAATGCCTGCTGATATATTTTTTATGTCACCAGGTCAAAGGTGAAGCAGCTGGAATATTGGTCATTTTTTGACTAGGTGCACCATGAAGTCAACACACAGAGTTTAGATATCCATGTATGATGTTGCTAAGGAGTCGTGTTCCTGATCTTTGCTCAGCTGTGGTTCAGTGGTAGAGCGAGTGGCCCTCAGTCTAAGGTTGGCAGCTTCAGCAGTCCACTGAATACCCCAAAATACTCCACAAGGCTTACACTACATCACTTTATGAATGTGTGAATGTTGTTCTTTGCAAAGCAGCCTCTGCCATCAGTGAATTTTTGTGTGTGAGTGAATGGGCGAATGTGACATGTAGAGTAAAATCGCTTTGAGTGGTCAGGGAACAGAAAAGCATTCATTTGGTCCCGAGTGTGGCGAGAAATCAAGTAGTGGCTGGATCAATCTTTGCCCAGCACACCACGTCTTTGCCTTCTTGGAGACGAATCGATCCTCCAAGCTTTAGACTCAAAAATGGACAATTTGTTTTTGGCCAGTGCAGGCTTTGTTAATGCAGCCAGGATTACACTTAAGAACTGGGAAAATACAAGCAGAAGGACTGGATTGAACTAATGGCTGTTACAGCTTCATATGAACTGATGTGAGCCAAGCTAAAAGACTCTGTCAAATTAGACTGAAATGTGGGGTAGCTTTTTTAGATCTATTAATGGAGCATATAAATGTATATAAACTACACTCCACCATGTTTTTCTAACACTAATATGTGTCCCCAGTCTGTCTAAAAAACTCTTCAATTATGAGAGAAGTCCATCCTCTCCGTCTTTAGCCTGCTCCACTTTTCAGAAAATGTGTGCTCAAACAGGCCGTTTGGAGATTTTCCCTTTATGACATCACAAAGAGCAGTGACCCCACCCCCAGGTGGGTGACACTCCCACAGCTAGGTGTTTGTTCTGCCCTCTGAGTCTGCCTTTGTTAACAATAGGACATGGAGCGAGACAGCTCGAGTACACCTTAGCCCTTCCAGAGAGGGGCGTGGTCAGACACAGCTCATTTACATTTAAAGCTACAGACACAGAAACAGCCTGTTCTGAGCAGAGCAGGGGTTTATAGGCGTGATCAAATACAGAATCAGAGTGGATTTATAACCACAAACTTTACAGATATGACTTGGGGAGCTCTGAGACGTATTTCAGCTCGTTGTAAAGGAAGATGATATGTGACATACATACATATGAAATGTGGTGCTGTGGGGAGGAAAGCTGCTGTGACCTGTTCTGTTGTGCTGCTTTGATTGTGTTCTGTTTATGTGTACTCTGTTACTGGTAGACCACCTAAAAGGGTTTTGTTATGATGCTGAAACAAATTGTTAACGAAAAAATAAAATCTAAAATACGAAATTAAATGAATGCAGTTCATTTATCATTTCACCTTATAATGCCTGTTATGCCTGGAGTTTATTCTCTAATCAAACATGTTCACTCAGCTGGTCAAATTTACCCCGCAGCTTTGTTACACACATGAGTTTAAAGCCTATCACTTTGTTGCTGTCTTCTAGAAGTCTGAAGTTAGAAGTCTTTTATATTTGTTACTGCTCGCATCAAATTTAAATCTCTGCTGCTCACTTACAAAACAGCGACAAAAACAGCTCCTCCTGAACTCTATCATCCAGGTCTACACTTCCTTCCACCCACTACAGTCTGCCAATGAAAGGTGTCTGATCCAACCTTAACAACACGGTCCTAAGACGCGAGCTAGACTCTTCTCCTATGTCGCCCCCTGGTGGTGGAAAAAAATTTCCAAACTCCATTCGATCTGCACCTTTAAAAAAAAGCTTAAGACCCAGCTCTTTATGACCACCTACGCACTTCATGATATTGATGATGACGATGGTTATGATGATGATAATGATGTTGGGTTTTTTGATAATGATGATGACGATATGTTGGACGGTTTTGATGCCGACTCTTGTGCTATGCCTCTGGTCACTTCCTGTCAGCACCTGTGTGTCTGATTAGACTTAAAGCTGTTCATTTGTGCTTCCTAACGTTGTTTCCTTTTTTCTAGATCCTTGCCTCTGTTGTTCTTAATCTCTGAGGTACATCGCTTTTGGTTAAAAGCGTCAGCTAAATGAACTGTAGAATTATTTTATTATTGTGTCATACATACATTTATATGCCCTGTCCACATGGGCTTACATGACACCATGCATTTAAATGTTCCAGGATCCATAGTAGGTCTCCTCCAAACCAAAAAAAGGGAAAGCAAAATAACAAAATCAACTGTTAACAAACAGACTATATTGTCTTATTTTCCAAGCCTTTGAGACAAAGTTAGGAAGTTTTAACATGTCCAACTTACACACACTTCAGCTTTTGTACAATGCAAAAAATAGAAAAATGAAAGAAAACGCTACTTGCTTTCTACTTCATCAAAATGTGATCACTTCTAGAATATTTTTGAATCGACCAACCTCAATGGCCATATGAAGAATACCAGATACCAGAGAGTTTTCATCAGCTGGTCAAATCTAGCCCATAGCTCTGTTACACACATGAACTGTAAGCCTATCTAGACATGGCTTTTGATTATTCTTCTCTTCATGTAGTTCAGTCATACAATTTGTGACCCTCCAGTGTTTCAGTAGCTTCGTCATTTCACACACTCTAACATTTCGTTAGCATCAATACTCTCTATAGAGTCAGTGCACCAAAGACCTTTGGACAAAACTGAATAACTATCAAGTTTATTGTTCTCCTCCTCCTGCTCTTCCGATTGAACCATCTCCAACAGCTGATCATGGACACTTGAGGAGATGCATGACATCACAAGTGCACTTTGTTGATACGGGAGCTGTGTGAGGAATCACAGATGCATGAAAGTGTGTGTGTGTGTGTGTGTGTGTGTGTGTGTGTGTGTGTGTGTGAGAGAGAGATCATCTGAGCTGATTTTTTTGTGGATGACATTGTGACTTCCTTTCCTGTTTGTTAAAGGCTTGAAGTGTGTGCAGCAACCAGGTGGTGATGAGGTGTATGTGATGTCACAGGTGTGCAGGTAACACTGTCGTGTGACATTGCAAATATATCCCAGTTTTGCTAGTGTGTAGACTGCAGTTGTGCAAAGCAGAGATTTGTGGTAGTTTTTGTGTGTGGGTGTAGATGTGTTTGTGCTTACCTCAGGAGTGCGTTGTATTTTAAGCATGATCAGCAGGAGTGATGTGTATGCATATGTGTATGATTGTGTTTTAGCATTACCGGACTGTAGCATTGCAAGTATCAGTGTGGTGGTGTTACAGAAGAGTGCATATATCACCACAAATGTTTTGACTGCCTGTTTGCATGAGCATAGTTTCTTCTTTTCATGCTCTTGCTTTGTGTGCTCTCATTCACACACAGTTTGAGTCATCTGTGGAGGCAGAGGTGTGACAAATAAGATCCAAAGAGCTTAGGAAACAGTCAACTGAGGACTACAGAGAGGAAACTTATGTCAGAAAACCAGGCAGAAAATACGTCACTGCTGGAGTTAAATCCACTGCTTGTGTTGGTTTTGGTAAAAGGGAAATCTGCAGTGCTAGTGACGTATTCATCACTTAAAAATGAATCCAACCGAGCATCACTAACTTACTGAAGTTAGTTTGTATTAATTTAGGAAGTGGGTCACCTACAATTAGTCACAGCAGTTTAATATTTTGGTCCTATTTGCAGTGTGTGAGCCAAGGTCGTCATTATTCACGTTTGCACTCCTCAAGCATCAGCATGAAATCAAAACAAAATGCTGTTTGGCCACACCTCCACCATACTGAAGCCTCCAGCGACACACCTACAACCCCCCTCAACTCGAGTTCATAAGGTTAGCACTAGGGATGACCCGATATCGATACCAGTATTCGGCATCGGTCCGATGCCGCCTTTAAGTACTCATACTCGTACTCGTAAAACTACGCGGATACAACGGCACCGATACCACTTTATGGCGGGCGTGTGCCTCTTTTCAGTTGAGCGGGTAGGCGGAGAGAAGCAAGATGTCAGCGGTGTGGAGATATTTCAGCGTAAACGATGACGACATAAGAAGAGCAGACTGCAAACTTTGCACTCCCCAGCCTCCGTGCGTGGCTCACACACTACAGCTAGCTGTTAACGAAGGACTTTTGGCTCAGATGAGTGTAGCTGACAGTCGGACGTAAAATTGTTGGACATTTTAAGCATTCGGCATTAGCCTACACCTGGAAGACATTCAGCTGCAGCTCAATCAGCCCATAAGAAGACTCCAATAAGACGTGCAGACACGCTGGAATAGCACGTACTACATGCTACAGTCTCTCACTGAGCAGAAGCGGGCTCTGGGAATATTTGGCTCCGAATATGAACTCCCCGACAATCTTACAGCACACCAGTGGACACTTCTGGAAAAAACTTTGTCTGTTTTGGCTCCGTTTGAGGAGTTAACCCGAAAAGTGAGCTCGTCCGATGCTTTAGCATCAGAAGTAATTCCTGCTGTGACCGTGCTTCAGCGACTTTTGACCAAAGAAACAGACGCGAATCAGGGCATTAAGTACTCATAACGGTACTTGGTATCGGTGAGTACCCCAATGTAAGTACTTGTGGTATCGGTGCATCTCTAATTAGAACAAGCGGTGGAGAAAATTGTCCTTGGCTTGAGCTGCAATTGCCTGTGGCCTGCATTATTGTGTTAGCAGGCTAATGTTAGCGCTCTCTAGTTAGCTTGTAGCTTCACATTGCATGTAAAGTTACAAGGAATTCCCATGATCTAAAAATGCTTATGTGAGGTTATGCTATATTTTTTCTGTAGCCCTAGACTAAAACAGCTTTTATACCCAAGGGGAGGAGCCAGCAGTCACATCCATGTAAACATGATATAAACACGACTCCAACAACAGCACAGCCGGCAGGACTCACGCTACTCACACATTGTAGACAGCCATAACCCAGAGAGACATTTGCACTGGATATACTGGATTTCTGCTAAAAGTTGAAAGAGGAATTATATTGTACAGAGTTTCTATTCACTGAACAATAAATGTTGATCCAGCTTCTATAAACTTAAAACAAGCCCACAGCTTTGGCTTTCACTTTCAACTCTTCGGAGATCACTGGTCGTAGAGTAGGATTTTGAGCGGGTTTATGGTGTGTTGAGGGAATACACATTACTTGGCTGCCGTCTTTGTTTAGCTTTTTACAGGTGTTTCATCACTATCCATGTTCGACGTAATAGAGACACAATAATAAAACTGGAAGTGTATGCTCTGTGAAGCACTAGAGTCGGTTCACAAAGTTGCAGGAGTCAAAATGTATTAATCTTATGAGGAGGGAGTAAATTAGGAAGAGGATGTTATGTTAAAGAATGCTGCAGTGACATTAATTCAGACGGACAGTAGATTTAATTCCTGGATGGCACATTTTGTTAGACATTTAAACAAAATGGCCGACAGCCTTGATAAAAGCTCCCCCTTTCCTTATTGCCCATGTTTTCTGGTCATATAAAGGGACCCATGTGACACTGGACTGTGAATGCAGTCAAGTGGAAGATGATCAAGTTAAAATGTTTCATCTCTTGTAGAAAGATGAAACTGAGCATCGCTTGTGAGCTAAACCAAACCCCTCGAGTTTCGGCTGAAGTGCATCTTACCTAGCTAGGTTATTTACCCATGAGCAATGATTCGAGAAGCAGCAATGACAGTTTTGTGACGAAAATGTCGTTTGAAGTACAGGCCCTCTCCTTCAGAGTATCCTGTAGGCCAAGACCACAGCAGTCCAGAGCTTTATCAGTTTGAACAGTTAGCACAGGCAGTGAGTGCTGAGAAAGCTGATGCTGTGGACATGGAGGGGCAAGAGAGGGAGGGGAGTGTCTCTGAATGGTTCGTTACCTGCCTCCAGATGAGCTTAAAGAAAAATGTGATTTCAAGTAGACGGGTTTCAACCTGTAGAGGGCTGTCGCTATGCATATTGCAAAACAAGCAGAGTGACAGGTATCCAGAAGGAGGTTGTGTCAGGCGGGCAGACAAAAACACCAGCCCAAAAAAACAAAAAAAAGAGACAAGTGTTAAACAACAGAATACATTTCAAAAAGCTGGCAAACAATCTTCTTGATCCTAAGACAAAGACGATTCTATAGCTACCACTGGTGGTTAGCAGACAATCTGGCTTCAACATTAAATGTTTGCTACATTATGTGTGTGTGTGTGTATATATATATATATATATATATATATATATATATATATATATATATATACACACATCTTTCTTTTTTCTTTTTTTTCTGTTTGTTTGTAGAGTGGGATGGGGGAGGGGGGGTACTGTTCTTCTTTGTTAACCTTTTTAATGTTTTATGTCTTCTGAAAAAGCTATAAATAAAGTATTTATTTTTAAAAACATTGAATGTTTGCTTAATATCTGAAGATATAGTAGTTTAATTTTATCATCTTAGTCTGTAAATATCTTACATACTGCACTTTTGAGTTGTAGATTCAATAAAATATGCCATGTATATTATTGAATCACATCACTTGTCACCCATAACCTTTGAGTTTTCCTGTCATGATCAGTAAGTTTCATGCCAAGTAAGAAACACAGCGGAGAAACGAAACACTTTTGCCCTAGGGGTTTGGTGAGCAACATCCAATGGAATTAATTGGCACCATCTTGTAAGGTGGCAACCAGTTATTACATTACAATTATAGACTAACAGCTTCCAACATCTTGGAGGCAGTGAACCCAAATATGTCAAATTTGATCAGGACTCTGATGTGGGAAGAGGACGTGGCAGTCATCACTCCTGAGATAGGCTGAGACAGCTGTCAATCAAGCCCCCCCCAAACTAAACTCCTTTGAGCCACATCTTAAATCTTACAGCACCGATGTTTAGGAGCATGTTTGCTTTCTTGATAGATGAGAGATTTCAATATCACAGCAAGAAAAGTGAACTTAAGCGTCATGTTGCTTCAGCTTCACTATTCAGCAGTACCTCTTTTGTTCCTCCTGTACAGTGAAGAGACGCAGACAAATTCTGACGCAGATAGAAACACTAGAATAACAAAAGGTAAACCTATACAAAAGGGGAGTGCAGATATGAATGAGGGAAGATGAGTGTCTCCAACAGAGAAAAGCTTCAGGGCCTTTGATGTAGACGGTTATTTCTGTCCAGCTTCTGTTTACATTGCTGATGATGAAGAACGAACCCTTGACTCACCACAGGTCTTTGATTGAATGAACATGCTTTAACCCTATTTTGTATTATTCCATTGATTTGAGATTGGTTATGTGTTATATTCTGTTTTTTAATGTTTAAAATTATGAATGAATTGTAGGTATGGCTGCTTGTTGTTTGTCAGAACGCATGTTAATTGTGATGCTGCCTCTCTTGGCCAGCGTTAATTTTTTTTTATTTCAAATGGTAAATGGAATAGAGCTTGTAAGCGCTTTTCTAGTCAAATTACTTTTTACGCTTTTACACCACAGGTCACACTCACACACTGATGGCAGAAGCTGATATGTAAAGTGACCATCAGTGTTAACAAATACATTCATACACATTTATATGCCATTGACAAGCAGGAGCAAATCGAGGTTAACTGTCTTGCAGGAGCTGGGGATCGAACCCTCGACCTTCAGGTTATAGGACGGCCAACTCTACCAAATGAGCCCCTGCTGTCCTGTAATAATATGGGTCTTTAGGTTCAGCAGAGGCCAAATTATAAAGACTGAAAATCTGTCTAAAAATGATGTTGATCAAATTAAAGGAACATGGACACTCAGGGGCGACTTGTATAAAAAGGCTAGCAGGGCCAAGCCCTCCATTTCTTATATAATAAAGGTGAAATAATTATTCTAAATATAACTTAAAACTAATGGTTTTGAATTTTGGTGGAACCTAGAGTATTAATCAAACCTAACAGTTCAAATAAATACACATTATATCTCAAAATGGGATATTTTTTAATTGTTTAAGATTTACATTCAAAGCAATGTAGCTGGGGCCGGATCGCGGATCACACGCAGCAGGCTGAGCAATGTCTACCCCTTGGTCTCCTCCCAGGTGGACTCTTCCATTCACTTCAGCGTAAATGAGTGACAGGTGTCAGGGCCCGCCCCCCTTGATTTGCTGATCTTTTGGGCAAACTTCATTCAGCCCTCAGACCACCGACTTTTGACCAATGACACATTTGCAGGGAAGACTCTAACTTAGTAGCTCCTAATTTATGAAATTGATCTATTTTACTTAAATTGGAATTACTGCAATCACGATGCTAATTCTGTTAGCTCATTTATGGCAATTTCCACTATGAGTTAGTACTGAGCTAACAAACAAAGATGTACATCCTGGTCTATCTGTGATAAATGTTGACCCCCTGTAGAAGAATAAACTAGCTGCTACTGTACACAAGTAGTCTAATATTATTTGATATTCACAATCTCTGGATTCACATGAAAAGGTTTAAAAAGTTTCACTTTATTGACCAGTTGGACAAAAAAAATCACCAAAAGTCAAATTACCATGAAACATCACAAGGTAAATTGTTCTTTCAGAACTCATAACATGTCAACAAGAACTGGATTTGAAGAATTTAATTCAAATTAATATTAAAAATAATTGAAAAAAAAATACTGGATTTAAACAATGCCTGTTAACATCTTTGATTTGCTCCGTCACAGACCCAAACTCTAAACTGATCAGGTGAACACCTTGTGTAGCTTTAATTTAAATTTCACATCTCTCTCTGCCATATAGCTTTTCATGGTAAAACACATCCTTTCCTGTAACCCTGCTGAGTATCATTTTCTGCTTCTATATCCCATTTCAGCTTAATTCCCAGCCCGAGCCAAATGTTATTATCACCAGTATGAACAGTAGTGGTGAAGCACTCGGTCAGAGGGAGCAGAGATGAGCTCAACAGATCTGGGATTAAGTCACCAGAGAGACAGCGGGTTAATCCACTGGGCCGTTCACAGATCTCATTATTGAATATAATTATATTCCCTGACAAAAGAGACATTGTGAGCTGTTGTCTGAACCTCACTTTGTGCAGGTTGGAGTCAGGGTAAATGAGACGGGAAAACACCATTAGTGTTGTCTCTGCTGACTGAAGAGTGGCACAGTCTGAGCTAGGGTTTGACACCTCTCCGTCAGCTGTATGGGTCCTTTCCCGTCTAGGTGTGAGCAGAAATCTAAATACTAATATGCAATGAGGCTTGATGTGTTTTAGGGTGCACAAAAAGTGCCCAAAACCATTTTTTTTAACATTTATTTAACTTTGAAAGAGACTCGATGAGATCCAAAATCTCTTGTTCAGGAGTGTCCTTGCAGGCAGCACTACATCACATTCACCCATTCTCACACTGCAGAGGAGGCCGTGTAAAGTACCCACCAATATTAACTCATCTTATTCATACTCATGCAGGGGGGAAGGGGGGAGCCATTTGGACACGTCAGCATGTGGCTGCAGGAGCTGGGGAGCCAACTCCTCGACCTTCAGGTTCAAAGACAATCGACTCTCATGAGCAACAGCTGCTCACAAGTTCCACCTGAGTCAAGTAGACTCTAATTACATAGCTCGTCCCTGATTGGCTAAAGCAGGTAACAGGGTATGAAAGGTGTGGGGAATCAGCATTCTGGTTGTTCTTCGTTTGTCACTCTTCAGGACGGGGCTCTGAGGAGAGCTGGTTTCTCCTTGGTTTAATCTTTTTTTTGGATGTCTGTGGAGCAACTACGTTATTGAATACTTCAGTATTTCTTCCTTGTGTGTTTTTGCCTTTGTTGCCCGCCGGAAAAAATAATCCACTTGTCCCTCTGTCCATGCACACAGCCTGGCCTTTCACAAATACAACATTGAGTGAGGATAAATTCTTATAAACTTCCTGTTTACTTGAAATATTGAGATCAGGTAAAGAGCAGCTTGATCATGCGTGCATACATGTGTTTTAGAACATATGTCATCACTATCATTCACCCTCATCATCACACCCACAGTATACTTTACTCTGCTGTCACTCTGAGGGTAACAGATGTCAACATGTAGAGGTCGGAGGTTGGGATGTGAGGGAGGGATGTGGTTTTTTGTCAGATGAATGGATGGGATATGAAGTTCCACATCTCTTCTTTATATTCTGCGTTTGTGTTATGTCTTGGGGTACACGTGTATAAACGTCTCATGTGATTCTGACACCACTCTTGAATAGTGTTCGTTGTCTTTCCACAAACAGACTTAAGAACCCTTTCGTCCCCCTGGCCATACCATTGTACACAACCTCACTGCAGGGGTAGAGCACACAGTGACTCTCATACAAAAACATTTTATTAATTTTTAAGCTGCACAGGTGTCATAAAGAGACAGCCTGTAGTTGGAACCTTTGATCCTTATCTTGACAAATACGTTATGAGCTAAACTGCACCTTAAAGTTTGCACAGACTGCACTACCTTCTTTCCTGCAACATAAATGTATTTGTTTTATTTTATCTTTATTTAACAAGGTAGTCTCATTGAGATTTTGGAATGTCTTTTTCAAGAGAGACGTGGATACATCGGTGGCAAATAAAAACATCGAAGTAACAGACATCAAAAACACAAAGTAGATGCATGGCCAATACACATAAAAACATTAAAAGTCAAGTCAGGTGTCCAATGCAGGACTATTAACATAGACAACTCCCAATTGATTTAAATTTGTGCTCTTTCAGCATCCCTTTCAATTCCACGAGAGTGACCAGATGACTCAGACGTAAGTCAGCCTGTAGTGTGTTCCAAGATGCTGCTGTGCAGCTGTAGGTCATCTCTCTTTTGTACAGGACTCATTTTAACTGTTTGAAATTGTACCTAGGTATCTATTCTTATTCCTGCACGGGTTATGAAAATCGGTTTCATAAACCTCGGTTTAAGGTCTAATTTTTTATTGCACAAGTATAATTTGGACCTTTGTCGGGGTTTCTTTATTCATGGTCCTTTCTATGACAGATGAAAGTAACAGTCCATGTGAGCGCTTTAACATTCAAAGCTTTAACATTACCAGTCCTGCAGTGGATTCATGGTTATCCTGTCAGAGAAAAGTGCTTTTTGTTGATTGTAAAACTCAGAAGTGTGTTGCGATCCTTTGATGGCGTACATCTCCAGCAGTGTGTTCACAGAGTGACACATGGTCAGAGTGTCGGTTTGATTGTGGCTGTGGTGAAACAGAACGGTCAGAAGAAAATCATAATGATGATGTCAATCACCAGTTGGAGGGGGTAATGATTGATGACGTGTTCCTATAACCCTTAAGCACCACCAGCCTGATGATAGGCTGGGTCTTTATTGGATACCATCTCGAGTCCGGCCTGAGATGCCTTTAATAAATACATGTAATCTGTCACTGGAGGCAAAACAATTTCACTTGCTGAGTTTCTTGAAGAAGGACATAAATTAATAGATGAATTAATGAATGACTTCAAACTGAACCAGAAATTAAAATAAGGTCAATTGAAAAAAAGTAAGTGACCAAAAAGGAGTAGCACAGTAAACCTTATAAATCCCTACTCCCCTTCTTTATTTCTCTTTTATTAGTTTAAACATTACTCCAAAAAGTTCTCAAATGTTTTTACAACTAATATACAAACAAGTGTCCCGGTTTATTTCCACCTAAAATAAATAACAATCTTAATAGCCACCCGTGTTATAAAATGAACAGGAACAGTCCCCCTAAAACCACCGCTCCTCTTCCATAAATCTTCTAAAGATAACTTTTTTTATTGTTTTTTAAATTGATTTATATTTGTGCTTTGTTTCAGCTCCTCGACCCAGACTCAAAACACATTTAAATCAAATAACAGCCTCTACAACAGTTAGTCTCCGGCTCAGGGCTGGCAGATTTAGTGTCACCCAGAAAAAAGAAGTCTAGTGTGTGTCATACCAAACTGTTAAATTAAGTGCTGAGAAAAACAAGTGCTCAGAATCACAGTTCATGCATCTCTAAAACTCCCTTCAGGTAGTGTTTTGGGCTCAAGAAAAGCTGTCCATCTGGACTGAAGCATAGTTATGGGGAGGGACCCTGGCCAGGTTGGGAGTCCCCCATCACCAAGACCGGCTCTCTCACTTCCAAAGTCCATCTCCTAATTTCTTGAGAGGTTGTTTGGTGGCGAGTTGGTATCGGCAAGGGAGTTTGGAGCCTCTACTGTGTGGGGCCAAGGCGCCACCACGTTCCTGGCTCCCTGGCCTTCGTCGGCCGGTGCAACCCATCCAGAGAATTCCCTCTCCATGGGAGAAGCAAAGATTGAAGAAGTAAAGGATTTACTCGCACAACTTCACCAACTACCAAGGTGCATGAAGAGTGAAAGGCTTAGAAGAGGTCAAAATGCTCCAGCAACACTTGTAGTATGAAGATTAACTTCATTACCAATTTAGACCGACGTGTTTCGGCTTGTGGCCTTCATCAGGTTCATCAAGAGACAGATTAAGAAACATCATTTAAATAGGGTAGGTACACAATTGAAAGAAAGGTACACAACTTCAAAAAGGTAAAGACAACCAATCAAATACATCCACATGTATGTCTTTCAGCCAATAGGGTGCATGCAAAGGTGGGCTGATTAGTTTTGTTGGCCAGATGACATGGAGGTGAGGGATGTGTCCAACAAAAGCAAGGATGTCAACACACCTTGGCCGTATCCGAATTGCCAAGTACATACTGAATCTTTCAGTATGCAGTACGTACTATCCATGCTGCATACTGTTAGTACCTACTATTCAGTATGCACACACAGTAGGCAGATATTTGTGCCTACTTCTTCTGATTCATTCAGTATGGAAGTGACGTCATTTACGTTTCCCGAACCGGCCGCATTCACCCGTTTTTTTTTTAGTTTTTTTTTTAGCTTTATTCAAGAAGAGTAATGCACATATACAGTCAGGTAAACAAAAAACAATATCACAATGTAAATCAAGTAAAAGATTAAATAACATACAGTACATTACAAATGAAAGACAGTAATATACAGAATATAAAATAAACCAATAAAGATGCATTTAAATAGTTAAATCATTATTTAAATAGAGGGGGAAAGGTTTTATAATAATGCAGATATTTGTTATATTGTCTGTTGTTAATTTAAAGTAGTGATTTCAGTCAGGACTTTAACTCTAGATTAAAAAT